>NW_027555958.1:340094572-340694572 GCF_003287225.1 Phascolarctos cinereus
AATGTAGGATGGTATGATAGAAAAGGCACTATACTGTTTCATAGGACCTGGGCCCAAATCCACTCCTTGTTAGCCCCTGGGCACTGGATATCGTTCTCAGCTTCTAAGTCTCAAGTTTTTTGCTGTAAATGGGGTTGAAAAATGCTTGTATGCACTGGCCTTGGAGTCAGGAGGACCTGAGTTCAAATGCAGCCTCAGACACATAACACTTACTAGCTGTGTGACTCTGGGCCAAGTCACTTAACCCTGATTGCCCCACCAAAAAAAAAAAAGAAAAAGAAAAGAAAATGCTTGTATGACCCACCTCACAGGGTTATTATGAGGAAAGTACTTTATAAACTATAAAAGACTGGATAAACATCATCTGTAGTTATTGTTGATGGAATATAATTAAAGAAGGAAAAGAATCACAAATCACAAAAGATCACAGATTTGTAGATAGAAGGGTTTTTTGGAGACCATCTAGTCTAGTTCCTTCTTTTTATATCTATAAAACCCGGGGAACTGATGACAGAAAGGTAAAGAAATTTGCCCAAGGTCAAATAGGCAGAGAAAAGAATAATAGGATTCAGCTCCAGGTCCTTGGATTTTAAATCCAGTGTTCTTTCCACTGTACCACACTTACTCTCATCAAAGCATTCTGAAAACTGTTAACAGATTTGGTTATAATTCTATTATTTTGTCAGTGTAGGGATTTCCTGGTGTGGGAACTCCTTCCACTAACCAAGTAGAGTTCTTATCCATGTAGTGACCCCTATTCCTCCTTTCTGAGACTCTAAAGCAGAAGCCCAATGGGATGGACCTATACTTCCTCCCATGCTGGCCTTCATATGGAGCCAGGACACTTGAGCTCCAAAGGACTCAGCCCCTGAAGACCCTGGGGGTATGGGGTAAGTGAGGGGGCAGGTAATAAAGATCAGTTCGGGTAGAAATGTAATAAAAGAGAAAAAGGCAGGAGGGTAGGAAGGGAAGCAGGGCATAGAGAATAGGCATTTATATAACACCTACTATGTGCCAGGCACTGTACTAAGTACTTTTAAAAAATAAATGCTATTTAATTTGGAAATGAGTAGATTTGAGCATAGGTCCTATGAGACAGTATAGTGCCCTTTCTATCATACCATACTCCATCCCCATACACTATCCACACTTCAAATAAACGAACACACATATAGCTAAAGTGCAAATAGTTGACAAGTCGGGGTTTTTTTGGAACTTCGTGCATAGACCTTTACAGCTGGCGACCCATCAATTCCTGCTTTTTTACCAGGGAAAAGAGAGAGAGGTTCTACCTGCAGCCTTCAGTCACTGCCTAGCAAGAAGCTATACCTCAAATTTGATCTCATTTTGATACATGATATTAAAAAACCATTCCTCTGCATTTACTGCCAGTTTAGAATGAAATTTGTAGTGTTAGACTTGCCCTTAGTAACATTGACTTAAATTTGTTTTTCACTGCAAAAAGTGGATGCATTTACGTGAAAGTTATTCTCAAAAATATCCGGTAATTTTGATCTTTGTATATCTTTTCCCTGTCCCAACCGCTTTTTTGAAGACAGTTTGGAAAACTCCATGCCCAGTAGAGGACTTAGGGAAGGTTTTAGTGGAGACAGAAAGGTGTTATGGTTCCAATGTGTACTTAGGACCATGAAACTAGAGCTGGAAGGGAACTCATAAGTCACCTAGTTTAGCCCCCTCATTTTGTAGCCAGTCAGCCAGTAAACAAACATGTATTAAGTGTTTACTGTGTAAAAAGTATTGTGCTAAGCATTGGGAGTACAACTTTAAGTAGAAAGAAAGTTGTAAAGGGGAATTGGATGGAAATGAAGGTAGTTGATGTCTGGAGTGCAGCCTGAAGAATGAGACATGGCTGGCCTGGGTGCTCTTTTCAAATAGAGATTCTAGGAGGAGCCATCCAATAATAGGGAGAAGCCCCAAGGTTGGAGAGTATTTCCAATCTGTGAATTCCAGGACTGGAGTAAGGCTTGATGATGAAGAGACAGGGCATGGTGGAAGAAATCCAGTGTGCAGCCTAAAGAGGAATAATTTAAAGATAAGGAAACTGAGGCCTAGAAAGGGAAAGTGGGCAAAGATGGGATTTGAACTCAGGTCTCTTTCCTCCAAATGCATCACTGTTGCCGCCGTAGTAGGTTGTCTCTCGACTAATTGTTACATCTGAAGCTTCTCAGCTAGGGGATGTCACCTGCACCATACCATAATCTTGTTTCACAGTTGAATCTATTATAATCTAATCAGGTTGTAACTGTAACTACCTGCTTGGCCATCTGGTAACATCAGCAGGGCCACTGCAAACGCTATCACCTGCCGCTTAGCCCTGCTTTGATCCAGCTGATTTCATGTGGTGACAGAGATGAGGAAGAATGACCCTATGTCGCTGTAAGTTCTAACTGCTATTTGTATTTGCTCTGACTCATAGCCAATCAACATGCCTTTATTCATGACACTTTTACTTATGTATCCATTCCTCAAACATTTAGAAAAAGAAATAGGTTGTCCTGTGACAGTCATAGAGGGGATCTCTCTCTTAGTTATTGCTTGCAAGAGTCTTGCCAGAATCCTCCTTAATTGGCTGATCCTTCACCTGGAAGATGGTCATCTACCTGAGAGTCAGTGTGGCATTGGAGAGGGCCAAGGAATGGTTGACATTGGATTTGCTACCTGACAATTCCAGGAGAAATGCCAAGAGCAGAACAGAGGTCTATACACAATGTTCATAGATCTGACTAAGGCCTTTGATATTGACAGTCATGAGGGCTTGTGGAAGATCATGGCAAAATTTGGCTGCCCAGAGAAGTTTATCAGTATTGTACACGTTCCACAATGGCTTGCACAGGTTCTGGATAATGGATGGTGCTCTCATGCTTTCCCAGTCACCAATGGAGTGAAGCGGAGTTGTGTGGTTGCTTTTAGCATGATGTTTTCAGCAATGTTGTCACATGCCTTCAAGGAAGATGAAAATGTCATGAAGGTCAGCTACTGCACTAATGATAAATTATTTAACTTGAAAAGGTTACAGACCAAGATTAAAGTGGAAGGAGAGCTGGGATGTGATTTTTTGTTTGCAGATGATTTTGAACTCAATGTAGCCTCAGAGGCTGAGGTGCAACGAAATATGGATTGATTCTCTGCCACTTGTGCTAATTTTGGCCTAACAACACCAAGTAAACAGAGATTCTCCACCAGCCAGCACCACACCATCACTATAGGGAAATATCTATTACAGCAAATGGAGAAATTATGAATGCCGTGGATAAGTTCACTTACCTTAGCAGTATACTTTCCAGGGATGTATGCATAGATGACGAGGTTGATGTGTGAATTACCAAAGCTAGCTCAGCATTCAGGTGGTTCTGAAAGGAAGTGTGAAAGAGAAGAGGTATTAGACTGCCTACCAAACTAAAGGTCTACAGAGCTGTTATGCTGACTTCATTGTTGCATGCCTGTGAAACCTGGACAGTGTACCATTGACATGCCAAGAAATTGAATCACTTCCATTTGAATTGTCTTAGGAAGATTCTGAACATCACTTGGCAAGATGAGGTACTTGACACTGAGGTCCTTTCTTGAACTAAACTGCCAAGCATTCAAACTTTACTGCAGAGAGTATAACTCCAATGGTCTGGCCATGTGGTTCAAATGCCAAATGCACATTTGCCTAAAAGACTATTTTATGGAGAATTCATACAAGGCAAGTGCTCACATGGAGGTCAGAAGAGGCGATAGAAGGACACTCTCAAGGTCTCTCTGAAGAGCTTTGGAACAGATTATGAGACGTGGGAGACACTGACACAGGTCTACCCAGCATGGCATGCCCATCTCAAAGAAAGCATTGTACTCTATGAGCAAAGCAGAATTGCAGTAGCTTAAAAAAAAAACATGAGATGTGCACTCTCCACTCCAAGTGTTCATGGGGACTATTTGTGCCCGAACCTGTGGTAGAGCCTGTGGAGCTTGTATTGGTCTGATAAGCCACAATCTGACATACTGTATCTTGTTCCCAACATAATGATGTCATTTTGGTCCTCTTCCAGCACTAAGGACAACAACTATTCAACAGGTATTTATTACATACCTGTGATATATAAGGAGCTATGCTAAGGATAGTTAATTCTTGATCGTGTCTGTATGAGTTATCCTTTTGTGTATAATCCTGGTTCATTTCTCCCCTCTTATCTTTTGGTCGGTTCTTGAAGGCTGATGATGTAGTTCAAAGGTCATTGGCTTGGGTGTTATGATACTTGAATTCTAGTCCCATCTCTGCTACTAGTTGTATGAGCTTGGGTAAGTCATGTAACTCCTTCAGCCTCAGTTTCCTCCCCTGTAAAATGAAAGGGTTATGCTAAATGATCTCCAAATTCTCTCAGAGTTCTAGAATTCTATGATTTTGCTAGGTTGGAACCCCATTGTTATGTCAATGATTCAGATGTGCCAAATAGTTTAAATTATATTCAGGTGAATAAATTTGTTGATACATTTACCATTCAGTTAGCACACCATACTAACTGTTCTAACTATTTCAGTTAGTACAAGTATTTTGGGAGATTCGAGATAACTCTATTATGAATTCCCTGATTTGGAGCTTAGTCTAATTAGAAAGAATTTTAAGACATGAAAAAATTATAGGACAGATCAGAGTAGGTTGAGTGATTTCAGAAGACTTCATGGAGGAGGTGAGATTTGGACATAGTCCTGGATAACTGGTAACAGGTGAGGAGGAAAAAGGCATCCTAAAAGAGGAGACTAGAACTTCCCAAAGTATGGAGAGAAGGCAGAGTTTTGGCTACTTGGAGTTGAAAGTCCCTGTTGGAAAATATTAGGGAATAAAGTTGGATTGATAGGGTGGAGATCATCTATATAGTGCCTTAAGAATTTGGATTTTATTGGTTAGAGTAGATAATGGGATCCTCTATCAAAGTGTATGTGGGGGACTCAATTGAGGGCCATGTTCAAGTAAAAAGAAATTGAGTAATTAACTTTTTAACAAAAGCATAAGATTGGAGTCCAGAAGATATGAGTTCAGATTCTGCCTTGGACACTTATTAGCTGTGAACCTAATTTCAAGTTTATACTGGTGTGTCCAATTCAGAGAGGCCATCACCTCTGTTTCAATAGATGGTACAAAAGGCATTTATAATACTAGGGGCTTCCCAAGGCAAAAGCTGGGAATAAATCAAGGTCTCCATCCCTTTCATGCACAGCAAATGTGGCTACTTCATCGTAAAAATTTAACAGGTAGCCCTCTCAGAGTCTCTCCTATTTTGGCTTTTAATGTTGAACTAAATATTCAGCATTCCAAAACATTCACTGACTAATCCATTTCACTGATTAGCAGTGCCCATTATGCTTTTATTTTAATACCACAATAGCACCATAATGTAAATAACTTATCAATTTATGCTTTTTGTTTTATGTCTTTAATTCTATCATTCTCTCCTCCCACATATTGAGGGAGTTAGATTAAATGAACACTAACATCCCTTCCAGATCTTAATCTAATGTCTTATGATCTTTGTGCGCATATTTTTTTGGTGACTGGGGGAATGTTTCAGAAGCAGAAAGAACTTCCTAACATAGATGAAGAACTCAGTACTTCCTGAAACATCCAATACTAATAAATAGTGTTTTCCAGCCTCTGTTTAATGACTCCCAGTGATGGGGAACACCTGCTTCCCTAAGACAACTCATTCAATTTTGAGATAGATCTAATTGTTAGGAAGGTTTCCATTAAATCAAAGCTGAAATCTGCTTTTCTACAGTTTCCACCCATTACCCTTATTTTTCCCATCTTAAGCCAAGTCAAAGAAGTCTAATTGCTCTTCCACTTGACAATGCTTCAGATAATGACTTCCTTGTTACTAATAGCATGATTTTTTTTTTTAAAGATGCCTGGCTAGTGTTAGGGATACAACAAATTGACCCATATGGGGACTGAGCCTATCACAGTATCCTCACCATTATCACAGTCTATCCAAATGAGCTATAACATCCAGATCTTATCAAACAGCTACTTTTTCTGTTGAAATTGCCTACAATCTTTGGTAAATATTATTAGAGAATAGCAGTATATATGAGAAAGAAAAGCATATAACATATAAAGACTGCCAGTAATCAGAGTAGCTCATTTAAAATTTTATTTTGTGATTCATGGATAGATTGTGATGTGCTGATGTCTATATCCACATTCAAACAAAATTCTTTATTTTGTTTAATATTCTTGTTTTAATATACTTGTTTAATATATTTTTAAAGTGAGAGAGTCTTTCTAAAATGAGTGAAATTGATCCATCCTTCAATATATAAATTGTTCTTAACTTCAACAAAATGGAGGAGTAATTAATGAGGACTCTTATTCATGAGACACCTTGATGAATGTAATGAGTGGTCTTTTAAAAAATAAACCCTATGGAACCCCTGAGTTTAATGGTTGCAGGGCCCCTTTAAAGGTCTTGCTTTAGAAAATTCGTGGTATCAGTTAGAAGCCCTGCTGCAATGCAGAAGATGGCACTGAGTTTAGAGCTTTTTTCACTGTCGTCTTTTATGTTGTTACAGAGATGACTGGAAAGAAAAGGGTGTGATGTTGTTATTAGTTTCTGGGTTCTAAGGTTCAGTGCTTCTATACAAAGATATAACAATAACATGAGAGATTGCCAGAATATATCTGTGGCATGAAATAGCATAAGATGATGCAGTCTCAAATGCTTTCTTTGAGGGGGGAGGAAAAAGGTAACTCCTTTTTCTGAAGTTGGGACTCCCCCTACCCAAATACTGATAAGTATGGAGGAGAATCCCTCTCTATTGTTCATGATCGGTCATTAATACTTACGAAAGATAGTTCGGAAAAGCTGTTCCCAAGACTGTTTTAGTTTAGCTTTGCTTTGTTGAATATTTGATGAAACAGACTGCAGATATCTGCAGTGGAGTTCTCGGTGAATCCCTGCTGGCAGCTAGTCATCTTTCCTTTTGGGGAATTGCAGGGGTTGTTTCTCAATCTGCAGGTTATGAAGTGGGGGAGGATAGGCAATTTCATAACAATTAAAGGAAAACGTATCATGGATCAACTGTCAGAAGTTACAAATAAAATTCTGCAATATAAATTGACCATTAGAATTGATGGCACAATTAGAAAAAAGGGGAAAAAAATAAAAAATGCCTGACAATATATTGTAGAATTTGCTAGAGTGAAAATCTGTTGAGTAATATCTTCTTGGGGATAGAGAGAGAGAGAGAGAGAGAGAGAGAGAGAGAGAGAGAGAGAGAGAGAGAGAGAGAGAGAGAGAGAGAGAGAGAGAGAGAGAGAGAGAGAGAGAGAGTTGTACGCGTATCTGTGGCTGTCTGTGGCTGTCTTTAGGGTACTCAGCAGTGAGGGAGTTATGGCGCAGCTGTTTGATATAACCACTTGCTTGAATGATCACACCATGATCTACCTTATGTTCTCTAAACTTAGCAAAAGAGTCTCTGATATATTCTCTTTTTTTCTATGATGAAGGGATAATATGAGGTTGTATGTGACTTAAGCTTGGCCTCCTCCCCCCGCCCCCCCAAAATAAACCATAACAACACCTTTAAACTCTGAAGTCTATGATATAAGTAAAAAGAGTCAGAATAACTGATTTTCTTTTTTTAGGGTTTTTTTTTTTTCCAGAAAAGTAAGCCTTCCTGTTGCGTGTAGTTGAGTCACCTTGACTAGTGATTTATGGCCCTGGTAGGCTGATGTCTGGATAAAGGCACCAAAGGTTTTCCTTTGCCCGGCATAATTATAGATCACATTTATGTGGCACTTTACTTTTACAGAGTACTTAACTCACAGTAGGACTAAATGGAGAATTGATTAGTAGAGTGATGGAGTTGAAGAGCTATAAGAAAAATTGGAAAAATCATTTGGGGGGCTAGATAATTGATCACTTTTAGAAGTAATCTAATCATCACTGCTATTATCAAGGTCACTTTGTTGTAGTGTGTGTTTTTTTTTTAACTTTTCTCTTTACTTAGCAAATCTTTCATGATGGTTAAGGTAAGATTCAAACCATACACTTTTACTATGTTAATCTTCTGTGTTGTATAAGGGCTGGACTTCTGATTTCATTGTTATTTTGAATTCCTTTGTTAAGGAAACTCGTTCCACCAAGACAACCTGGCATCTTCTCGGAAACTCATAGTTTTAGATTATTGCGTAAGTCCTGAGATATTAAATGTCTTGCTTGAGGCCACACAGCCAGTTTATGCCACAAGTGAGACATGAATCAGGTCTTTCTGGTTCTGAGGCCAGCTTTCCTTTCCTTTTCTTTCTTTCTTTCTTTTTTTAAACTAGAGTACATTGCCTCAGTTATTTGAATAGAGTTCTGCTGAAAGTTTAGGGGGCAAAGTAGTATAAATATATTAGTTAAAGTAAGGGTTTCTATTGGGCTTCATTTATCTCTGGTATCCATTTCTCCATTTGCCTTGATATGAGTGTCAAAGAGTTATTTTATCATTGGTCAGGCCTCAGTTTCATTATTTAAAATTTCCATTTTGGTGAATGGAATTGTATTTTATTTAAAAATAATAGTGACAAAATATCACAAAGTGATCTGCTTATTTTTAGAAAGTTGACAACTATTAAAGGAAAAGAAAACTTTCTTTGTCTCTCCTGTGCTCAAGGGGTCACTGCCATTTGCATCAAAATGGCCATCCAGTTCTCTCCAAAATTTACAGTAAGCTAAAAAAGAAATAGAGTTAATCAGAGATAGCATTAAATTTTTATTTGTGAGAGATCTTTCATCCTATTTTACAAGTCTGGGACTACCTTAATCAGAATAAAAACCTTTCAGTACCTTTCTCATATAATAGTTATTTCTCTTCCCATTGAGACTAATGGAATTTCTTGTTTGTGATTGCTTAAAATATTAAAATATAGTTAGTGTGAACATGTATTAATCACTTTCTAAATGTCATCTAATCAGTCTCTAATCTGTTTTTCCTCCACATATCCAAAGTCACCTTACTTATGAATTGGTTTACAATATTAATGAAAATCCTGGCTGTGATTGCCTTCTTATGAGGCGGTATATACTTCTTATTTTCTCTAGATTTAAAAACATACATTTTTATGAAGTTTATTTTTATATTTGTAAAGTGCCTAATAGCGTCCTCTTTAGTGAAAATTTGTAAATGGAATGATAAAATAAGCGTGTCTGCCTAAAACTCTGAAAATATCTAAGACTTTTGTTTATAGAGCTCATCAGAATTCACGAATTGTGAATGTGCAATTTGTGAAACTCTGGGCCAAAGTGCTAAGGAAAACCCCTAAATATTATGAAAAGCTAGAAATCAACATAAAAACACTAAGCTAGATTTTTAGACTACTACTCAAAATTGTTGGATAATTTTAAAGTTGGGGCAAGAACTGATATATCTATATCTATGAAATATTGACCAGAGCTGTCTAGGTAATGTTAATATCTAAGGAAGAGTACTGAGCTAATACAATGAGAATTTTATTAAGTACCTATTTTTTTTTTTACAGAAATCAAATGGTCCTCACTCTTGAGCTTACATTCTACTTGGGATGTGGTAGTCAATGTGCCCAGATTAAATAAATATAAAATATATGCAAAATAAATAAATACAAAGTAATTTCAGAGAGGAGAGAGCATGAAGACTTGGGATAATCAGGAAAAGTTTTCATGTAGGAGGTGGCACTAGAGATGATCCTTGAAGTGAGCTAGAGGTTCCAAGAGGCAGAGGCAAGAAGGGAGAGCATTCCAGGCATGGGGCAAGGAAAGACACGAAGGTGTGAAACGGAATGTAAGGGGATCAGCAAGCAGGTCATTTGGGCTCAAATTCAAGTGCCCAAGGGAAAGAAATATGAACTTTATCTGAAGTTAAGGGGATGGAGCCAGATTATAAAGGATTTTAAATGTCAAACAGAGGAGCCCGCAATTTATCTTGGAGGTAAGGAGGAACCATTGACATTTTTGGAGCAAGGGTGTGACTCGGTCAGACTGGTGCTTCAGGAGTAATAATTTGGCAGCTCTGTGGAAGATAGATCGGAGAAGAGAGTTATGAGGAGCAAAGATACCAAATAGGAGGCATTTCTAATAGTCCAAGCAAGAGGTAATCATAGATCATAGATTTAGAGCTGGGAGGGACCTCAGAGGTCATCTGATGCAACCTCTTCATTTTACAGATGAGAAAACTGAGGCCTAGAGCAGAGATGTGACCTGTAAGTGTCACCAAAATCACCCAGGTAATAAGCTGCAGAGGGCAGATTTGAACTGAGGTCCTCTCAGTACTCGTTTCCCCATTCATGCTAGCTGGTGATGTGAGATTGGTCAGAAGATCTTAGAAGCATAGATAAAATGAGATTGATATCTGGAAAAAAGATGCCAAATTATTTTCAGGGAGAAGAATGGGCTTTATTAAGGATCAAAGGAACTTGTAGAGAAAACATTGATAAAACAGTGTTATTTTATATTTAACAGTGTTAAATTATATCAACAACAAACATTTATTAAGCACCTTCAAAGTATAAGGAATATAATTATGATTTGGAAGACTACCATCAGATCTTCCTAAATTTCTCTTATCCATTTCCTTTAATTGACCCTTTTGGGTCATGGTCCCAGCACAATCATGGCTGTTGTTCTGTAGGAACACTCCAGTTCATTAATGTCCGTTTTGTAATGTGACACCTAGAAATGAACAAAATACTCCAGTGTGTCTGACTGGGGCAGAATACAGCCAGACTATTCCCTTCCACTTTCTGAATACTTCCTCTCTTGATACAGATGAAGATCAACTCAGTATGATTCCCTCTACAGCTTTCAAAGAATCCTGTTCCCACACAACTTTAAAGGAGAATGGCCTTTGTTTTTCCAAATCGATCTGAATCAATTCCAAATGACCTGATCTTGTAGTTTGGATTAAATTCATTCATCTGAGCTGTATTCCTAGGCTCACACTTAGCCAATCAGGAACCTGATGGTGGACTTTTAATGGTCTTTAGCCAGTTAATTGCTATCTAAATAATTATCATCCTCTCCTCTTAGGAGAGCTGACAATTTGAAACATTATTATAAGGAAAGTCAGTAATCCCCAAAATAGAGATATTTCTCCTCCCACCAAAAATAAAAGATTAAACCTTTTTATTCACACTCTTATAGCATATAACACGGACTTTTTTTTTGTGAGTACAGTATGTGTGTATGTTTCAGTAAATTGGATTATGCAAAGAATGTGTATAAGAGGGATAAAAGAAGCAAACAGTTTTTGTATGTGTTTTGTATGTGCCTCTATCTTATTTAAATATTTTTGGGGGTATATGGAATATTTAGTAATTATATTATCCCCATCAAGATATTTTAAAAAATGGTATTGTTCATGATAAAATTTGTGGATTGGAGAGAGAAAAATCTTATGATACTAAACTTTTTATTGTGTACTAAATCCAGTTTTCTTCATAATATTAACTTCTTAAATTTTTATTATAAATGAATAAATATAATTAATTCTAAATCACAAAATTAATTTCCTTATTTCTTGTGTATATCTGCATGGAAAACTCTAAAATTTAGTTCTTTTTATATCAAATAAGGGGTAAAAGAAAGTTAACTGAAAGCTAAAGGGAACAGGGACCCCCCCCCCCAAAAAAAAGGTGGAATCTTTGGATCAGATGGCTTTTGAGATTCCTCCTAATTTGAAGATCCTGTGATTCTGAAGGTCCTGCCTTCAAGGTGCTTACAATCTATTTGGGGAGCTAATACACATACATACAATGAGACATATGTGCACATTTATGAATGTATACATATAGATGTTCAATCAGTCTTTCTGGCAGTCAGTGCTACGGGATTAGAGAGGACTATGAGATACAATATCCATGGCTCTTTTAATAAATAAGTCTAGACTTCCTCTTTCTTTAGGTGGCTGTCACATAACCCAGGGGCCAAGGCATTAGCCCTCATTTATTATCTGGCATACTAATGAGGTTGCCCCAGATTTTTCTTATTTGCATTCCAGAGATCCTTTTCTAATTAGGGAGGAAACTATAGGTGAATTGTTGAGAAAGCCCTCCTAGCTCAACAAAGCTCAGCAACCTACCTGTCTGCTGGTACTTTTGGTATTAGCCATTTGTACCTATCAAAATATTATGAAATATTATATAGGGATGAGAACAAATGTTGGGAGTGTTATCAGGAACTTATTATGCAGAAGCTGCTGTAATCAGTGTTTTTCTTAATTATGTAGTGCAGTGGTTTGGAAAAACACGGTGATAGATTCATCTCTTCCTGCCTCACTGCAATTGTTTTTTGCCCATGAACTTCCCATAAAGCCAAGAGCTCTGTAGAAATAGTGAAGTGTTTCAATCCACAAAAGAATATATTTTATATGTAGGTTTCTTGCCTTTTCCCACATCCTGATTTAATTGCCCCTTTCATTTTAGTCAATCTAGTATTTTCTGGGTTTTTATTTATTGAGCTATTCGTTCACAATCAACCTTTTGTATATCCTATTATGTGCAAAGCACATAGTAGGGCCGATTACCTTTACTGAAATGGTGGGAGTGGGAGAGAAATGAATGAGTAGAAATGCCCTTTTGTTTCTTTCTAATTCCCAGGAGTATGCAAATTATTCAACGTACAACATCAAGGTAATCAGACATTAATTGTAATCTGAAAAGAGGTCATTCAAGTGGCCTCAATTTCTGTCCCTGTTTGTGAGGTGTGATTAGCTCTAACTTTTTCTAGTCAGGAAAAAATTCCTTATTAATTGAGCTCTCAATTTAGGGTCCTAAAAGATGAAATTGTGTTTTACCAAGAGGGTGAAACTCATTGAACCCCAAAGACAACTGGGCCAATAAGCAAGACTGACATTGGCTTAATTATTGATACTGAAAGTATATCCAAGGCCAAAAGAAATACTGAAGTTAGGAGAGTGGATTGGACAATACTTGGGGGAGCCACAGTTAGGAACAAAGTCAGGATATTAGGAGGCAATGACCAATTGACTTATAATTGGGGTCCAGAAAAAAGGGAAAAAAGAAAATCACTAGTTAAAAAGAAGTATGGACAGACATCTTATAGACAGCTGAACAAGCAATTAAAATAACAATTATTTTAATATTATAAACTTGATGTCACCAGTAAAATCAGTAAGTTTTTATTATATATCCACTATGGGTAAACCTTTGTGATAGGCCCTGGAGGTACAACTATGAAGGAAAAAACCCCCATAGAAATTCTATTTCTAGACAAAGAAGTTAGGTTGATTAACAGTGAGCAGAATGAGTAGTTTTTACCTATCTTGACATTTTTGTTCTCAAACTAATGGGTTAATTAGGTAACTACTTCCTTCATTACAACACTCTTAGGACATTTAGAGATTTTATCTTCTCTCCTCCTCTTTTCTTCACCCTTACCCCCCTCCTCCAAGAAAGAAAATGAACCTTGAAAATGAAAAAGTAAGTGCATTTTAGAATTTTTTCCTGACATATATAATAGTTATTCATTTAAGATGAATGAAATTTTTTGAGTGAAACTTCTCCAGAGTGGTGGTTATCTCCACATTGCAGAGAGTTAAAGAATCAGTTGGTAGAAGAGGAATTAGCAGGTATATGCACTACTAAAATTAGAGGTTTGGCCGTGAAAGAAAGGAGACAAGTAGATAATTGTTAGATAAGGCAGCAGGGTCTAGTGAAGGGAGAGGGGAAGGGAGGAAGCATATATTAAATTCCTGTTATATGCCAGGCACTGTGCTTAGCATTTTACAAATATTATCTCATTTGATTCTCCCAACAATCCTGCCACCTAGGTCCTATTATTACCTTCATTTTGCAATTGAGGAAACTGAGGCAGACAGAGGCTAAATGACTTGCCCACACAGCTAGTTAAGTGTCTGAGGCCTGATTGAACTTGGGACTTCTTGACTTCAGGCCTAGGGCTCTGCCAGCTGCACCACCCAGCTCCCTGAAGATATTGTTATTGTTGTTGCTCCTATGACAGGGAATTAGCTGATTTCTACCTAGCTGTACAAGTTGTACATGCTTATGTAAATTTTCACTTGACTATCATAATAATAGAAGTTGGATAGAAGGATTAAAGGGGAGACATAAAACTTTAATAAAGGAAGATTAGAAATTAGATTTATTTTACTTGGAAGAGAGATGTCAAAGGGGACTTGATTTAACTACCACATTAAAAATGATGAAAAATTAAATGAAAACCATTTAGTCTTTTCATTCCATGCCATTGAAGAGGACGAAGGACACTTAATGTAGTTACTGGACAATGTGTTTATTTATTTTAAGGATCCATGATAATTTAAAATATCTAATGCCCTGTAGGTGTGAGGTGCCATGACCTTGAATGAATTATTGGATTTCTATAGCCTCAGTTTTTCATGTGAAAAGGGAGAGCAAAGTGAATACTTATTTTTCATAAGAGACTAACAAGTGAATGATGACATGCCCTCCATAATTACAGAGGTCATAAGAAATGTTTACTGAAAGGAGGAAGGACTATTTTCCAGAAGGAATATTTGAGGAAGAAGACAATATTTTTACCTGGGGATTGCAGGCGCAGTAGCACCTGACCTGAGTCTTGCAGGAAGATAAGGAATATGAAAGTGGTCAGTACACTCACAGGATGGCCTCTGTGACTAGATGACATGTGCGGTTTATGAAGAGCTATTAGTACAGCCTGGTCAGAACATAGAGTACATCAAAGAGTGATGTGAAATGACAATAGAAAGGTGTAGATTGTGGAAGCTTAAATTAGATTCAGTATAACTCTTAAGGTGGCGCAGTGGATAGAGCACCGGCCCTGGAGTCAGGAGGAACTGAGTTGGAATCCAGCCTCTGACACATAATACTTCCCAGCTGTGTGACTCTGGGCAAGTCACTTAACCCCAATTGCCTCACTTAAAAAAAAATAATATAAGTGCAATACAGAGTAGAAAAAGTCCCATAAGAGATCCTGAAAATGAAAAAGGTTTGCCTCTGAAGGAGGTAAGCTTGTAGGTATCCTTAAAATTCAACCCCAGAAATACCCTATTCCTTGATGAAGTGCCAGATAATGGGGTGCTTCTGAACTGTATTATATGTTAGAATCCTAAAAGAACAATACCATTTAAATTAAAACTACCACACATACTGTATGTGAACATGCATATATATGTGTGTGTGTGTATACTGTTCATATATTCAAGTTGCAAGTATATGTAGACATAAACATATATGTATGTATATATATGTATATATGTATACACACACACACACACACATATATATACATACAGAGAGAGAGAGAGAGAAGAAAGAGAATCAGGTCATTGGTTATCTTTTCTGTTCAAATTTTGAAGTGGGATACAATTTAGCATGAATTGTGATTGATTGCTTTTTTAGTTGAGTCATTCAGGTCCCATCATTATTTCCATCATTTCTTTCTTTCTTTTTTCTTTTTCTTTTTTTCTATTTCAAAGGATCCATTTAAATATTCAGCTTTTCCAAATATATGCAGTATATATTTCTTTGTTTTGGAGATTCAGGGAATTTTTTTTTAAATCTTAAAACATCAACAATCATTGTAATTACTAAAATGATATGCAGGTGTCATTTTTACTTTGAAATCACTCTTTTAAAGAATCAAACCCCCTTTTAGCTAATCATTGCTATTGTCTAAATATGAAAATAATTTAAACCACCATAGGGACACAGTGACAAATGGAGTACACTCAGTGGCATTCCCACTTATGGGAAATATTACTAGATGACCAGGAAAATGGTGGCTTGATTAAATATATACTTTTTCATTTGTTATACTAGATAAAATTTACCCAAATATCCACAATAAAGCCATGGTTTTGGCTTATCAAATACTAAATGCAATTCTAGTAAAAGATCAATCATTTTCCAATTTCCAGAAATATTTCACGCTACATGCTTCTCAAGAAATGTTGCATATTTTAAAGCACTTTGGTTCCCTTTTACAGGAGATTCTAACCCTAAAAACTTAAATTCCACAGGACTTTTAGAAAAGTAACATCATGAACATAGTTGTCTGGCTCTGCTTGATCTATGAAGTAAGGATCTCAGGACAAGAAGATTTCTTCCAATGGAGAATCACCATCTCACTGGTCTTATTTGTCATGTTGCTTAATTGTTATAATCTGTCATCTCTTCATCCAAATTACATATTTCTCTTGGTTTTAATAAGGCAGTACTTTGTGGTATAAAACAGGTCTTACAGCTTATTGCAGATTTGCTATTTTATTAGTATGCTTTGATTTGGAAGTAATCCCTCATATTCTTATTAACTAGTCTTTGTTCCCTGCAAGTCATAGGAACCACAAATGGTATGTGACAAGATTTATACATTATCAGTTTGTAAACAGAAGTGAAATAGTGCAAGCAGAGCTCTTACCCTGATCATCTATTTTATAACCAAAATTGAATTCCTAATTAAAGGATTAAAACTTTATTGCTAAGACTTAAATGTTCATTTACTACACAAAAATTAATAAAAATTATTATACAATTGACACAATTACATGGCATATTGAGAATTTAAGTAATGCAGGCCAATATCTGCAAGTTAAAAAAAAATGAGAAAACAGCAGTGGAAACAGTAATTATGTTTAATAAGTGATGCCTGCCACACAGCTGCTAGGACAGCTTTTTGCTCTTTCACTGTATAACTGAACACACAGTTATCACTCTCCGCCACCCCAAAAGCAAACAATAGCAGGAGGATGCAGCTTTTCTTGTCTGGGGTGTCACACTCAGCAACCGTTCAGAAGTTTATATTGCTGCTCTGTGTCCCAGCATGGTAGCAGATTTGAGTGGCTGAGGTAGATAATGTATATATGTAGTTCTCAAGATACAGAACCTGGGTTCAAATACTGGCTGTGTCACTTAATACCTGTATAATCTTAAAGAAGTCACTGAGTCTCTGTAAGTCTCAGTTTTTTCATCTTCAAGATGAGGAATTGGAAGAGATGGCCAATATAGTTCCTTCCAGGTATTAGTCTATATTCCTTTGACTTTATGCTGCTTATATATCCTGTGGTTCTCCATCACTAGCACTAGTACCAAATATCTATTGGATTCCTACTATTCTAGTTTCAGCAAATCCCTTAGAAATTGTGTGACTGTCCTCAGGAATCTCAGCTCTCAATTTGAGAAATAAAACCCCCTAAACACTAGCACAGGATAGATGACAAATGGCAAGCCAATTAAAACAAACCGCCACAAGGACATTGTTGTATTTCAACCTAGTGCTGAGCCCAAATAGACTTTATAAGGAACTGCTGGCATTTTCCAGGGAGGATGCCTTTGAGTTACCCATGGTTAGTATAGCTGCTCACCATGAGTCCAGGGACTTTGTCATTTTAGGATTTAGTCTATGACTCAGACAAAAACAAGTCAATTTACAGTACTTTTCAGTCGGGCAAGGGAGGTGGATAGAGTGTATGGGAATGGACTTGAGAAGATATAGTGTGCTCAGTTTTTTTCAGCAGTAACTCTTTCTTGGATTTCAGTGGGCTCATCTGTTACAAAAAGGAAATACTACCTCTGCACTTAATGTAGCAGAAGGACTAGGATGAGATGATACCTATCAATGGCTTACTTTCCTTGGGAGGAAAATAGTGTTTTTTTAATATATTAGGCTATGTCCCATGAGAAATGAGCCACACATTTATAGAAGTTGATTAATAGGAATTTTAAAAATTCTCTAGTAATTCAGGCTGAGTGTTTCAAATATTATATCATATTTTATCCTTTAGATTTTGAACATTATCATAAGAGTGTATCTTTATAGTTACAGTGCCTCGTTTCCTTACTAATGTATCTTTGCAAATGAAGCATATGTCTACACATAGAATTATAAATCCAATATGCAAATTTTATAATGCATAAAATCTGTAGAGCCACATTTTCTGTTATTTGTCCTTTAATTCTTATGACTCATTTACACTGCATGTAATAGATACGTTATTATATAGTGTCATCTCTACAAATCATATTCAATCTGTATAGCATTCCATGGAGCACAATTGCTACATGTGTAGCTCTTAAATTCTTTAAAAAAATATATTTTCTCTTGTTGTTTTTTCTAATGGTGTGATACTTTAAGAAAACGAAAACGTTTGTTTAAGAATCTGCTACTTAGGTGCTAGTCTTCTGGAAGTGTTTTTAGATTTATTCTTCTCCCCCCCCCCTTTTTTGCCAGCTGAGTATTGATTTTAGAGTAAATACATAAAACATTTGAACTCCGTCTGGCTGGTTAGGCCTGTTGATTAGAGCTGTGTCATTTCATATTCTTCTCTTCAATGTCACAGTGCATTTCCTGCTCTGCACATTTGCTCATTTTCTTCATCTAGAATACCCTGCCTCCTCCTCTCTAGCAATTCAAATCCTATCTGCTTTTCTTCTCCTTCAAGCCCTACCTCCTTTGAGAACATTAAAGAAGCTGACTTTCAAATGTAAGCCTTAAAACACTTTCCAGAATATCACTTTTGGATTATTTCTGCCACTGTGTGCCTTCATTAATGTGGCTAATCAAGAGATGAATATATATTTATCTTTATAAAACAGTTTAGGAATGAAAAATGGTCCAGTTGGTGAGCAATCGAAATGTTATTGTGTTTTAGGACAGGAGTTTACAGGCTAATTCTGAGCATCACCAGTAGGTCTAAGCTTTGCACAAGGTAGAAGCAAGGTTAAGCTAAGATATCGCGAACAAGTAAATAGGGAAAGGGTTAAAAAGGAAAACAGGGATAAGCAAAAGAGAATAGAAGGTTGGAGAAGGAGGGAGAGATTGAGAAAAGTGGAAGAGGAGTTCATAGTGGGAAGTGGTTGAGTGCCTGAGTCATCTGCCATTACTTTCTACTACAGAATTCAGTGAATATCCAAACTGCTGCAGAATTTAGTCAATATCCAGATTGCTTTGGGATGGCAATAAAGGTGCTTCATGATATGATTGCAACCTGCCATGCCAGCTTTGGTTCCCTCCGCTACATAAACCTTCAACTTCAGCCAAATTTTTTGACTCTTTACTCCCTGACCATGCCTTGTGCTTTCCCATCCCAATACTTTAACTCATACTTCTTTTTTTTATCATCCTGTAATATTATCTCTCTTTTCTTACTCATTTAAATCCTACTTGTCTTTTAAGACCCACATCAAATACCACGGTCTCCTTAAAGATGTTCCTTGATACTCCATCTTGAAATAATCTTTCCCTTCTCTGAAGCCCTAAAACAATCATTTGTGATATAATTAATCTAGCAAATGTCTCTTCTACTGTTGCTTTGAATTCTTAGTTAACATTTCATGTGTATGTCTTGTCTCCTCAACTAGACTATAAGCATTCTGTATGTAACCTGCCTAGCAATTAACCTGGTGCGTTGCACACAATGGGCACTTAGCAAACAAATATTTGATTTATAGAAAAAAGTATTTTCTTAATTTTTATAATGTGCAAGATATATCACAATAAGCTCCTATAGGCAACCTAAATTCTTTGTTGTTCTGGAATTTGTTTAGTTGCAAATTGTTTCAAATTAGTAATATGAGGGTTGGAGATCTTATAAAACTATCCATTATCATGATGAGAGATTGTTACTCATATGCACAGACTAACCTAAGTATGGAGAAGTTCGCCATCAATATTTGGGCCGTTAGATGATGAATTCTTTTGTGCTACAACCCATCATACAAAGTATAAATACAGAGTAGCTCCTATCCTTATGCAGATCCCTTCCTCTTAGATGGATGTGATGGTAGAAAAGTTAAGAAAAGGGAACAGAAGATACTAAGCATTTGAGGATTCATATGTCATATCTAAACATTAAATTAACTATTTATACTCTCAGTGCGAGATCCTTGTACTTTGGAAAATAAGGTGATCTGCTGTTTAAGAAACTGAAAAGAGTAGTGTTGACATACTTGCTGTAAGTGAAACAAAGCAGAGAGGAGTTTGGACCAAGTGGAAATATATCTCATTGGCTCTCCTTAGAGAGGCAGACAAAGGAGTTGATTTCATATTGTGTCTAAAGGCAACAGGAAATATCATTTTCTTATATAACGCATAATTTTCATGCAGTGCTCATGATGAGTACAAACCAAAACGACTACCAGGAAGATAGTTGCAATTAATGCACCAACATCCCTTGTAAAGGATGAAGAGGTGGAGAAAGAACTTGGAAAGATCTATAATGCCAAGTCAATTTAAATGTGAAGGCAGACACATGAAAGGAAGGTACAAAAATATTGGAAAATGAAGTTTAGGACTAAGAAACCAAAGAAGCTAAAGCCTTAAGCAGCACTGAAGAAGCACTGAAGTGGTTGCAAGTAGAAAAAGTGTGAGAAGCCCTGCCTTAGATAATATTCCAACATTTCACGCCTGTGTATCATGAGTACTTTCTTCAAGGAGCTAATTGGAAAGATATGGACATGGTTACCATTGATCAACATTGAACATACTAAAACTGACTATATCTCACCAGACATCAAACAATTAGTTACTAATGTAGGATTCTGTCCAGAACTTCTAGGTGCTTTCGGACCATTGACTAGTTAGAGAAAAGATCAACAATCAACACCAAAATAGAAGAATAAAGATTAGAAGATGGCATTGAATGCCATTACAACTTCCACCTATTCAAATAAGCTCTTAATAACAAAAAAATGGGTAAGTGACAAGTCATTGATTCTTATGATTACTGTTTCCTAAACAAAGTTTAACTAATATAAATCCATTGCCACAGGAAGGAATACAACCCCCCTCCCCTGAAACTGCACCAACTAACAAGTATTTGATCTCTTCTACAAATAGAGAGATAAATGGCCATCAAGAGTAACACTCATTTAGAATATAAACTCCTTTTCCAAATTTTACAGAGTAGGATGAAAGGCTGTATGACATAATGACAAATTTAGGAATGACAAAATTAGGAAGACCTGAATGTTAAGATCATAAAAGATTTCTTATGGTTATAACAATAGGTCCTCAGACTACCAATGTCTAGCAATATATGAAAAGGTAGACATATGCTCACCAACAGGGTTTGCTCCTGTCATAGAGGATATTTAACGTAGATTCTAAATGGAAGAGGAATTCCCTATAGTGAATCTATATCTGTCCACCAGATGCTCTTACTTGTATATGAGATTGGGCACTTTGCATTAAGGCTCAGAATAATACAGGGATTTCTGGACAAAAATATGGAAGTTCAGAAGAGATTGGACTAACAATTCACACTAGAAAATCTAAATAAATAAAAAAAATTTATTGTCCAGACTATGGCATGAAGTTAAGCAGAATTCCATCTAACTGGGTTAGTGTCTTAGTACTTACTTCTTGAATAGATACGGCAAAAGAACAATGAGCTGGGGTTATGTTTGAATAGGAGGAAGAGAGTGAGTCAGATTGCATATGGAAACTTGTATGGTTTTTGTAATCAAAATACATTTTTTGACAGTAAAGATGCAAATCACAGAATGAGCACAATCTCTGAATAATAAATTGATAGTGACCCAAAGGACAAGGGAGGGATGCATTTTGGACCCCAGTAGTTTGTAGTCTATTACCATCCATGACTTGCATGTAAGAAGAAAAACATTTTTTTAAATTATCCTGGGAGTGTTGGTCAAAAAAGAAGCAAATTATACAGATTATAGAATAACAGATGGACAAGTTGAGTGCTGCGCTGATATACTTAATGTTTCAAAAAAAAAAGAGGAAGGCCTTCAGGGCAATGGAGAAGTGATGGAATTACATTTATGGGACTATCAGAGTCACACAGAACAAGAAGGTGTGGATGGGTTGTGACCTCCATTGATGGGGCAAGAGTTCCCATGAGATCATGAATCCATTGATCCATTATTAATGAATCCCATTCTAAAAATAAGAAGCCTCATGGCATTTGCTATAATGGAATTTAACCTGTTCTTTGAATATTTGGCAAGCTCCTGAATGCGCTTATGTGCATTCTGTAGTCCTAATCAGGCCATTTCAAGAACAAAAGTGTGATGGGATTAATGTATTCAAACAGCTGTCCTTAGCACCTTATTTTATATTCATCATAATTGCCTTTGGCTGACCTGAATCTCTGATTACAAAGCCAGTATTTATTGGACCTGACAGAAAGATTGGTGTTTTCCAGGAGTGTGGGGGAAAACCCTTAAACACTGCAGGTGTTAAATTTTTACTTGGCAGCCATGTGAAATAAAAAAAAAACACAAAACCTGACAGATTTGTCAGATGCACTTGGTGGCGATCCCTCATTTGCATTTACTGAAACTTACCAGGTGAAAATGTCCTCTAAGTGCTATACTAAAGAGCAACAAAAATTGAAGAGAAAAAATATTGGTTGATAAAGATGTTTCAGAATCAAGTTAATAATGAGACAAATCTGTAAGTCAGGACCTTAATTTGTTTTAAAAAAAGAATCAATATTCAGGTGTTTGCTGACGTTATGTTCTACAGTAAGTTTTTTAATAGAATAATTTAATTCTTTGTAATTTAAATAATCTTAGGTATTTAAATAATATATAGGTATCACATCAAAAAAATGAGACAATGTTGTAATAATAACAATAAAAGTCCTTTATTTGGTCAAGTAGGAGAAACAATTGATGATGGTATGCTGGAATACCTGCAAAAGATTTTGAATTCCTATGTGGATTAAATATAGTGGTATAGAATGATAATCTGGAAGTGTGAGGTCATATATTAGCATGTACCTAAGAACCTCATCACACAGCTCAAGGTTTCCCCTTGTCTGAAGGATCAGAAAATGGACACTGAATTCTGTTTGACCAAGAAATACAAAATGGAATAAAAAAGGTCATGATATCCTTTATGAGTCTGGAAAACTGAACCAGTAATGGCTTCAAGCCCTTGGCCAGACTGAAGGTTTATGGATCAGTGGTTATGTATAAACCTTCTGTAAGGCTTTGATATTTTGGCTTGTAGTGGATGTCAGGTCCAACCTTTTGTCCCATTTAATTAAGATTAGCTGTGTTTAACATTAAATAGCAATGCAGGATCCTTGACAGTGAGATCTGGGGACATAGTAGGGTTGAAGCAATAGGTAATTCTGCTAGGCTGGTCCCAGGTGAAGGCTAGACGTAAACAGAGCAATGATCATAGCTGATATCTATATCATGCTTCCTGGTTTACAAAGTGCTTTGCATACAGTGAGAGAATGCCAAGTTTGGAGTTTGGAGACTTGGATTTGAATCTTGACTATTTATGTTATCATGGTTAAGTTGCAACCTTGCTGAGACTTACTTCTCTCATTTATAAAATGAAGGTGAAAATAATTTTATTTTCTACTTCATAAGGTTGTTTTCAGGAAGATGATAAATTGTTATGAACATTTGAGTTGTCATATCTCTTTGGATCCTTACAATACCCCTGTGAGTTAAATAACACAAGTAGAATTATCACCAGAAGAGAAAAATGAGGCTAACATAGATTGAGTTTTACCCACTCCACAAGTAATTGGAAAAGCCAGAATTCAGACTTATGACTCAAATCCAGTGTTCTTTGTATTGTATCTCAGCTACCTCTGGATTACTGAAGCTGCTGAACTCAGGCATGGTACAGACAAGATAGGAGGGCAGAATTTAGGATGATTTGGCTTAGTTTTGCAATATTAAGAAAAACCATTTGTAGATAGAGTAGTATAGAGCATTATTCAGAAATGGATTAATTGATTAGTGCCAGAATCATCTTTGAGGAGAAAGAATACTGAATTTGGAATCAAGGGGTTTAAATTCTGAAACTATCACTTGCCGTCTGTGACCTTGGGCATATAACTTCAATCTTTCTGCATCTCAGTTTCATCATGCATAAAATAAGAGGTTTCAAATAAATGTCCTTGAAGGTAATTTTCACCTTTCCAATTTATGATCCCATGAAAGTACATGGGAAGACTATACATTGACCAGGGAAAGTGCAGAGGCTGAGAATGGAAAGGAGTAAGGACCTGCTCAGGAGGACAGCCAATCAAGCTTCTGTTGCTAGACAGGAACACAACTCATGTTTTTCTTCTCTTTTGTAACTTGGAAGAGAACTGACTATATTATCTCCCAAGTTTTAAGTTCCTTTATTAATAGTGCTTGTTTCTGAAAATACATTATAAAGAAGAGACACACTTTCCAGGAAGAATAAATCATCTTATTAAAGCTAAATTTAATCAACAAGAATGTATTTTTTTTTGCAAAGGCTTACATAATTTACTTTCTGTTAAATAACAGACATAGCTGCATGACTTGTAAAACTGTAAGCTAAATAAGTTGTCTCTGCCAAAAATACTTTTATATATAGCATTTATTTAAATGCTTTTTACTTATTTAAAAATTTAAAGTGTTGTCTACTCCAACATGGGTTGGGGGGACAGTGGAATTTACAAGGGTTTTCCAAATGGTCCATAATGTTAATAATATTATTTTTTCTTATGTTAATATTTTATGATGATTAGTAAAAATATACCCCCTCTTAAATTTCTCATTAAAATCAGTACTTTTCACATTAGTTCCAAGATTTTTTCCCATATATTTGGGGTTACTAGCACCTTTTGCCCCACTAACATAGTTCATTAACTTAAAAATCTTGAAAACCCAGTGTTCCACTGAAGCTCAAAATTGGAAGAAACCTCAGAGTACATCTAATTCAGCCCATATGTGGAAAAGAGGGGGGAAGACTGTCTCCTCCTGAAGCAAACCCTTCTGCTTTTGGATGTCTCCAATTCTTTGAGAGTTTTTTCTTCTGTCAAGGCTGAAATAAGCCTCACTTTGCAATTTCTACCTCTTCCTCCTACTTGTAACCTTGGGGAGTAGAGGAAAAAAATCTAAGCCCCTTTCCTTATGAGACCCTTCAAGTCCATGAGACCCTTCAAGTCCATGAAGACAGCCCTCATGAGTCTCTTTTTTTCTAATCTTCTCAACCCAGTTCTGAAGTTTTCCAAGCCCAATCTAGCTCACAGTAGGTAAATAATCTCACCCTCCTTTGAACTTGTAGTACTTACTATTTATATCCCCAGATAGAGTCACAGGCCGAAGTCAGGAAGACCTGAATGCAAATTTGACCCCAGACACTTTGATTGTGTGACCCTGGGCAAATCACTGGATTTGTTTGCCTCAGTTTCCTCATCTGTAAAATGGGCATAATAATAGAACCTACCTCCCAGGGTTGTTGTGAGGATTAAATAAGGTCATAATTGTAAAACACTTAGCACAGGGCCTGGAACATTGCAAGTTGTATATAAATGTTAGTAATTATTAATTATTGTTATGTATTGCCTTCTGATATATTTTATATTATCTTACTTTGTTACTCAACTCTAGTGTCATCCTTTACCTTTTCATCAGCAGCTTCATCGTAATTCACATTTTGATAATACCTTAAAGTTTCATAAGTATCTCAATTACCCAAATAGAGGGCAAATACCTATTTAAATTCTTTATATAACATCATAGTCTACCTTGTAGCATTCATTTCCGTGCACATGTTCTTATCTCCCCATTAGGTAAGATTTTCATTGCTTTTCAATTTCGCATCTTAAAGAGTATCTTACCTGTAGTTGGTGTTTACTAAATGTTGTTAATTTGCATTACTTATTTTGATCTCTCTGGTGGTGCCTAGAACAATGCCTTCCAAGTAGAAGATGACCAATAAACACTTGTTGATCGACTGGTGTTCTTATATACACATCCACCTTTGGGCTTAAATTCTACTTTTGTAAGGTAGCTAATTGGGGTTATCACTCTCATTCAGTGAAATTACATATTTAAAGAAAAATTTGTTTTTCAAGCAACAAGATCTTAGTAACAGCTGAGATTTAGAGCTGGAAAGAGCCTTAGAAATCCAGCCTCCAAGGTCGAGGAAGATTAAATGACTTGTGTGAAGTTGCATAGGGAGCAGTCAAGACTTGAACCCAGTTCCTTTGACTCTAAGCGCAGCACTCTTTTCACTGCAAAATACACAAACATTAAAGAATTCATTTAAAATTTTTTATTTTTTTCAGAAAGTTTTTACTGTAACCTACAAAGGTAATTTGATATTGAAGTCTCTCTATTAGTGTAAAAATGTCAAGAAATAGCAAATGTACTGAAGTATTATAATTGTATTCTCCATATAACACAGGATCCCATTTATATTGAAAACACATATATTATCCTTAAGATGACTTTATTAGTGTATTGAAAAGAAATAGAAATTCCACAGTCTGCTATAATAGCACCAAGTCTCCAGTTTAATAGTTCCCAAAATAATACTGTTAGCCAAACCTTAATGCATCAAGCCATGTGTGCCTGCTTTTTAAACTGCCTCTCATCCATGATGTTTCCTTATAGAAGTGCTGAGTGAACATCTTCTCTTGATGATTTAGCTTATAATTCTTCATCTACGATTACCAGACTTGAAAATAACATTCAGATTGACATATTTGTCAGCTTCTAATGGAATAATAGAAAAGACCTAGTATTGTACCATCATCACAAAAAAAAAGCTATCCTCCCCTTCTCCCAGAAATCCTGCCCTTTCATTACCTTCATAAATAGAAAGAACCTTAAATATCATCATTTGCCTTTTTCACTGGTCGATGAGTAAAGCTAAATTAAAGCTTGCAGCAAATTTCCAGTATCTGAATGTATTTGTTTCAAATGGCTGCAGTGATAATAGGCTGTGGAGGATGCAGGCTGCATCACAAGGTCTCCAGAGAACCCTGCTCTGATAAGCTAAGCCTCATTCCACTGCGGCATTTTGAAAAGGACCAGTAGCATGAATGTGCCTTTTGAAGAAGGTTGGAAGGAACAAGTGGGAAGTGTGGGGAATGAGCTTTTCACCCCAAACAAAATCAATGTTCACTTTGACCCTACATTTCTGGAATCCAAAGCAGAGACAAAAAAAGAATGAGCCTCTTTCCCCCCCTACCTACCCCTTTACTGCGACTGTTATGAAGATTTAGCAGTAAGAATACCAGGTGGACTTTATTCTGGGACTGTACACTTTACTTAAGGCAAAACTAAGTAATTTTCTGTTTAACTGAGATAACCTTCTCCTAATTATTCTGAGAACTTATGCCCTTCAAAGGTGAAGCAAAAATCAGTGATAGTAACGTATTTTCCTCATGTTTGGTTTTTACCTGCGGCTTAATTTACAGTATAATGCTTGAGAGCAATTTCAGAAGAGAGTTTTAAAAGCCCAATTTCCTCTTTATATTTGCTGCTTGTGAATAATTTTAAAAACTGATCCTTGCTTTAATGCCTTTGCTTAACTCATTCTTTATTTGTACTAGAATTTCGTGTTTCAACATTAAAACATACTGTCAACATTAAAAGCTTCCTGCTATTTTGATAGCTGAAGGATAGAAAGAGAAGTAGATATCATTTCTGTCCTACTGCTTTCTATTTGAAAGACTTGTGATAATTTACCTGCCTACTGGTTGTGGGTTTGTGAGTGTACTTGAGGGTAAACATGAGCAAACAGAAGAAAAAAAGTCCCTTACCTGAGAGCACACAGCTTCTTGTCCTTGATTTCAGGAGAAGATATGGGAAGTTGCCCTGAATTTAGGTCTGAAAGGACCGTCCTCTGTGGAAGAAACAGTGAGAGACTCCTTACTTCATGGGATAACACAGAATAATTTCTGTATTAAATTGGCATTCATTTATTTAAACAGACCTGTGTAGTTCCAAGGTTGTCTACTCATAGTTAGAATAAGGTAGCAACTCCTGTGATTTCTTTTTTTATTATTTCTAGATGGACATGGCATACTAGCTGCTACCAGGACAGCCTGATGATTAGAAATGAGAAGGTGAAGAACGTTCTTGTTCCTTCTCTATTGACATAATAGCTCACCAGCTATTTCAAAGTATAGGTGTTTAATCAGAAAAGTGTTAACATAATCCTGTTTCCCAGCTACCAGATGTGAAATTATTGGTGTGTCATTAAAAATGAATCATTAATTTTTTCTAGTTACAAACTAGTGTTATAAGGCTGTTTTCTATCCCTGGCCTTTACTGTTTTGTATTTCATCATGCAAGACTGTGCACCTGTCCAAAAAAATTTTTTTTTGCCACAAAACAGTTCTGTTTTCTGTTGAACTGTGTGCTGTTGCCAAGTTTCTGTTCTGACTGAGGGTGGATGAAAGAGCAGTATAACCAAACCTGTTTATGTGGTGAGCTACCATAAGCCTGTAAACAAGTCATCCCCTGCAGAAAACAATGAAAAGAACACTTTAATTACTTCTGCCATGATCTAATAATGTAAATCCACCAGAGCTGGAGATGTTCCTGCTACTCTATATTCATTTCACAGGAGTGCAGATTTCAGTGAAATATTAAAAATGTGAGCAAAATTTGAGAATTTGGCAAGTGTATAGAGATTAGAGGAGACAAAAAGAGATAGGCACTTATCCTCTCTTTTAATTTGTGGTGAGTTTTTTTTCTTCAATAATAAACCAGATTCTTGGGTCTAAGTGAGGTAATATAGTAATTATACTAATTGTTACAGAGTAATTATTAATAATATAAAAATTGTTAGTAATACCTTATATTCATATAGCCCTTTATAGTCAAAAAAAGACATTCATATTATTCTGTCCACATAATAACTTGGTGAAGTGTTCAGAGAAGCAATGAAGATTAATGGAAATAGTGTTGGACTTGGCTTTCTAGATCTATGACCAGGGGCATGTCACTTAACCTTTCTAAGATTCAGTTTCCTTATCTGTAAAATGGGGATAATAGTGGCAGCTAGATGGTGCAGTGGATAGAGCACTGGCCTTGAAGTCAGGAGGACCAGAGTTCAAATCCGGCCTCAAACCAAACATTTGTCACTTACTAGCTGTATGACCCTGCACAAGTCACTTAACCCCAATTGCCTAAAAACTAAAAAAAAAAATGGGGATCATAATTGCACTATCTGCTTTATGTCTTTGTTGTGTAGAAAGTGTTTTATACACCCAATGTGATATATAAATGAGGTGTATATGTATGTTATCCCCATTTTATAGATTAGATAACTAAGGTCCAGAGAGGGTAAATGACTTGGCCAGGAAGGTCTGTTTAAGTAGTGATGGAATCAGGACTTTTGAACCCAGGCCTTCTGAATTTGAGAACTTAGTGTAGCAGTCAATATTTGACAAATTAGTGGCATCTTGAACACACAAATACAAAAGGAATTCTCTGTTCATCCTCTATAGTCAGACCCATTACCTTACCTTGCACTTGGCTTGTGCTTTTTAAAAGAACTTAGATACCTCCATTTCTTCAGCAGTTCAATAGGGCTGGTATAGACGAGATGCTTTCTAAGATCCCTTTTAGCTCTGGGATTCTATGACTATGATGGGCAGTGCCTTGAAAACCTTAAAGAGAACTATATAAATGCCAGGTATTTTATTATCAGTCTACATAAGAGCCAGTGTACCCATTATCACTATTTTAAGATTACATCAGGACCGATTTGCCAATTGTTTTTTTTAAAGAATTGAGTTTTCCTAATCTGTACTTCATAGTTCTCTCTACACAACCTCAACTTCAGAAAAAAAAAGTTTAATATTTCTTAGGCCACACAGTAATATATTGTTAAACACTGTATATTGTTAGACATTGCCTCCTGGTTTTAATAATTCAAATAGGCTGTTAAATATAAGATAAACATGGTAAGTATTTTCCCAAATGCAGAGTTGTGGGCAAAAGCCATCGTATATGCCCTGAGTCAAGGGGATCATATACATTCTGAGTCTTGACCCATTTTCCCCCTTCTGTCTTCGTCCTTTTTGTTTTCGACATCTTTTCGATATTTTCATTAGGGAGGAAGTTCAATTTTTAAAAAATTATTTAATGCTTCTAATTCATCATATTAACATATTAAATTATTAAGACTGTTAAATTATTAAAATAACAGTTCCTGGAAGATTGGAATACGTTTTCCTAGAGCATCCGCAGAGCTTCCTGCAGGGGCTCTGAGCGCTGGCCTTTAGGGAGGAAGCAGCTCTGTTATAAAATGCTAGCTGCAGGAGGGAATTACAGAAGCTGTTGGGTCCCCTTCCCCTTCCATCACAAAACTGCCTGGGTTGCTGATAACATACTGGACTTTGCAGAAATATGATGCATATTGCCTACCAATGTCAGAACTGACAAGCCATTATAGAGGCACATGTGTGACAAATGAAGAAAACCATTCTAAATGAGGGTCCTGACCGACTGCGAGAGAGGCCTATTTATAATTTCGGCATTTTCCATTTTTTTTTATAGTTCCTTGAAAATCTTGGATGAAAAGAAGACCGCATCTTGCTTAGTGTACATGTTGTCCCGTATCTGTCATCCCGTTCTTTTCTCAACCAAGCTCTGAAGAAGTCTCCTTTTGATGCCACTTTGCATCTGCCATTGAGTAGCATCTTAAAGTTTTGAAGAAAAAGTTCCCCTTTATCTTTTTTCTTGCATATTCAAAGATCCCTTCACATTGAATGTATTTGATTTTCCTTTTTCGCTATCTTGACTTTGAAATGGCTCCCGACATCATTCATCTCTAATTTCATTGTTTCCCTATTTAAAATGTCAAGCACTAGAAAGATCAGGCTATCAAAGGTGGGGGAGGGGTGCAGAATTGGAAGTCTAACTGATGGTGTTGCCAAGATGGTGTATATAGTAGATGGCACAGTGAGATGGCAGAAATCCTGGGTTGATATCCCAGCTCTGTCACTTATTTACCTGTACGACCTTGGATAAGTTAACAAACTTCCCTGAGTCTTTGTTCCCCTGTGACATTATTTCTAAGGTCATTTTCAGGTAAATCCTATTATTATATTATAATTGTATATATTATAGTAATATTAGTTTATTATTATTTATATATACTATAGAAATATTATTTATTATATTATATGTTATTATATAACCATTAGTTATTATTGACACTTTACCTATCACAGGATCACAGATTTAGCAACAGAAGACTTCAAAGGTCATCTGGTCCAAACACTTCATTGTAAGGATGAGGAAATTGGGGGGCAGCTAGGTGGCGAAGTGGATAGAGCACCGGCCCTGGATTTGGGAGGACCTGAGTTCAAATCTGGCGTCAGACGCATAACACTTTCTAGCTGTGTGACCCTGGGCAAGTCATTTCACCCCATTGCCCAACCAAAAAAAAAAGAATGAGCAAACTGAGGCCTAGGAAATCTAAGTGACTTTCATGTAGATTCTAAGCATCTGAGATGGGATTTGACCTTGGGTCCTCTGACCCCAGTGAACACAAACCGACAGTAATAATTTGCTCTTGCTTCTGCCCACTCAGGATGCTTATCTTCCTTGGCACTGACTGTCCTCCATGACTATAAGGCTCTCTTTCTTCATTTTGCCTCTTAGGATGCTTAGCTTCCTTCAAAACCCACCTTCTGTAGGAGGCCTCTCCCAGTCCCCCTAGCTACTGGTACCTTCCCTTCTAAGGGTTACTTTCCTTTTACTCTTTATAACCCCTTGTGTGCACACATTGTCTCCCCTATTAGAATGTAAGTTCACTGAGGGCAAGGACTACTCTTTTTTTTTTGTCTAATAGCATAGTGCCCAGTACATAATAAGCACTTCAAACATATTTGTTGATGGAATAACTCAGTCAACCAGGATTTCTGAAACACCGATTTTGTGTCAGGCACTGTGCTAGGTATGAGGATACAAATACAAAATGTGAACTGAGTAAGACACAGCTTCCCTAAATATAAAATGATATAACACTTTACAATTCATAAAATTATTCTTTTAGGACAACCATATAAGGGAGGGAGTTCGAATTCTGTTCTTATTTAATTATATAGAGAAACTAAGGCTCAGTGAACTAAAGTGACTTAGCCAAAGGAGCCCAAGACTTCTAATTCCAAGTTCAGTCTTCTTACCAGCACAAGCTATGTGCCAACAAATACTACGGGTTGTGGGTGGTGACCTTTAGAAAGACATGTGGTTTCAAAGGATCAAGCAGTTACATTAGGTGAAGGCCGGGCAAAACATCAAGTCCAGAGAACTCAGTTCTTTCAGAAATGGCAAATGGCATAAAAGGTATCTCACATTTGGGGTGTGTGTGTGTGGGGGGAGTGTTGTGGGATACTTACCTTAAGGAATTTCTCCAGATATTACTATATTACTAATAAGTGATTTTTCACCCTGAAAACATGTTTATCTATGTGCTAATGAAGCAAGAAGTGAGTTTTAAAAATTTTGGAATAATTAGCTGAAATTAGAAACCAAAGAGGACAAGAAAAATGAGTTATTTTATTACTCCATAAAGGTTCAATACTCATTTTAAAATGTTTAGTTTTGGTTTCTGAACTAAATCTCAAATATACAACATATGATATACTATCATGTCACTGAACCTAAAATGACCTAGTGATTTACTTCTATTAATCACTTAACAACATTTATTAAACATTGTGCTATGCTCTAGGTATTGTGTGATATACCAGGTGCTAAGTGCTAAGTACTACGGATACAAATACAAAAGTGAAAGTGTCTGTGCCCTCAAAGAGCTTATAGTCAACTGAAGGCAAAAAACATATACACTGATAAGTAGATTCAAAATGTTGTCGTTAAGTCATTTTTCAGACATGTCTGACTCTTCATGACCCGATTTAGGAATTTCTTGGCAAAAATACTGGAGTGGTTTGCCATTTCCTTCTCCAGCCCATTTTACAGATGAGGAAAGTGAGGCAAACAGGGTTAAGTGACTTGTCCAGGGTCACACAGCTAGTAAGTGTCTAAGGCTGTATTTGAACTCAGGTCTTCCTTACTCCAGGCCTGGCACTCTATACACTGAACCACCTAGCTGCTCAAACTATATACAAATAAATGCAAAGTAACTTCTTTGGAGGTGGGATGTAGACTAACAATTCAAGAAAACATGAGAATTCTCTTGAAGGAAGTAGAACTCGAGCTGAAGTTTCTTAAGTAGTGAAGGTGAGGGAGAACCTTCCAGAGATGGGGGAATAACTTAGGTAAAGGTGTGACGGTGGGAGATGGAATATTGTGTGAGTGAAACAGCAGATAAGACAGTCTGGTTGAAGTGTAGAATAACGTGTGGAATGAAAGTAATGTGTACCCATCCTGTAAAGATAGGGGGAAGACAGCCTATGAAGGATTATCAGAGCTTCTTGATTTGATAGAGGAGTGACATGGTTAGACCTTTGCTTTAGGAATATCAATTTGGCTCTTGTGTGGAGGATGAATTGGAGAGAGGAGAGAATGGATACAAGGAGACAAATTAGGAGGCCATTGCAATAGTCTAGGCAAGGGTGATGAGGTCATGGACTGAGCCATTTTTGGTATGAGTAGAGAGAACAGAATAGATGTGAGAAATGTTGTTTATCATTGAAAGGAATTGGTAGTAGGGAATAGTGTGAAAGAAACACATTCTAACAAGCTTAAGGGAAGAAAATTGAATACATGTATGAACCTGCTCAGTCACATATTCCATCTAAATTCATGCTCAGCTTTAGCCTCAAGGTTGAAATGTATTCTATACTAGCATATGCATGACTTTTCAATTTTTTTAAGACTGTTTTCCTGTCTAGTCCAGGGTTGAAGTACACCAGCTACTTATACCGAATCTACCACTGAGCAGATGGAAACTTTGACTTGTTCCATTTCTGATCTATGAAGATCAAAAGCTAAGAGCTCCCAAGTTTAAGAGTTCTACCAGGGCAGATAGGTGGCGTGGTGGATAGAGTACCAACCCTGGAGGAGTCAGGAGAATCTGAGTTCAAATCCAATCTTAGATACTTCTTGTTAGCTGTGTGACCCTGGGAAAGTCACTTAATCCTGAGAGAGAGAGAGAGAGAGAGAGAGAGAGAGAGAGAGAGAGAGAGAGAGAGAGAGAGAGAGAGAGAGAGAGATCCCACTGGCTTCTGCTACCCCAGCAGAAGGGATTACAAGTGGGTACCACCACCACACCTGACCCATACGTGTGACTTTCAACAAGATGACTACATATGGCAAAGTGTTTTACTCTTTGAGCATTGCTTAACTTTTATTCTGACACATTTAACACTGAAGAATCTGGGCAACTAATATTCTTTTTAAATCATCTTCTGTTCCTCAGTTTGGGGGTTAGATTTCAAGAACAAATCATCATTTTTAGAAAAGATTTCCTGATTTGAATTTTTTGTGTCTTCAGTTTGCTGAATTTTGGTTTTCGATTTCAAACAAAAATGCCCCTCTTGGTGGCTAGAGACCTAAAAGGCACAGGAATCTTAGAGGATCTGCTTCCTGATGACAAATGTTGAAGCAATCAGGCATGTATTAAAGCAGCTACAGGAGGAAACTTATTCACTTCCATTCCAAGCTCAAGATTAACATTTCAAGAACATCCAATTGATGCTGTACCTTTTTTCATAATTTAGAGATCAGTTTGAGCTAAGAAATGATTAATTCAAGGGCCAATGAATGACAGTTTAAGTAGTGATTGAATGAAATACACCCTCAGAATATTTAGATAAATAGGCCATAGGGGTAGGTTTTAGTAACTTTGCATTTTAGATGCTTAATATGCAGAGTACTTTAACAGACTGAGAAAATATAAACCATGACATGCTAGCAGAATGGAATAGCAAATAACACATAGGGTAATAAGCTGATACAGGCAGTCCCTGGCCTATATCTCTGATGTATCATAGAACCATATATTTTCAGAGTTGGAAGGAACCTTGGCAATCATCTGATCCAACCTATAACTAAAAAAGAATCCCCTTTAGAACTCTCCAGACAGTAGTCATGCAGCCTTGCTTGATGACCTCCGATAAGGGGAGATCAACTACTTCCTGAAGCAACCTATTCCACTTTTAGATGATTGTTATCATTATAGAGATTCTCCACATGGAAATCTCAAATTTACTTCTTTGTAAATTCTACTTCTTCCTCTTTGTTATGCCCTATAGGGCCATACTTAAGTACTTGAAGAGAACTATCATATTCCCCTTGATTTTTTTCCTCCAGGCTGATCATCCCCAGTTCCTTCAAATCATCTAAGAAATTGACCAAGGTCCTTCACCGTCCTGGTTGCTGTCCTCTGTACATTCTATAGCATTCAAAACTGAACACAATACTCCAGGTGTGGGCTTACCAAGACAGAGTAAAGAGGGTCCCTCATTTCTTTATTCCTGGAAATTATAGTTATATTAGTGCAGAGCAAAATCACATTATTTATTTTTGGCTACCATATCATACTCTTATTTGCTATCCACTACAAACTCCTCAATAGTTTTCAGACAAATTCCATGGCTTTCCTAGCTTGTACTTATAAAGCTGATGTTTTTAGAACCCAAGTGTAAGACTTTACACTTGTAAAGTTACATTTCATCTTATTACATTTAGTCCAGTGTTCTAGCTTGTGAAGATCTTTTTGGACCCTAACTCATCCAATGTGTTAATTATTCCTCTCAATTTTATGTCAACAGCTAATTTAATAAAGAAACCATCTGTGCCTTTATCTAATTCATTAATAAAACTGTCCAAAAGCAAAGGGACAAAAACTGGGCAGTCTATTGAGATATCCTTTCAAGTTGATATCAAAAAATGATTACTTTTTGAGTTTGGCCATTCAATTAGTTACAAATTTAAGTGTACTATTGTCTAGCATATCCATCTTTTATATGAGAATAACATGCAACTGCATCAAATACCTTTTTGAAATCTAGGCAAACCATATCTACAGCATTACTCTGATTTACCAGTTTACTTGTGCATGACCTATTCTTGATGAGGTCATGATGGCTCTTTGATCATTGCTTCTTTTCACAATAATTGCTAACCACTTTCTAAAATAATGCATTCTATAATTTTTCCAAGAATCAAAATAAAATTCACTGACCTGTAGTTTGCACATTCTATTCTTAACCCTGTTTTGAAAATTTGCCCTTCCCCAGTTCTGTAGTACCTTTTCCCATTCTCCCATGGTCTTCCAAATATCACTGCCAATGTCTCCATAATTACAGCTGCCAGTCCTTTCATTTCTTAAAGATGTAGTTCGTCTGGGTCAGGTAACTTGAACTCATAAAGAGCAGCTACATACTTTGTTATTATCTCCTTAGTTCTTGAGTCAATATATCCCTTATCTATAACCTCCCATTTGAATTATGGTCCCAGTTGGTCACAGAAATTCTGCTTACCTCCCAGGTGCTACTGCTTGGAATCTCTTGGTTTTTTCCTCTTCCATTTGCAGATACTACTGTTACCTGGGACCATTTCATTGAGATCTGCTTCTTGAGTCTCAGTGTCACAGTGTCTAATTTAAGGGAGGGCATCAGTGATCAGTTTGACTATGGGAAGAGGAAAGGGAAGGAAAAGGAAAAGATAGAATAAACCTCTGTTTTGTCCATTCTGGCCACCTCTATGACCACTCTTCTCTCCAGGCATCTCACTCTACATCCCCAGAGCTGGTGGTTGAAAAACAGGCAATATCTCTAATCATTGCCATATCTCCTCAATTCCTGTCCCTAGAGATTCCATCTTATTCCTGTTCCTAGGACTCTTACCTTAGTTCTTGTGATGAAATGTCCAGAAAATTCACTGAGTCTGGATGTTTCTTTGAAATGTAGATGACTTTCACATCAAATCTAGAAGCCACAGAATCAGGTTATAGAATTATGAGCCAAAAAGAACCTTAAAGATCATCTTTCTTAAGGTTTAAATTCCTCTACTAGATCATAAGCTCTTAAAAGGCAGGGATTGTGTTATTTTTATACTTTATTTCCTCCTCAGAATTCAGTATAACTCTCAGAACTTTATATAGGAGTTGCATTCCCAACTGAATACTTTATGTAAAGCATATTGAATTGGCTGAGATGCTGGGCTCAGATTCTTTCTTATTTACCAGTAAGACCTTGGTCAAGTTACAAAACTTCTCTAGATCTCAGTTTACTAATCTATATGGTCATAAGAGCTTGGTGCTATTATTATTATTATCATTCCCACTTTACAGATAAAGAAACTGAAGCAGACAGAAGTAATTTGCCCAGTATCAAATAGCTACTAACTGTCTGAGGCTAGATTTGAACACTAGTCTTCTTGACTATGGGTCCAGTCTACTTTGCCACCTAACTATCTATGAGGGGATCAGATGAGATGATACAATAATGATCTAATTAGATGACATGATGCTTGATGAGGTAGTTAGAAGACATGCCCTCTAAGGTAACTTATATGGGAAATACTCAACTAGGATTTATTGAATGAATGAATGAATGAATTGTAAAACTGTAGTCTGTGCTTCAAGTCATCTGGAGAAGGAGAAAAATCCAAAGGGGAAGCAGTAGATAATTGCACATAATAGCTACTTAACAAATGTTTAAGGTTAGATAGGTAGTACCTAGCTTGGATTTGAACTTGGGCCCTCTGGTTCTAGTTCCAGGACTATTTCCATAGGTAAAACAGATGATAGTTTCTTCACTTTTCCCCTACTCTAATGCCTTGAAAAGGCTTAAATACTTTGATTTCCATGAAGGAATATAGCAAGATTTACCTCGGTTTCAGAGGGAAACCAGACTAAAATTGCCCTAGGTTTTTCTTTTTAGTATTTGGGGAGGGAGCAGAAAAGTGGGCCAGAGTCTAGTACTAGAGAGATGAATAGGACTATGCATGTTGGCTATCAGACTAATACTAGGGCTGAGGGAATGGTTATGATATGTCACCCACCTTTTCTTCTTCCTCCTCCACTCTTGTTCCACAAGATTTCACCCAAGACTAGTCCTTGAGTGCCATGAAAAGTAGGATGGGGATAGGAGAGTAATCACAAATAGTGGCAAAGGGTAAGAAGATAATGAGGGTAAGTGACTGGTCCAAGGTCACTCAGAAAATCATAGACATAACAATAACTGAAATGCTAGCCTACAAATTCCTAGTAATTTTGCTTCAATTATACCATGATATGTTGTAGCTTCAATATCTGTCATTTGGGGGGCAGCTAGATGGTGTAGTGGATAGAGCACTGGTCCTGTATTCAGGAGGACCTGAGTTCAAATCCGGCCTCAGACACATAACACTTACCAGCTGTGTGACCCTGGGCAAGTCACTTAACCCCATTGCCTAAAACAACAAAAAACCAAAACAAAACATTATCTGTCATTTGGCATGTGGAAACTGCCAGTGCTCAAAGATAACATTTGTTTGGGACATTTAAATCAGTGAGGTTAATATTTAAAATCTCCCAATACCAATTTAGTTTAAAAACAGCAAGGCTAACAAAAATCTCCCTTCTAAACTCCCAAAGTTTTTTTTAATTACTTCATCTTTTTAAACTTACTATCTGTAAATAAAAAGGTTTATTTTTGTTTTGTTCCCTTCTTTCCTGTTTCATTATTTTTCATCTTCCTTAAGAATTCCCCCCTTCCCCACCCACCCACCGTTGGGTAGGTTTCATCTACCAAAGCACAGCTTACAATTAGGCAGATATTTTCACTTAGGCAGATACACACTAACACACTCATGCACATATATGTGTATACAGACATATGCATATATATAAATATATTTCAACCATTGCCATAGATATATCAATATATCAATCTATCCCAAACCCATATATATGTCAAAGATACATATATATACACACATATATCTCAATCATTGCTGTCGTATCAACTATATATATATATATATCCATAACCATATATATCAACTGTGTATATGTATATACACATATGTACATATATACCATTGTTATATATATTAACCACATATATAACCACATATATCAACCATATATAGCAGTATATGTGTGTGTATCTATTCATGCATGTGTAGATAGATATATATCAACCATCACTATATATCTAAATATATATCTATAACCACATATATATCAACCATATTTAGCAGCATTTTTCTTATTTTTCTGACTTTTCATTATGCCATTTTGGAGTTTTCTTGGCAAAAATACTGGAGTAATTTGTTGTTTCCTTCTCCAGCTCCTTTCATAGATGAACTGAGGCAAACAGGATTAAGTGACTTGCCTAGGGTCATACAGCTAGCAAATGTCTGAGGCCAGATTTAAACTCAGGAAGGTAAAGCTTCTTGACTCCAGGCCCAGCTTTCTATTTACCGTGTTGCCTAGCTGCCCATATGGCAGTGTGTGTGTGCGTGTGTGTGTGTGTGTGACCACTGCAATTACGTTTTCAACAGAAAATTTTGTGATTATTTTCATAGTGATATTTAAAATAATAAAGGAACCAGAATTTTGTAGATGGCAATAAATGACTTGGGTCTTGCAGGATTTTATGTATTCCAAAGAATTTAATTATCTGTGTTGTAGAGCTTAATGAACTCAAAATGACAAATAGGAGAAGAGAAATGCAAGCTAAAGCATGCCAAGAAGAGTGATCTGAACTGTCTGAAATCTATGTGGAAAGCGGTCCTAAAAGATTGTCAGGGATACTGTTTAAAGGTTAGTTTTAGATTTCGGTGAAGCCCAGTGTTACTTTGTAAGTATATATAGTGATTCAGTCAGTCAATAAGCATTTGTTCATTGCTTACTATGTGCCAGGCACTGTGTTGCATAGTGAGGATACAAAGAAATGCAAAAACATGGTCACTTTTCTTAAGGAGTATATTAGTCTATGAAAATCAAAAAAGTATAATAGAAAAGGAATAGTGAAAATTCAGACCTTTAGAATTTGAATGGATCTTAGCAGTCTTCTAGTTCAGCCTCCTATCCAATGCATGAAATTCTGTGACATTGTTGTATAAGATAACAATGATAAACTATAACATTCTCGTCCCATCTTTTTCACGAAAAAGATAGCAGAGGAGAGGAAAACTGAATGGTAGCCAAGAAAAAGATGAAACTGCAGAGGCAGCATGATAGAGTGATGAGAGAATTGGGCCTGGAGTCAATCCACTTAGATTTGAATCTCAAACTTAATACTTGAACTAGCTCAGGGCAAACACATGCATAGTACACCTGATAGGGTTTCTGTGACAAAAAAAAATGCTTTGTAAGCCCTAAAGGAGAAATAGGAGCTCTAATTATTAATATCATGTATATTATTATTTTCTTATTTATGTGATAGGGATTTGAAGAAAAGATTGCTATGTCACACAGTCTTTAAATATATTGTTTCTGTGTCAATAAAGATTAACTTTATTATAATTAAAAGGCTTGCTGGGTTACTTTTCAGAAACTAAATTAGAATAAACACCTAGAATGGCAAATCCTTTTACTACAACAAGCATGTTAGAGCATTCCAGATCAGAGTTGATTTACCATAGCTAAGAGTGGAAATTGAAGATGTTATGAATTGGGGTGGGAAAAAGGCAGGATAGAACATCTTAGGGAAATAGAACTAGATAATTATTTGTAGAGAAATTCATCTTCTGACTCTCTGGGAAAGTGACTTTAATGATCTTCATGAGAGGCCGTGCATGTCGAGTCATTTTGTGTTGATGACTTGTCATTCTTCTTTGCTTTTTCACTTCCTCAGGCAACTCCATGAGCCATATTAACTACAGTTCAGTGAGGGAAGACTTCAGTTTGATTTTATTTCAATATCACTTTACTACCATTGAGATGGTCAAATTGATTTGAATTTTTTTCCATTTTCTGTGGCTGAGACTAAGCTCTTGTGCCTTTGTTCTACAACCCTACAGAATACCTCCTTTCACACTATTTGTGGCCTCTTATGAAGAAGGTTTAACTCCCTGGTGAATTCTTCCTGGAGCCTCCATTTTGTGCAGGGCTGAAGCTGGCTTCATTCCTTTCTGGAATGTTTCTGCCTTTCTGGATATCAAAACCATGTCCCTGCATTGGATACCTTTTTTCCTCTTCCCTCACCCTTCTCTTTGCTTTTCATTTCCCTTTTGGATGCTGTCTTTCCTCATGAGAATGTAAGCTCCTTGTGGGCAAGGACTGTCTTTCTTTTTACTTGTATTTATATACCCAGCACTTAACACAGATACATAGTAAATGCTTAATAAATGCTTCTTTCCTTCATTCCTTCCTCTCTGATTATGTGACTATGCAAAAAGAAGTTCTTGCCTCTTATTGCTATAGACAAACTACTTTTTTTTTTCTATTAAGCTCTGACCAGTGTCATGCATTTAAAGAAGAAAGATGGTATATTTGTAGAGGGCATTCATGCTTCATGGAGGCTAGAGGAGAAGACTAACTCTAGTTGTCTATGGTCTTTTTAGAAAGGTCTTGTTATTGTGAGAAATGGTTTATCAAGTCTCAATGATAATTATATCTTAAGCACGGCACATTACTTGGAGACCAATTTTTAGGAACAGCCAAGGTTGAACTGATTAAGAATATAGTCATTACTTGATTAAGTTCTTCCAGGTGTGAAAAATAATTTATCTGGGCATTGATTTTCAAGTTAATCCACTGAGTACCTACAATGTGTTTGGTTAGAATAATTAATAAAGGAAATAGAGTTCAGGGGATACAGAATTAATCATGGGGCATGAAGTTGATGCTGATTTCATCATGCTGTCTCAGAAGTTTTAGCTTATTTTTGCCCATTTGTTGACAAAATCTGGTGCCCTGATCAAGTTCATTGTTGTTATAAAAGCTTTGGGCTTTAAAAGCAGATGTAGAATAAAGAGAAAGTTCATGAATTTGCTTTCACTGAGCCTAGGGAGTAGTGATGCAGTAGGGCCATGTATCTCCTTATAGATACTTGAATATGCTGCCTTGGGTTCAACGATAAACTTACACAAGTTTGGAAACTTGGTGGCTCTGTGTTCAGTACTTTAGTACTTTCAATAGATTCCTGACCTCATCATTGTAAGTCTTTCCTCCATCCGTGCAGATTGCAATCCATCCATACACCTAATCCTCCTACCTAGTTGTTGTCCATGTCTGACCACTGACTCACTCAAGGAGGATCTATTTCCTGTATGATCAAGGCCTTTCAGTGTTTTCACATTCCATAGGTACCAGTAAAGACCCTTGGTTGCCCATCTGTTATCCCTCACTTGCAATCCCTCACTGGTAGTACATGGTCCTCTGATCTCCTTTTCTAATTATCATTTCCCAAATGAGCTTCTTATGCCACTTCTTACATATAAGGGCAATATGGATAAAATGCTGCATTCTATTTATGCCTACCATGCATCATTCCATTGCACTATAGGTCATCTACAATTTTTATTCCTTAGAGACTATGATGTTCCATGATTTACAAAAAAAAAGAAAGATGTTGGTACTAAAAAAATAGCATTTTATTAATGGTTAGCATATATATATATACATGTATATATATATATATATATATATAAGTTATATGCTTTAAGGTTTGCAAAGCATTTTGTATAAATGATCTCATCTGGTTCTCACAAAAACCTTATGAAGTAGGTGTTACTATTGTCCCCATTTTACAGGTGAGAAAACTGAGGCAGACATTACATGACTTGCCCAGGAACACAAATCTGTAAATGTCAGAAGCTGGATATAAACTCATATCTTCTGGACTGCAAATCTAGTGCTCTGTCCACTGAGCCTCCAGTTACCTCAGATCTGTGCATGTTGTATGTGTGCATGTGCACCAGGGAGATGCTGTTCGAATGTAGATGAGAAGTTTTTCAACGAATTTGGTCCTTTTTCTTGCCATTTCACTGGATGCTTAGTTACCAGGTGTCACAGTGGATAGGGCACGAAGCCTAGAGTCAGAAAGACCTGAATCCAAATCCAGCCTCAGACACTTATTAGCTGTGTGACCCTGGAACAGTCACTTAAACTGTCTGCCTCAGTTTTCTCATCTATAAAATAGAGATAATAGCACCTACTTCCCAGGATTTTGTGAGGATAAAACAAGATGATATTTGCAAAGTACTTTGCAAACTTTAAAGAGCTATAAATACTAGCTATTATTATTATTATCATTATTATTAGGGGTAAATAAAACATGTTTATTATTGCTTGCAAAAAATTAGAAATGCACAATAGTGATTTCAGTATAAACTGTTTTTATTATAATGACTTGTAAATTCCATAATGGGAAATACTTGCTTCGTTGAATGGCCATGTCTTTGAGAAGACTTTTCCCACTTATTTCCCCCTGTCACTGACTTGAGAACAACCATGACCTTGGTTGAAAGTGAAGCAAGAGAATGTACCTAGAAGTATTTTTTTTAAATAGTGAAAAGCTAATATGAATAACTGCTAGTAAATGCTCTGACAGTATTTTAGAAAAAAGGCATTGTTGCAAGAGACTGAATTTTGGATAACATATGTAATTCTCCTGTTAAAAGTTCCATTGTTAAAAGTTCCAATACTAAGATGTAACTATGTGATAATAATAACAATAATATACTAGCATTTGTATAGCCCTTTAAGGTTTGCAAAATACCACACAGATTTTATCTCATTTGATCATCATAGCAACCCCGTGAAGTAGGTGTTATTATTATTATTGCAATTTTATAGATGAAGAAACTGAGGCTGAAAGAGGTTAATTGACCAGGTCACGTAGTTAATAAGTATTTGAGTCAGAATTTGAACTCAGGTCTTCCTGACTGTGAAGGAATGACAATCAGTAACAGTTTGACATTGCTGTTATTGGAGTACTGACCCTGCTACCACATTTTCACCCTCATACAGTTTTCTAAACAAGCACTTCAAATACTTATTTTTTCAAGTATGGAGTTAGTTTGTTTAAATTATAAAAGTGTTACTAAATTCCGTTTTTGGTGGCTGAGAGTGGTGGTATTCTGCATATAGTAATGACTGGTCTTTGATAAGCAGGGATTTCTGCTCCTTGATGCATTAAAATCGAGGGCATAATTGCTTTTTGAAGACCATACTTGCTTTCACTTTGGTATATTTGTATGGTACTATAATCTGCAATTTAAGAGGAGAGGTGTTGCAGAATAGAAAATGATTTTGGCTTTTTATAATGATCAGAACTAAATATCCCATTACATTTCAACTTTTTTTTTCTTAAAAATATTTTGCATTGGGCTAAAAAAAAATCACATAGAATTTCAGAGTTGAAAGGGATCTTAGAGGGCATCTGGTCCTACCTAAAGTATAGATATCAATATATTTTGTTTCTGCTTTTTGCTTTAAAAAATGTTAAATTTCAAAATGCTGAACTAGTAGAATTCTTTATGGCAAATTAATTAATGAAAGTGTAAAAGATGTTGTCATTGTCTCCATTGTTGTCTCCCCACCTTGGTTTGAAGAATACAATGACTACATCACTGCTGCTGGGGGGAAACCCTTCCACTCCATTTTTTAGTTAGCTATTTGGTTTTCATAGTCTTTATAATTGTCTCTAAATAAATGTATATTTATGCAGTTTCATCAGATATGTCATCAGTTAGTTAATCTTTGCATCTGCTAAGAAATTCTTAAGATTCTGGTGGATCTTTCCTTCTTGACCAATGTAATCTCATTTCTACTATCATTTTTTATTACTATTCTTTTGGGAATAGAGAAGACAGAACTTTTGTTCTTGGTCAGAATTCAAGTGGGAGTTTGGCATAGATTTATACAGATTACTTTTGGATTTATATTCCATCTATAATAAAGAACTATAGTAATAACACAGAAATAATATTGCCTTGGGAAACAATGCTGGCTTAGATGAAGAGCCTTATTATTCTGGGATGATATATAAGAAGGAGTACTTTCTTTCACATGTGTATAATGCTTATGGGTATATATTGCTTATGGACCCATGCCAAAGGGACCTTAGCTGTGAAGAAATGGTAGCAGCAATTAAGTGGTTCAGAGTTCAATGTCCTGATCTGTCAATCAAGTAATTAATCTACTAGCATTTATTAAGTTCTTACTGTGTGCCATACATTGTTCTAAGTGTTGGAGATACAACAAAAGGCAAAAAAGTCCCTGTTCTCAAAGAGGAGATAACATGCAAACCACCACATACAGACAAAATATATACAGGATACATTGGGAGCAGTCTCAAAGAGAAGGCACTAAGATTAAGGAGGACTGGGAAAGGCTTCTTGTATAAGGTAGGACTTTACCTGAGACTTGAAGAGAGCCAGAGAAGTGAGGAGGCAGAGATGAGGAAGTAGGACATTCCAGGCATGGGGGACAGCCAGGGAAAAGCCTCACAGTCTCAGGACCGATGGAATGTCATGGGTGAGGACAGGTATGTACACCATATAAAAGCATACCAAGAGTTTAATTAGAATTCAAGCAGGTTTCTCTCTGGAAATGATTTCCATTCTTACCACCAAGTCCTGTTCCATCTATTTTGCAAAATGGGCTGGTGTTCTGGGTGACAAGGTCATTTCTATGTTGTGTTTTAAAGGAACTCTCATGCCCTTGAATTTTGATTTGAATTAAGTCAACTACATTGTTATATTTAAACTTCCTAGACATTGGCTTATTTGAACCATATCTATCATGACTTCTCTAGTAATGAAATCAAATAAACTGAAGATGTTTATGACTTAGAGTCTATTAGCTTCACTCTGAGGTCCTGACATTGCCCCTGCTCTTATTTTTACCTCTTTATTGTGTTGGCAAAGTGCTGTCACGGCAGCTGTCTGTTTTACTCAAAATAATTCTGGATGGAGACAGTGCTGTTTAGAAGCTCATGAGATGCACAATCATCACTTTGGAAGAAAATAGCTGTGTGCTTCTCCCTGTCGAAATTTCATTTTCTCTGGCCTCCATGTTGAAATTATAGGCAGGAACGAGCCTTTTCTAAGGGTTGAGTTCGCACAGCAATGGAAATTAACATTAGCCTAAAGACTCAGGGCTTTAAGAATGATGTAGGAGAGCTAGGGAAAAAAAGCATCATTCTTGGGGCCTAAAACCTTGTCCAGTTTCACGTAAACAGGATGCTTCGGCCTCATACTATGTTACTTCATTTTGCTGATATTTATCAGATATGCCATTACTATGATACTGACAATTGTGAATGGCCTGTTGGAAATTTTTTAATTTGTTAAGGTTTCGGTGTGCTATAATAGGTTAAAAAGCAACTTAATTGTAGGTCGGCTTTGGGACTAGCTTTTTTTTTTTTATCATGCATGAAATGAGGTGATACCTTAATTAGCAAGCTGTTAGAGTGCTATAAAAATTCAAGTTATCAAAATTAGGTTTTTTTTCTTCTACATAGAGAATCAATAGGTGAGTTCTAGGGGCAAACCTAGTTGCTAAGAACTTTGGAGAAGTAAAACTGGGAACAAGAAAAACTAATGTGTAAAATTCTAACCTTTTAGCTCACAGGGTTTTTGGTGAGAGGGCAATTATAAGTAGAAAGAACTTTAGGGTCTACATTGCATTATAAAATTATTTATAAAAGGATCAACCTAAGGTATGTTTATTTAAATTCATGGAGCTTGAGTATTGTCCAAAACATCTGTATCTTGTCAAGTTTGGATACGTAGAAATGTAGAGCTCTTTTTTTTGTCTAATAATATGCTTTCATTTTTATGTCTTCTCAATTCTAATCGCAAACTGTTCTTCCGCCTTGCTTTGATGAGCATTTCATTATTGCTGTCAGATTCAATAATCACTTAGCATAACCTAGATAGCCTTTCTACCAAGCCCATTTCCCATACAAATTATACTCAGATTATCGTTTTTTATTCTATTATTTTGACAGAATGGTCTATGATTATCTAGAATAAGGTTTATTAACTTTTTTTTGGTCTCATGGGACTCTTCTTCAGTCTGTGAAGCCAGTGGACCACACCACAGAATAATGATTTTAGATGCATAAAAAAAAATAATTGGATTACAGATGAAACTACTTATATTGAAAGATAATTATCAAAATATTAAAAAAACAAATTCATGGACTCTTTGAAATCTATCTATGGACTGCTTGTGAATCTGAATCCCAGGTTAGGAACTAATTTAGAAGATCCTGAAAATACTCTGACTGTTTTTCCCCCTCCTCATCATGCCCATGTCCCTTACTCTCTTGCCTTGATCTTGAGAATGCAAGAGGATAGCAAGAGTGGCATTCAGGAATGGGTGATGTGTTGGGTTCCCCATCCAGTCTGTGGTATAGAGCAAATTATGCAAATTAGTTTAGGAAGTTGGGAGAATAAGCTGTGCAGATGAACATTAAATATTGATGGGATCGTGGCTTTTTTCATGCACTTTCTTTACCCAAGATAATGTTCTTTGATGGTGAAAGTGGGCTCATCATGTCCCTTCCTCATTTGACTGTATTGACAGTACTATGGACCTAGACAGGAAGTATTAAGAATATTAGAAAACCAGTTCTAGTTATCAACAGAGATGGGAGTTTTGTGAAGCACATCTTTTAATGGCAATATTACTTACAGGTTCTTTTAAGCTATGAATGGTCTCTAAGTAAGAAAAAAGCCCACCTGCCCATTGTTAGTTCTCTAAGGAAATTGATTCTGGTAGTTGCCACCATTGCAAATAAGTAAAATCATTTGGCAGGTATACAACCATTTGAGTTTTTTCCTATTTTACCCTTTTCTTTGAGTGCTACCTAGGAACTTCAAAATCAAGTACCAGAAACCTTCTGGACTGTTACAAATTGATAGTCCCGCCTTCTTCAAGAACATTCACAATACAATATAAATATGCCCTTCTATTTTCTCGTGAAACGTTGTTTACCCAGTCTTGCCTTTTTGAGTCCCAGTCTACCATTGACTAGCCATAGGTCACCGAACAAGGTATTTCATCACTCAGGCCTCAGTTTCCTCATCTATGAAATGAAGGAGTTGATGACTAGATGATTTCTAAGGTCCTTTTGGGGGTCAAAACTTCTATGATTAACTTTTATTTCCCCTCACTTATCAAAACACTTATAAGTTGTTAGAATGGAAATTACTATAGGAGTTTTTAATTTAGAAAATTTACTTTAAAGTAGGGATTTTTTCACTCAGTTTTTATATCCCCAGTGCCTAGTACAGTGCTTCATACACAATATGTTCTTAATATATGATTTGAGCTATTGATTTAATTCCTCAATCAATTATACTTCTTTAATATTTCCCTTACTGTGAAGTCATTGCTGCCCTTTTAGTTAAGGGCCTCTCTGCCGCTCACCTAAACTATCGCAACAGTCTCCTCACTGCTTCCATTCTAAAACCCATCTGATCCATCTGTCTTTCATGTTACTTCCAGATTAATCTTTGGCAAAAATTCATTTGTGTACCTTTTAGAGCTTCCTACTAAAATGTAAGTTTCATGAGGATAGAGGCTATGTCTTATTCAATTCAATTCAACAAACATTTGTTCAGTATATCATGTACAAATAACCACGCAAAGTGCAGAAGTAACACAAGATGTAGGTAAGAGGTTGTTCCAGCTCTCACTGACCTTGCAGGGTAACCTATGGAGAAGGCATAGCTAGATAACTATATTTTACAGTACTGTATGATAAGACCATTAGGAAGGTGCTATCTAAAGCCTGTGGGAAAGGCCTTGAATGTCTAGGGTTCATAGAATTAGTCCTTTGAAGAATAAATGGGGATTTTGATGGGCAAAAAAAGGAAGGTAGGGCATTTCAGGCATAAAAGATGTCATGTGGTAGGAGAAGAATCAAAGATAAGACTAGAAAGGCACCATGAGCACAACGTATTCCCTCGTAAGCATATGACGAACACTTGCTGACTGACCAACTACTCTGAAGTGCATATTTTTTAAAACTATACGTATGATTTCATCATTGTGGGCTCCTACTTCATCAGCTACAGTTTCAATTAGCTATCCCTGTTGAACTTCCATGTCAATACAGACCACCATTTTCTCTGTCACTTAGGATCTGTGAGAACTGCCTGAGGATTGAAAGGTGGGGACTTGCCTAGGGCTACTCACCCATTATGTGTCTGAGACAGGACTCCTGATTTAGAGGGCCACCTCCATTTCCATTAACGCGCGCTGCCTCTAGCTTTGTACAGAAAAGCCTCTTTAACAAGCTTTGTTGAAATTGGACATTTCAGGATTACGCTGAGAAAAGTTTTCCTTTGGGAGAACCTCATATTTGTAGATCAAAGAAAGAAGGAATAAAAAGAAAGGTATTACAAATGTTACTGAAGTCGTCATTAACTGCTAAGTTGTTAGGGAGGGAAGGCTAAAATGCCAGTTACATAAAGAAGCTTTCATAATTTTGTGATACTAAATGGTAATTCTTCATGAACCTCTGTCTTGGCACAGATAAAACCAGCAGAATGAAAAACAAAATCATGGGATTTTGGAGACATCTCCTCTGTTCTAGAAGAGCTGAAAGATGGTGTTTATATTTATTTTTCACTTGATCTGAGGGTTCATATTTGCTTTAGGTCAGATCCATTATAGCCTAAGAGTTCTTCCCCCTGCTCCCCAACTAACTAATCCCAAATCTTACTCTGTGGTAGAACCAATTTCGTAGGATAAATAGAGCACTTACTAAGCATTTACTCTGTGCTAGCTATTGTGTTAAGGACTGGGAAAACAAATACAAGCAAAAATAAAGTCACTCCCTACCTTCAAAGATTTACATCAAATGGAGGAAATTGTTGTTCAGTCATTCAGTTTGTGACCTCATGGGCTATACTGTCCATGGTGTTTTCTTGGCAAAGATCCTGGAGTGGTTTGCCATTTTCTTTTCCAGTGGATTAAGGCAAACAGGTTAAGTGACTTACCCAGGGTCACACACCTGAACTCAGGTCTTCCTGACTCTAGGTCCAGCTCTCTATCCACCAGCTCTGAGCCACCTAGCTGGCTCAAGTGTCTAGACTAAGTTGTGTTATGTGAGAAGGCCAAGTAGACTTTTCTAGTTTACCTTGCCCCAATTCTGGGTCATCCCCTATCCAGAGGATAGGAACCCTGGGAAGCCACTTCTGCCCCAATGACCTCTGCTGATTTCTCTAATTGGTGAGTTCATTCCCATCTCCATATGAGGAAACATCCTTATCAACCATGCTCACTTTAAACTTGGTTCAGCCCATGACTCTCTAGATTCTTTCTGGACTTCTCACGCCTCCCCCCTCCTCCTCCCTTTACTTTTCACCTCCCTTTTGTGTGTTGTCTTCCTCTATTGCTCATTGGAAAAGACCTTGATGTTGGGAAAGATTGAAGGCAAAAGGATGAGAAGGATAGATAGTGGCATGGAAGCAACAAACATGAATTTAGACAGACTTTGGGAAATAGTGGAGGATAGAAGAGCCTGGTGAGAAGATTAAATTGATTTTGCATCATTTATTTATTAATCCTACTGACAATTAATTGATTTTGTCCTGTAACTGCTTGAGTCATGGTCTTCTTGTCTCTGAACTTGGTTTAGAATTCAGCTAGTCTGAATGAGTTAAGTTTAGAAATCCTGTTCTCTTTCTAATCACTGTTCTATTCTTACCTCAAGGAATTTAGCTATCCTTGGGGGATGTGGGTGAATACCAGAGTGTCTGATCTTGTATCTTTACACCACTAAGTTATCATTCAAGGATGTCTGATTTGCTGTCCAAAGAACTCTGAGCTAAAGTTTAGAAATTAATATATCTCATAAAACATTCCAATTCTAAAGGCTGCAACCTTTGTGTGCTTGGAGGAAAAACAATATTTGCTCTGTTTTATCCACTTTATGAGACCCAATACCATCATTAGACTGCATGAGCCAGCATTTTTTGGAATTTCTTTTAACCTGTATTGGTAAGGAACATAGCTTTTTGTAATGGTCTTCCTGTTCAGTAGATATTCAAGTTCCAAATAGTCCCAGGTAAACATTAAACAAATGATAAAAACAGGTGCTTCCACTGCAGAGTCTGCTGATTTAGGAGTTTATTTACAACAATGGAGACAATTTTGAATGCCAGGGACTCAAGGCTGCAGAGTTGTTTAATTTCTCTTTGAAGCATTCTATACCCTATTACATATAATAATATGTTCGGATGCATATGTAATGTAATCTCTTGAAAACAGCATGACTATCATTGGGGTGGAATAAGAAATGCTGAGTGGAAAAGCTCCTTAAGATACACTTTATTAACATTTTGTTGGCTTGACATTTTTGTAATGCTGTCATCTTCAATTTTTATCCTATAGCATGGATGACACAATAGATCTCTAGAACCTCAATCAATATTCAGTTTATACTGTATTAGATATATGATTATCTCTTATTATTCTTCTACCAACACCTTACTTTAGTACCTCACTGAAGCCTTAAGGTGACTCTGAATTTTTAAAGGTTATGCCACTGGGGCACAAGTTCTGACATACCCGAAGCTGGAAAAGGTCTACAATCAAATGCATTTATCATGTTTGAGGACAACCTAGGTAAATCTGGAGCTCATCACAGGAGAGCCAACCACTGGACAAAGAATAATTTTAAACCACAGCAACTTAAAAAAAAACATTACTGACAGATGCAGGGGTTGTGATCTGCATCAAAGGAGGGAACTGATGAAAGCATAGATATTGGACATTTTGAATTAAGTATACTATTTATTAGATATTTGTTATGTTTACTTTCTGATATGCTCTATTATGGACAACTGGTGGTGCAATGGGCACCACTAGAATGCTGGGCATGGAGCCAGAAAGACTCATCTTCCTGAGTTCAAATCTGGATTCCTGTGTGACCCTGAGCAAGTCACTTAACCCTGTTTGCCTCAGCTTCCTCATCTGTAAAATGATCTAGAGAAGGCAATGGTGAACCACTCCAGTGTCTTTGCCAAGAAAACCCCACATGGGGTCATGAAGAGTCAGACAGGACTGAACAGCAATAATGACGTGTTCTACGATGACATGGAATTCAGTTGCTTTTTCCCTGGAGAAGAATGGGTCCATGGGGTTCATGTTACTTTCTGTAAGTTAAGAAATATAATGGATATGGACCTGAATTATCTTTAGGTAACTGGTCCAGTTCTTTCCTCCTTTAGTAAAGAGGTCAAAGGAAAAAACTAATGGGGAGAGAAAACAAATGAGCACCACAGCAGCAACACGGTGGTAGAGTTGAAAGACGGTTGGGTCTGGACTTGGAGTCAACTCATGGCTCTAACATTTGATAGGTATAAGACCATGGGCAAGTCTCTTAACTGCTCTGGGCCTCAGTTTTCTCATCTGTAAATGAAAGAGTTGGACTAAATGGTTTTTCAAGTCCCCTCCAACTCTGTATCTGTGTTATCTGTGAAGTCTCTGGCAGCAGGGAAGATCTTTAGATGATAATAAGTAACATTTATTTAGCCTTACTATGTGCCAGGCACTGTGCTAAGTGCTCTACAAATCTCTTCTTAAATCCTTACAACAACTCTGGGAAGGAGGTGCTATTATTGTCCTCATCTTACAGGAAACTGAGGCAAAGGTTAAATGTCTTGCCCTAGGTCACATTGTTGGTAAGTATCTGAGCATAGATTGAATTCAGGTCTTCCTAACTCCAGGCCCAGTATTCTACCTACTGTTCCATCTAACTTCCTGTTATGCAGCTTAAATGTATCCTTAGATATTTCGCAGTTGCGAAGAACCCCATTTATATAATTATTAACCTATTCATGAAGGTTCTAAAGACATACTGTCAGTTCCAAGATATCACATCACCAAAGCCTTGTGTTCTGTGTTTTTGTGGGGTTTTTTTTGGGGGGTGGTTTAACCTATAACGTGGTCTAGGACCATGGACCCACATGATCATATTTTAGCATGTGTCAGCACCTTCTATGTTTCCTGCTATGCCCAGCTCATAATAACTTTGCAACAAATACTGCTTCTTTGCTGGCAGACTACATGATCTAGTGAGCCTGGGTAAAAGATGGCAGTCATATCATGGAGACAGTCCTCTGATATACTCACTGAAAGCATCTACTCTCCAGGAGATCACATTGCAACAGACTCCTTTATTGTGGTATCCATCAGGTATCCATTTGACAGGTCTGTGAACCATGATTTTTAAGAAATATCAACAATTCCATGCTTGATTTACCTGAATATCAAATGCATTGAGTAATTGTGCTGTAAGCCTGGAATCCTTTTTAGACGCAGCCCTCTTAATTACAGTCCAGCTAGCATGATTTACTGTCCCCTAGGGATGAATGATAACAGGGATATTAACTTGAGGGAAGTGCTGCATTTTATATATGACATGCTTGTGATAAAACGGATGATTTTTAAAAATGAAGCTCATGAAAGAGGGACAGCCTTTTAAGTAATTTTGCACTGGGTGGAGAAGGTAGTAAGTTTTATAGTACCTACCATTGCAGTACCTAATTGGTTGGTAACTAAGCATCAGAAAAGATCACAGGCATCCATATTGTTTCTTATAGTTCCTATTTTGCTTTCTGAAATTCTCTGAAGTATCAAAGAGGGTGTTCTGAGTTGACAGAATAAAAGTTAAAATTTAAATCCTGGAGATAATTCATGTTGTTAATCATTTTCTTTTTTCCACCTTTAAAAAACAATATGATTCACCAAATGTGATAAGGGGTTATTGGTGAGGGTTACATAAAATATACCAGAAATAAACTTCTCTTCTATTACTGACACTCATGGCATGGAGGTGCCACTTACCATTAGCATGCCTTCAGTGCTGGTGTGTATTGGTTAGATTACCCAACACAGGGGTGGGGAACCTGCGCCCTCGAGGCCTGTGGCCCTCTAGGTCCTCAAGTGAGGCCCTTTGACTGGTTTGGATTCAGTGACCACACTTGAGGACCTAGAGGGCCACATGTGGCCCTGCCATTCCATATGCAAGTTATAGTGCAGTGAATGAGAGACTGTAGAAGTGAATGGGAGGTAAGAGTCTGAGAAGCATGCAGTACTCCAGCTGTGGCGGTCTCAGATTTTGCTCTCCTCTCTTCTCTGGCTTTTTAAGTAGCTGTGACTGCCATATGTCTGAGGAGGGTAGTTAGTCAGGAGCTTGAGTCATGTGTAAATATTTCCTTAGGAATCTTTTGTGGTCTAATCCTCTGGCACTGGAGAAGTTTGAATTGTGATAGGTAACTTCATTATAGCCCATGACAGGTTCTGACTGCCTGCCTGGTTTGGTACACAACTTAAAAGTCCTACCCCTGCAATGGAAATTCTTACGAGTGATCCCTTGTCTGAAGGGTAGGGCAGATGTAATTGTGGTATTTGTTGGCCAAATTTTTGTAGATTCCCAAGAAGGTTGGGGGGTTTTTTCTGTAGATTTCTAAGGACTTCTCATCTGTTAGGAGCAGGAATTGAGAAGAGTGTGCTAAAGGTTGTCCAAGGTTGCCTGTGACTTACTTAGTTCCTCATCTCTAGCTTTTAGGGACTCCTTGTTCATTAAAGATTTCTTCATCTCGTCGGGCTTGCTTTGGTCTATGTTGGTAAGTTGTACTTTCTAGGAGTGCTTGGTCTATTTCTTGTTCTCTCCTTGAATATAGTTCCCTTTCATAGATTGTCAATCTTTTTAGAGCCATCTTACCCATAATTGAGTTATTGCCTCAATTCCCTCCTTTGGGTTTCTAGTCATGTGGGCTTCTATTAATCAATTAGAGTTTGAACCATTATTACCAGAATTTTGGGGTATATATGTAATAGTTTTGGCAAAGTCTCAAAGTGAACATCTAAATGTTTTCTCCTAATTATAAGAGCCTGTATTAGGTTACTCATGGGAAGAGATTCCTCACCCCCACAATAGCCCAAATTCATGTCATCGTTAGTTTTCTATATCCTGCAACTCTGTGTTCAGAAAAGTCAACTTTCTTATAATTGTGTTTCTTCAATCAGCTCACATTGAACTGACCCTCTTTGGCACCATCCTGACAAATCTCCAGCTTCCTTAGTTTGAAAAGATCTTTTAAGGTTTTATTTTCATCCACTGGCTTACGGGCCCCAGTCATATAAGACATTTAATTAAACTTTAAATGATAAAGAAGGAAAAAAATTATTTCTAAGTATTGACCTTTAAATACCCTTTAAAAGTGTACTCTGGTTACTCTCTTTACATCTTTATTCAGATTATAAAATAACGCATGCAAAAACTAAACAGAAAATGGGATAGTCCTCATTAGACAAAAATTTTGTAGTTATTGTCAAATGGTAAGTTAAGCAAGTGTGACCTTAAAAAATGTCTATAAATCAAAAACCTAGGAAGAAATATTAAAATATAGCCCACAAATAAATAGCATAGTTCTAATTCCCTCAAATATTGAATAGCATAGACACGAGTCTTGAAATTACTTTAAAGCACTTTTTAGTATTTGGAGGTTTAATATTTATCATTTAATACTATACATGACAGAATAAATGGAAAGGCAACAAATGACAATTCTTATTCATTAGTACTCATTAAATCAGAAAACCTTATTTTCCTCCTCCTTGTTTCTATTACTAAATGGGCTTTTTATTCTTTAGTAGCCATATATATATATACATACATACATATATATGTATGTATGTACATGTACACACACATATGTGTGTATGTATATGTACATGTGTATGTATGTATATATACATACATATCACCTTCATCTTGTTTTTCACATGTAGATGAAATTTAGTTTTTAACTTTATGAAAGGGAAAATTGTACTTCTAAGTTGATACAAAGGTGCTACCTATCTACTATTCATAAAACATTAGAATTAGAAGGCACTTTAGAGATCGTCTAGTCCAAGCCCCTCATTTTACCAAAGAGGAAAATGAGTCCCAGAAAGGACCTTGACAACCAGTTAGTGGTAGAACTGAGCCTAGAACATGGGTTTTCTGATTTTCTTCTCCAGTGCTCTTTCCACCATACCATTCAACCTCTCACCTAGACAGCATGGAAATCTACCCCTGGAAAATATTACATTGCTATAGAGGTAATGACTTTTCCTACTCCATTCTTGGGTATGTGGGCTTTACTGGTTGTATTACTTCTCACCAAATTCGCAAAGCTCTAATTTTCCAGGGCCTTCAAAGTTTCCTCTTCTTTAAGAAGCCAAAGTATTTGGTTGAACTGAGACTGTATATGTTGGAGGGAGAGAGGAGTAAGCAAAGCCCACATTCCTCTCTTATTGGCCCTTTTGGGGAAGTAACAATGAGCAAAAGTGGTAATATTGCTTCATAAAATGTTAGGATGAGAACCTTTAGAGGCTAGCCATATCACCTCTGTATCCAATTGCCCAAAGAACTGCAAAATATCAGAGCTGGAACTGACCTCAGAGACCATCTAATTCAATTCCTTTATTGAAATCCCTGGTACAACATCTAGCCTCTATGGGGAATTCCCCACCTCCTGAGGTGCACTGTTGAATGTTTTCACTACTCTAATTGTTAGAAAGTTTTTCCTAATTTGGGGACTATGGATCTGTTTAATAGATGTCAGGATGTCTATGAACTTGGATGGAAAAAAATTTACTTCCTTTTTTCACTAACCTCTAACTGACAATTAGCATTTCCTCCGATTATTTAAAAACACAATTCTGAGCAGTGGTCCATAGGCTTCATCAGATAGCCAGAGGGGCCCATAACACAAAAAACCATTAATACCCCCTTTACTAGAGAGACAAACATCTATTTCAGCCAGCTCACAAGTATGTGGAATTCAAAAGAATTAGACATTGGCCCCATTAAATGTGAAGTAATGATGAAACTCAATCTCTATTCTGTTTCTGCCACTGACTTGTTTGGTAACTCCGGGCAGGTTCCTTGGTGCTTATTCTGTCCATTAATAAAAGCTGATGTATGAAGAAGATTCATGTACCTTGAAGTCCTTGGGAAAAAAATCTCTCTGAAAATGAAAAATATGCCTTATTCGTTTATTAATCAATATTTGTCACATTCACATTTGCACAGCCAGGAAATGATTGATTGGGTTTGTTGGCCTCAAACTCCAAGTCAGAATTTGGCACCGAGGGCTGTAGGTAGGGGAGTGCAAGTTTTAAAAGTGATCATACTGTTAACAACTTGCCATTACACATACTTTAGGAAAACACACAAAGTATGCAGTGCCATCTCTTAGCATTTACTGCTCAACTTGGGCAAGTGAAAAAGCAGCTATTTGCAACATTGGGCAAGTGAGGAATGGGAGAGGTTTGACTCAGGGAGGGAGCAATGTAAAATGTTCTCAATGGGGTTTGTGACAATATATTTTGAAGAAAATGTGCATGAGCAGCCCTTTTTGGTGACAATATTAACACACTAAAATGACATCTCAGAGTCTCTTGCCTTCAGGCTGTCTTAACTTTAGCTCTAATTTTAAAGAATTGTTCTTCTCCTCCTTAGAACAAGGTTAGGTTAGGAGTCATTTCTGAAGCCACAGTCATTTTTCTGGTTATGTTACTGTCTCAGCATAAGTATCAAATAAGGAATTCAAAATAAAGAATCACTTTGGCATTGTCAAAGTCAATAAAACAAAAATATTTTTGTACCTGAACACAAAACATAAGATACAATATGTGTGGGATGGGGCAAATGAGAGAGGGAAGGGGAGGAGAGAGAGAGAGAGAGAGAGAGAGAGACAGACAGAAGACAGACAGAGAGAGACAGAGACAGAAAGAGAAGGAGAGGAGAGAATGTATTTTTTCAACTTTTCCACCATTAGAATTACTCTGTTACATTAAGATGTTGTGTCTCCAAATCTGTTAAATCATAGACCCTACAATAGAAGAGTCACAGAATCTCCTAATTGGAAGGGACATCAGAGGCTATCTAGTACAACCCATGCCTGAGCTAGTAACCCCAACAAATTTCACATAGTTATTGCTTATCAAGCCTTTGCTTCAAGAACTCCACTGAGGAAGAACTCATTATCTCCCAAATCAGCCCTTCTCACTTTTAGATAGCTCTAATTTCTTTTTCCTTATAGAGTGGAGTTGCATATCACTGAGGGGGGGATGTGGTAGGTTATCCTTGAAAAGACCTTGAATCTTTCTTATGGTATGATATAGTATCTTTAAACAGTTAGGAGTTAGACTCTCATTCAATCAGTCAAGTCAGTCAACATTTATTAAGCACTTACTATATGCTAGGCACAGTGCTAAGGGCTGGGGTTATAAAAAGAGTCAAAAGACAGTCCCTCAAAGAGCTCACACTCTAATGGGAGAGATAATAAGGCAGTCTGTGTTGAGGAGCAGAAGGGTCTAAAATAGTTGCTGTGGAAACTATTGAATTTAAATTTTATTTTTTCACAATACTCAGCTAAACTACTGATAAAGTAAGAGGTAGAAACCAAGAATTTCTTCTCCTTACTTATTTCCCACTGTCAATGGGGTAGGATAAAGCAAGACACCTACTGTGCCCTCTTCCTTTTTTGTATAACCCATAGCTCTTGGCATAATGCATGCATAGCAAGGTCCTTAATAAATATTTGCTGAATGGGTATGTGAATAAAATATTTGTTAAAAAAAAAAAGGTTTATGATTATTCTCTGTGGGAGCCCAAGTAGCTGTCATTGCTGCTGCATACTGATAAGATAGACGTGTCAACATGTGTATATAGTATGTATCTATATGTATAGTGGACTTTTCCCCTAACAAGTCCCCTTGGGGGACTCTTCCAATGGTAATAAAAACAGCATTAGATGGAGAATCAGTATACACAGGCTCTAGTCTCAGCTCTGCTTGTGACTAAGCCAGGTAATCTTGGCAAAGGACTCATGAATAAAATGAGGAAAATGAAGTATATGATCTCAAGGGCCCTTCTACCGCTAATGTTCTGTGCTTCCTTAGAGTCTACAGTAAATCCGGCTTTGGGTTTTTTTAAGGGTAACTTTTTAAACTACTTCTTTTCTTAATATTGCCTCCTAGCAGATTTTTTTTTTCTAAACAGGAGTAGAGAAAGAGATGCACTTGATGAAATGAACAAGTGTTAGTTTTGGATAGAAGTTGTTTTGTCCTTTTAAAAATTTCTTGCCAATTGACATTTGAAGAATACTTTTTGGAGATTCTACCTGGCTGAGTCTGTATAAACATGATCTATAAATTTCAAGATGTCCCGTGGGCAGGCATAGTGTGTAGGCACTGTGTCCTTTGATTAATATTAAAGCTTAATCAAGGAATTCCCCTCTACCCTGGCTCATGTCTCAGTCCTTTTTCTGTGTCTAACCAAAGAAGGTCTTGGATTCTTCCTAAATAAACACTGGTCACATAAGGAACAGCTATGTTTTTCTCCAGGGCTGCTTCATAGGCAGAGGATTTTTTTTTTATATTTATTCATGGACAGATTTTCAGAATGTGTACTAACCTTAAATGGGATAAAAGGGATTACAAGCAAAATTAAAAGCATTTAATGATAAATGTGTTAATGGATAATATAAGCCAATGTAGGCAGTAATGTTCTCCTATTTCATTTCCTTAGCTAGTCTGTTAAAAAGTCAATTGGCTGCCTCAGTGAACGTATACATTTTTCATCTTTATGGCTTCACACAGGAAATATCAATAGAGTTAAATAATTTGCTGCCATTACCGGAAAGGTAAGATTATAGATTATTAAATGGTATTTTTATGCGATAGAGTAGGATCGCTTAAAGGATTACTTTTTGACTTATATGGCTTACTGATATGAGTATAAAAGTTAACAAGATGTTATCCTGGCACACCCTTGTTTTGTAGTGCTAATATCAGCCTAGAAAGACAATGATTTTTCAAATATAATGAAAATTCATCCCTGATTCCTGGGATAATTTCTTAGGGGAGATGGTAGAGTTCAAGTCTGTGATTTAATCAATATAAGTAACATCTGACATGAAAACTCCCTCTACCTCTGCATATCTGTAAGTCCTTTATAATTTATCATCTTAGAGTATTACCTAGGGCATTGAAAAATGATTTGCCCATGATCACACAGCTGGTATGCATCAGAGGCAATACTTGAAATGAGATATTTCTGATTCTGAGGCTGGCCCATGGATCACTGCATGATGGGATAGTAGGATTTTAGGTTTTTAGAGTTGAAAGAGACCTTAGAGATCAATTGTAGTCCAATTCCTTCATTTTTTCAGATGAGGAAACTAAGAACCAACTATGTGAAATGACTTGTCTGTGGTTATGCAGGTAAATTATCAGAGCTGAAATTTGACCTCAGGTCCTCTGATGCCAAATTCTGTCAGCAGCTAGCGCCTGCTATGTGTCAGCCCTATGCTAAGTGCTGGGGATACAAAGAAACTCGAAAAACAAATCCCTACTCTCAAGGATCTCACAGTCTAATGGCAGAGACACCATACAAACTACGTACAAACAAACTATTACAGGAATAGTCTCAGACGGAAGGCACTAAGATTAAGGAGGGCTGGGAAAAGCTTCTTGAAGATGGTGGGTTTTTAGCTGAGAACTGAAGGAAGCCAGGGGATCCAGGAGGCAGAGATGAGGGAGAAAAATTCCAGGAATGGGGAAAAGATGGTCACAACAAGCAGTCAGGAGATGCATTGTCTAGTTCAAAGAACAGCAAGGAGGCTGGTGTCATTGGATGTTAAGAAGACTGGAAAGGTAGAAAGAAGCCAGAGTTATGAAGGCCGTTAAAAACCAAAGAGGATTATGTATTTGGTCCTGGAAGTAATTCAATCTTCCTTTTGTCCTTTGCACAATATAATTTTATTCTTTTACTCATTTGATTCCTCTATTTAAAATCAAGAAAGTTTCTGTTTCTGGGGAAAATTATTCCCAGAGAAGGTAAATTGGGTCATTAAGAAGAACATCATTTCACAGAATGCCACCTCTTCTAACTTCATTTGCTAAGAAGTCTTCAGATTGTCGTTTATTTTCCCCAACTTTTTGCCAAATCCAGAACTGAATGGGTGTTGTGTTTTGGTTTGGTTTTTTGTTCCTCTGAAGCCTCATGACGTTCATTTTTCTCTTCTATTTTCATTTTGGCACACCTTTCTTCCCCCTCATAATTCTCCTTCTCTTAAAATATAGTCAGTTTTAGCCAGTCCTCTCCTAGATAACTTCTGCCTCATTCATTCATCGCATCAGTTAATTTGGAGTCAATCTCCTATAAAATATGACTCTAGATAATGACTTATTGGACAGCTAGTTGGCACAGTAGATAGATCACTGGGTTTAGAATCAGAAAGAATCATCTTCATGACTTCAGATCTGTCCTCAGATACTTATCAGTTTTGTGACCCTGGATACATTACTTAACCCTATCTGCCTCAGTTTCCTCATCTGTAAAATGAACTGGAGAAGGAAATGGCAAACCATTCTAGTATCTTTTCCAAGAAACCCCCACAAAAAAGGGTCATGAAGAGTCAGACACTACTGAAATGATATAACAACAGTTGACCTACTGGGGCTCTGGTTATGACAACCTGTTTTCTCATTAAGAGATTTAATGTTATTGAAAGATATTCTAGTCATATTGTGCCAGTAGCAGAAAAGAGAGTCAGTGGCTCCTGAGGGCTAACAATTTTTACATTAGTTTTTTTTTTAAACTTCAGGCAGAGTAGAGCAAAGGGTAGTTGAAAGTCAGACAGTGAAACAAACATACACCAAAAAATCTAGAATGAGCCTGACATTTAAATGTTGGAACAAAAGATTCCTGTGAAGAAAACACACACACACACACACACCCCATTTTATTTTCTTTCAGGCTTTTGGGGTGCCATCACCACCCTTACAACCCCCTTTGCCCATTTAATTCTCTGTCACTCACCAAAATAACTTCTCTGTAGTATGAAATATTTATAATGAATGTCATGAAATCAAACTGAAATGCTATAGACTATGAAGCTGCAATTAGTTACCAAGAGTAGAGTAATGGAAGTGTCTGAGGACATCAGTGATATCAACATGGATGTGATATCTCTCTTTAACAATTTTTTTTTCCATTTAGACCAACCATGGAAATTTGTACTATGGGGTGAACTTTAATATTTTAAACAAAAATTTTCTTGTGAAAAATACAATAATTTCATAGGATGGCCAAATTATTATTCTGCAAGAGTGACTTCTAATTATGACAGCCATATTAGCACTATATTAGCATATATATATACACGTACATAGCATATATAGTACTATATTACAGTACTAAAAATAGTGCTATAGATAGCTTACATTCATTCGGTGTCATTATCCCTATATCACTGCCATTTATGTATCTGTCTTTGGATATGGCTACATATACAGTATGTCTATGTAATGCTTAGTTTCATCAACTATGTCACATTTCAGAGGACATAAAACTGAAGTAATCATAATAGCTGACATTTACATAGTGCTATAAAGTTTGTTAAACGATTTACATACATTTTCTGATTTGAGCCTCACAACAAACCTTTAAGATAAATATGGTTATTATTCTTCTTAAACAACTAGGTGGCACAGTGGATAAAATACTGAGGCTGAGATCAAGAAGATCTAAATTTAAATCTTGCCTCATACACTTATTTAACTTCATGTCCCTTCAATCAATCAATAATCAACATTTATTAAGCACCGACTATGTGCCAGGCACTGAGCTAAGTGTTGGGGATACAAAAAGAACCAAAGGACAGTCCTTGCCATCAATGACTTCGCAATCTTACCTCCTCTGGAAAATAGGGGTAATGACAGCACCTACCCCATAGGGTTATTGTGAGGATAAAATGAAATAGCATACAAACCTTAACTTTGCAAACTTTAAAACACTATATAAGTGCTTGTTATTATTATTAGTTATTAACCCTCATTTTACAGATGAGGAAACAGACGATTAGAGATGTTAATTGAACGACTGGCCTATGATCACACAGCTATTAAGTATCAGAGATAGGACTTAACCTTAGATCTTCTTAATTCCAAATTCTGAATTCTCCTCACTGTACCATATTGTGTCTTCAGGGGAGAATATCTTAGAATAGAAAGTAACTTCAGAAATTACATAGTTCAAACTTTTCATTTTTCATATCAAAGTTGGGATGACTGAAAAGTGAGGGCATTTTCTAGTACTAATATTTGAAGATGGCATGTTGTTTTCATTTTAGATGGTGTTTCTCAAAGATGTCAAAGTGATTGCTCCATGTTTAAATGCTTTTAGCAAATACTGTAACCAATTAGCTATTATTTTAGTACCTACTTATTTAGTTTGTGGAGTTTTACACATCCTTTGGCTTACGTCTGTCTCCCTTTTTCTTACTACATTTTGTCTAGTATTTAGCACAGTAGTAAGTACCCAATAAATGCTTGTTGAGTAAGTGGGTGACCGACCATTTCACCTTCTTAAACACTTCCAACAGGAATGGAATTAATCCATTTTTCTTTATGTAAGCAGCTCTGGGGGAAAATGATTTAGTAGAGGATGTTAATACTAATGGCTAAAATGAAAACTTTGGATCATCTTCAGATTTCAATTATCCGTCTTAACCCTGTTCCCTGTTACTATGAATAATTGAAGAATTAACTGTATATCTAGATTTTATCATTTCTGTTCCAACTAAATAAAATTTTCCATTTGCTCTGGCTATGAATACAATATATTGTCTAAATTGAATGCTCTGACCTAACATAGAAAGGGATAAAGTCATTCTTGGAGATATAAGTCATGAGTAACAGTTCATAATCAGAGACTTTTGTTAATCAGTCTTTCTCTAGAAAGCATACCCATCATCAAAAAGGACATTTACTTCTAGACCCAGTGCTTAGCACCATAAAGATTGAAGGTCCTTGCTTTGATTTTCTTCCATTTTCCAAAAAGTCAACAATCAGGAAGAAAAGCTCATATGATAGATCTAAATTTGCTTATTTTTTGCAGATTTCCCAAAATTGGATATATTCTTGCCAGTGGGAAGGGTAGAAAAGAAGGAAGCCTATAACTTAATTATTACAAATATGATTCCTTTAAAAAAAAATAAAGCAAACATCACCACTGCTCTGTCCTTTGTCTGCGACATAATTTTACATAACGCAGAGAAAAAAAAATTAACCAAATCTCATGTCCAGCATTAAAATGAAACCCATGCTTTGGGAGCTGACAGTCTGAAATTTATAGTAGCATTTTCATCTCATTTGTATGCTTCGAGATCGAAAGCCATGAAAGATGGCCAATATGCTAGTTCTTGACTTTAATTTAGAAACCTCTTTTTATTAGACTAATTAGGGCTTTCATTTTCAATACTGTTCTATTGTCTTGATATTCCTAAATTATACAACTACCCTAAACTAACACTGTGGAGGGGGGGGGAATTTCATTTAAAACCGTGACCTAAAAATGGGTGCTATGCTGGTATTTTCACTTCTTTTATTTTTGAATTAATAGTTCTAGGCATAGTGTGCCTGCTAATGGATGTTTTGAGCTGCAGATGAAATCAATTTTTTCTGTAGTACCTAGTGCACTGCCAAGAAATTTGTGGGCACTCAATACTTGTTCATTTAGGTTAATGATTATGATGTCTAAAAAATAGGTAACTGGATGTATAGCTAAGGAGCTTGGTGTGGTAAGAATGCATGTGAAAAGTTGTTACAAAATGGATGAACTTTAACATCCTAAATGCCTTTGTGGGCTTAAGAAAAATACTGTAGCTTATTAGGGAAGAGCAAACATAAGCTAATTTTGGTTAATGGACTTCTTATTTATGCAAACCACCAAAGGGCAAGTTTGCTAGTTAAGATCAATCTGAGAGTTGGAGAAGCCTACTTTTTTTTGGACCTGATTTCATCCCATTGTGGATACTCACTTTCTTAATGCAGATCTACATTGACTATAACTTAGAGAGTTATCTGGGACAAAAAAAAAAATTTGTGGCTTGTCTATGATCACACAGCTAGTATATGGCTAAGGTAGAACTTGAAACCAGGTCTTCCTGAATCCAAGGTGAGTTCATTTCCCAGCATGCAATACTGTCTTTTCAAAAAACATTTTAGGCAAATATTATTAACCTAGAAATTTGTAGATGGCAGGTCTATTTTAGTGAGACAGTTGCACAAAAGATTCTCCCCCTCAATCAAAAATATTTATCAAGTACCTACTATGTGCCTGGCACTAAGGTGGCTTCTGTGGACACAGAGACAAAATTGAAACAGGCCCTGATTTCAAGGGGTTACAATCTATCAGGTTCCTGATTTTTAAGTTTACTTACATAAATGGTACAAAGATATAAAAATGTTAGAAATATGCCTTTAATGACTTACCTTTATTTAAAAATGATAAATCTGCATGAAAATAATATAATAATAATAATGATAATAATAATAATATTCATCATTGTGATACCAGTAGTCCCAGACTTTGTCTTAAATCTTACCCTGTGTACATCTCTATAGACTTGTACGATTTCGGTTATTGTACATTTACATTAGTTTTCCTTTGTTTGTACTTGTATCTCCAATTTCTAGCATGGTTTCAGTCATGTAGCAGGAATTTTGTGAAAGTTTTTTGGTTGAATGATTCTTAATTACTTAGTGTTTTCAGCTTAGGAAAGATGGTATCTTTCATGACTTTTTAAAAAATGTTTGATTTTTTTTTTCACAATGCTTACTAACAATTCATTCCATTACTATTTACCAAAATAATTAGAAGATCCAGAATATTTCAATGGCTCATGGGAACAACAGGACTGAGTATCTGAAATTTGGATGGTCCTGGAAAATCTGTGATGTAGGTTTACTGTAGTTAGGTACATATTGGTTTTTTTGAGTCTATCCCTTATCACTGACGAAATAATCACTTCTCCCCTCCCCCTGCCATATTTTAGAAATTACACCTTTGTGTGATTTCAGGGGGAAAAGGTATTATTTAGATCTTGTGTGAAAATCTGATAGATAGAGACACACAACAATCAGTGAATGGATTAATAGGCCTTGCCCAGGTATTTCATCTGACTAGTTCATATCAGAATCAGCAGAACTACTTAAACCATTGGAAAGTATTTGTGAAACTTGACATTTTGAAGTCTTTGCTGAGATAATTTTCAAAGAGAGAGAGCAACAGAACTGATCCTTACTTGGGTTGCAGCCAGGCTTCGTTGATGCTGCTTTGCTTAAGTTAGAAATTTGAAAGGACAATAGAAATATGTTGAAGTGTTGACATAAATGACAATTACAATTAAATGCATAGGATAGTAACAGCTAACTTTGAGCCAGGGACATCTAGCCAGTCATTCTAGAGGTCATAGATCTTAGATTTAGAGCTGGAAGAGATCCTAGAAGACATTTAATCAAATTCTCTCATTTTGCAGATGAGGAACTGAGGCCCAGAGAGATTAAATGACTTGTCACACAGGTGGTATTGAAGAGTGCAGAGTTGAAACTAGATCCTCTAATCCCAAATCCAAAATGTTTCCCACAAAACTATACTGCCATTCTCATGGGTTCTCTACAAATAAGTTTTGTTTTTATTGTTCAGTCATTTTCAGTAGTGTTTGACTCTTCATGTCCCCATTTGAGTTTTGTTTTGGTTTTTTTTAGCAAAGATATTGGAGTAGTTTGCCATTTCTTTCTCCAGTTCATTTTACAGAAGAAAAACTGAGGTAAACAGGGTTAAGTGACTTCCCCAGGGTCACACATAGCTGGTAAGTGTCTGACACTGGAGTTGAACTCAGGAAGATGAGTCTTCCTGACTCCAGGCCCGACACTCTATCCACCATACCACCTAGCTATCCTATAGATGGGGACTTGTCTGCAAGTAGGTTAAAAACAGATTTTTTTTCAGTTGTTTCAATCCTGCTGATTCTTCATGACCCTATTTGGGCTTTTCTTGGCAAGGGTACTAAAGTGGTTTGCCATTTCCTCCTCCAGAAGAAAAACTGAGGTAAACAGTGTTAAGTGACTCTCCCAGGGTCACACAGTTGTTAAGTGTCTGAGGCTAAATTTGAACTCAGGAAAATGAGTCTCCCTGACTCCAGGCCCACACCACCTAGTTGCCTACAGAAACAAATTAATAACCCTCAAACCTTTTTGACCTGGTTTTATTTTGTTTTGTTTTGGGCAGGACTCATATGAGGCCAATAATAACTCAAAAACTACAGTGATGTCTCAGAATACCATCACTCCTGATGCTTACTTTTCTAGTAGTTCACAATGCTATTCTTGTTGGTAAAGCATTTCAATGGCTCATGAACCTGATTGGAAATTCTAACTTGTGTTTAAGAAACTCCTCATTTTTAAGCTCATTTTCTTTCTTAGCCTCACTGGAGATCAAGGATATGGAATCTGTCAGGAAGTATCTCTCACCAAGTTGTTATCAGATATTATCTGTATTAAATGAAATATTCTACCTGAACAGATTGAAAATTACCCCCTTTCAATGCACCCCCCAAAGCTAGTTATCACATAATTCAAAGCAAATTGAAATAGTGTCAGCCGTGATCTGCCTATAATTATATTTCCTAAATCCTTCTTTAGTCTGGTGTGTTCTCTTGGCTAGATGAGATAAAATAAAACAGAGATTGTATGAAGCCTAATAAATATGCTATGTTAACAACCCTTCTTAAGCCTGACCTTTTAAAAATACTGGTTACAAATGCTTTTTGCATTTTGACACTTTGATGGATGCATGCAGGATTTATCAACCTGTCAGGTATAACAATTTTCCTCCTGAATTGATTCTATTTAATTTTTTTTTCAAAAGAGTAAGACAGTTCACAAAATATTGCATATGTAGGAGCAAATAGCAAAGTTTTCACTAACGGATGGCACATTGAAGTTATCTCTGTGCTCTTGGTGCTACCAGGTGGGAGAGAAGATGGTTGTACTCACTCTTAATCCATGACTTTATGACTTTCATAAAATTTGATTTTGAGTACAGCCCAGAGTTAGGGAAAATAACTCTTACTATATAATCTGGTAAAATCATAGGAGATTGGGTCCTAACAAGACTGAGATATAGAAATATTTCTCCTTTCTTTGAGTTAAATCTGTTATTTTATTCATTTGAAGGGAATTGGAGAAGATAAAAGTAGTAGCAATTCAGTGCCCCCAAAGCAGGTTTGCAATGTAAAAAACCAAAAAAAACTAAAACCAAAAAAAAATTGGGAGAGTGACTGGAGTGAGTAGGCTAGATTGCCTTTGGAAAAGAGAACAGTGCTTTTAATGATTCTAAGCTTTTCCCTAAAAGAAAGCCCCTTCATCTTAAGTGTTATTCTTCCCGAGACGTTCTCTGGCTAAAGTTGCAGATCACCTCACTGAAGCTGGCTAAAGAACTAAAGTTGTGGGTCACCCAAAGAAAGGTAGAGAAGTACATAGTAGGCATGAGTAGGCTGTAAAACATGACCAACACAGAATACAATTGGATTTAAGTGGCATAAAGGATATCCTCAGAGAGATCTATGATTAGAGAAGAAAGGACTAGTCAGATATTGAGAGAAGGCTGTGTTCTATTGGTTATACAGTAATATCAAGGGACCCAGAGGATGAGGCCAACATGTTGGGCAGGCTCTTTTTGGAGGCTTTATTTAGTAGAATATGGACCTGAGTTCCATAGGATATGTGGAAATGGACTGGTTGTGATCTTGACTATTAAGAGCTTAATAGTTCTACAAGGTAATTATTGCTAGTGTCCCGTTCATAGTTGGTATCCCAGTGATCACCCTTGAAGACAGATGAGTACATAAAAAAGCTATTCATTATCACATACAGTCAATTTTAAAGACCTACAGTTCGTTGTAAGTCCTTAGGACCCATCTTCTCCTCTACCTAAGAAACAAATTAAACTTCTCAACTTTTCTATCCTAGCTTGTACCATTTGCTTTTGCTAAGAAACCTTGTAATCATGCCCTGCATACATTCCCTTTAGCTCAGACGCCATTTATTTGCTAACATTCCCACCTGGGATATTCTCCCATTTTTTTTCTCTCCAAACTCACTTTATTCCTTCAAAGGACTATTCCAGACTCCTTTTTTACACAGGAAGTTTTCTCGTACCGCTCCCTGAACACTTGGGACTCCAATCATTCTAGAATTCCCCAGCACTGGTACACAGATCTTATTAGTTATATGTTTTGCTGAATAGATTTTTATATGCCTTTGTCTATAACTTGTAATTTCATCCTTCACTATAACTTCCTTAGGTAAAGGTACTGTGCTTTCTACTTTGTGTAAACCCTCAAGGTTCTCAATAGTTCTCTGCTCATCTTGTCATTCAATGAATGTTTACAAACAGAAAAATGATAATGTTTAGACACTTATTATGCATTGTAAATATGGAAGATCCACAGAGGGTTCAATGATTTAAATGTCTGGCATTTTTTCAGGGCTATTTTAACTCTCGTTCTTGTTAATGCTGGGAGAGCATTGGGACTTAAATTATAGCTGTCCTAGGGAAAAAAGAATGGCTCTGGGAGGTAAAAGAATAAAGACATCATCTAAATATTTATTATTATTATTAAGAATGACCATAATAACAGTAATAATAGCTGACATTTATATAAGGCCTCAGGGTTTATGAAGCAATGCACATACATCATCTCCTTGATTCTTACAACAACCCTAGGAAGTACTAAAGGTGATTATCTTCCTTTTATAGATGAGGAAACTGAGACTCAGAGAGATTAAATGACTTGTCTATGGTCACAGAGATACTAAGTTTTAAGTATGAGATTTGAGCTCAGATTATCTAGCCAAAAACTAGCCTTCTGGCCACTATTCCACATTGTCTCTAATAAGAAACTATTAACTTGATGAAATAACAACAGCTAAACTTTATTTTAATTTCTATTTAATACTCCCATGTGAATTTTAGTACATTGTTATTGTGAAAAGTGACCAAGAAAAACTAAAAAATCTCTTAGCAAGTATTCAACATTTTAGGTAATGATTTCATTAACTTTAACTTTTGGTCACAAATAACCAAAGAGAACATACACAGTTTTAAGACTTAAGGGAAAGGACTTAGGAAGAGAGCGTTGAGAAATATGTATTTAAAATTTCAGGTAATATCATAAATTTTTATCAATATAACCTCTACTTAAAACTGGGTCACAAATTACTAAGAAGATGACTTTGTAACAACAAAAAGGAATCTAAGTATGGCTTATTATTTTATTAGATTAACATTAAGAAGTCTTCTATTTCTTGATCTTTTATTAAAGCAGGTAAGGATTTGAAAATGAAGAAATACTTAATTGCTCTTTTTTAAATGGTTCTTCAAATCAATAGGGGGGCTGCAGCTCTCTTTATAAAAATTCAGTTCACTTTTTTTAATTAAAAAAAATCTATGCAGCAGCTCTTTCCTGTCAACTAGATATGCTGTCCTGTGGGCTGTGTCACTACTCTGACCCTGTTGTAGGATGAACACCCAGGCAAATAATGTACTGTTGGCATTTTCTCTGTTCATTTGACCCTCTGAATTGAATCATCATTGACCTTGACCTCTTTTACTTTAGACAGAAATCTTTCGGGTGTATGGAAGAATAGCTTCCTCCAGCAGATGGTTCTTGAGGTTTGTAAGAAACAAAAACCTAAACCATTGCCAGATGCTACAGAGGGTGGTACTGATGGATGGAGGGACAGGTGATACTTGCTTCTGAATGACAGCCATACTTCACTGTTCCAGAAATGGCAAATTTGTAAACTTTTTTCACCTTTTAAAGCTTATCAAATTTTAGTCTTCAGGCTGAGATATCATGATATATATTGAGACAGGAGAGGAATTGTAAATGTTACTATTTTTTTAAAGCAATGTTAGCACCTGCCCTCAATTTTCTCTCATTGATCTAGTCAAAGAAGATCATACCACTGAACTTGGGAGATATCGTGCTATAGCCAAAAAAAGCTGAACTTGAAATCACAAGACTTCAATGCTAATCCTAAATTAGCATCCACAACCTGTGGGATCTTGGGCAAGTGACTTGATTTTTCTGGGCCTCAGTTTCCTCATCTGTAAGGCAAAATTATCTTTAAGGTCTCTTCTATCTTTATATTTATGATCCTAAGATCTTTTTGTGGTTTTAACCATAGCAACTCTTCTTTCTAAGATTTCTGGTGGCATCTTGGTGGATTGAAAATTTTAATCCATATTTGTGGCTCTTAATGGTGACTGAAATGCAAATAGACTTTGATTCTGCTTTTAGATATCATGAAAAAGTTCTTTTGGGAGCTCTATGGCTAGCTCATTTAGGATTATAGAATTTAGGGGTGCTAGCTTCTTGAATGGCTCATATTTCTCCCTACATATTTGTTTCTGAGATTGAAGATAATGTTAGCCAGAATATTTACAAGATAATAAATTGTTTCTTAAAAGTATCTCAAGGGCAGATTTTGATTCAAGGTTTTTCCTGCAAGTTGTTGTTTTTCAAGAGCAAGGAAGCAGTGACTGCCCCTAAGCTTGCATCTAAACTGCTGTTATGTTTTCCTTAGTGATTCTAATCAGAATTTTAAGCATTCTTGATATTTCTTTCATTTATTCATTACTGTAATGAACATTTATTAAGCACCTACTATATGTAGAGTGCTGAGGCTGTCGATTGGGAGAGAGAAAAAGTTTAGATATGGTAGTTACTGCCCCTATATAATTTAGTAGAACCTTTAAGATATATTCCCTTAAAAAAATAGTGTTTCATCTGAGGAAGTCAGTGCTTTTTTGTTGTATGTGACTATGAAGAGGAGCAGCCTCTAATATTTCATATGTTAGTTTGTCAACAAACCTATAATAAGTGCTTATTATGTGCCAGGCACTGTGCTAATAGCTGAGTATACAAATGCAAGCAAAAAAGAAAGATGCTCTCATGGAGCTTACATTCTAACATAGGAAGACAATACATAAAATGTGAGCTGAAAGGGGGGAGGGAGGTGTACCTGTGCAGGGGCATGGTAGTGGGCATTACAGAGGTAGAGGGCAAAGGCAGCTGAGTCATTAGGGTGAAGTCCAAAAAGTGAGGAGGGATGGCTGGTCTAGGACATTCCTCAAAATGGAGCTTCTAGTAAGAATTCACCAATTGAAATTGATAGGGGCCACGTTGTGCCTTGAAGTATATTTTGGATACTGAAGATATGAATTATCTTGCACTATTTCATTCAGTTTCTTGAGATCTCATTTAGGTGGTAACCTCATATATGTGTGTGTGTATATATAGATAGATATATATATATATATATATCTATCTATATATACACACACACATACATATATATACACACACACATACATACATATACACATGTATACATATACACATACGTATATACATATATATGTATATTTATATGTATATTTTGTCCATTAAATTTGAGTCTATTAACTTAGGAAGTATGTGTGTGAAATCAGGCCTACTTGGCTTGTTCAACCCCTTTCATTGCAATTTTTATATAAAATGAACCATTCATTGACAAAAAAAAAATTGAGTCTAGTCAATAAAATAGCTAAGTGTCAGATTCCCTCTTTTTTCTCCCCCCAAATATTCTTTGGTTTAAAGTTATTGGATATCAGTTACTATCACTGTTATACAGAAGTTTGTTTTTTTTTCTATGTGTGATCAATCACTCAAGTGAAGAGCAGAGATTGCCAACGAGAAAAAAATGAATATATTCATATTTGTATACTGAATTATAGGGGCTTCCTCTCATTGATGGAGAAACAATATCAACATGAGATTGGCTTGTCTTGTTTTCCTCTGAATTTTATATAATTAGGTATTTCATTATTCCTAGAAAGTTACTGCATTCATGGGCTTCTATTATGAAATCTTTGCCCAAGATAAATGAGTAATATAGTATAAATTAACTTAAGAATTAGACAGCAATACTTTTCTGAAGCTATTAATCATGTTAGATTATCACTGATTAAAAATACTCTCTATTAAATAATAATCCAAATCCAGGTTTCCTTTAATTCTTCTGAGCCCGGTTAGAATGAATTGATCATGTCTGAAATTTTATCACAGTGTTAGAATCAGGAGATGGAAAGTGCCTCTGTGATGTTTAATAATAGCCCTGTGGCTTTGGGGAAAGATTTTTTAATATTATAACTATAGTTGAAGTACCACCTGACATTCTTATTAACCTGTTAGCTATCTCATTTCTTACTGGCATCTGGAATTTAAAAATGTGCCTCTCAAGGCCTGAATTCTTTTCCCTTTCTTTGATGTGTTTTGGTTTTTTTTCCCCTTGAGATGTTTGATTTCCTGTAACTGCCCATGTCCCAACTCCACATGTTTTTTAACTAACAATAGGACAAAACTACTGGTCTCCAGAGGGCATTCATGTAGTTTAATACAAAAGCTAAATCGCAAAGTTAAAGAAATGGAGAAGGCACTGCAAGATAGTTTGCATGGAAAAGATCTGGAGGTTTGAGTGAACTTAAAGCACAAAATGTGCCCAAAGTGCAATACAGCTGTCAAAAATGCTAATGTGATTTGTAGGTAACATTAATAGAGACAGTATCTAGAACTTGGGAGTTAATATCCTCTAGTCAGATCACATTTTGAATACTGTGTTCAGTTTAAATGCTACCTGTAGGGAAGGAGGACAGACAAGCTGAACTGCATTCAGTGGAAGATAACCAGGATGATTTGAGGTCTGGATTCCATACAATCGAAGAATCCTTTGAGGGGATTGGCCAAGAGTTTACACTGAATAAAAGAAGATATAGTGTGTGTGGTTGTTAAGGCTGTGGCTGCATAATAAACTTCTTCAAATATTTGAAAGTTTGTCTTGAGGAGGAGGGATTAGACATGTTTCATTTGGCAGCAGAGGGCAGAAGTAGAAGCCATGGGTTAAAATTTCAGAAGCCAACTTCTGATCAATATGATAGTAAGGGAGTGGGGGTGGGGGTTCACCCTCACTGCAGATTAATCACAGAAGGCCCAGACAGCCTGATTGAATTGATCAATCAAAAGTGTAAATTAGCTGTGAACAAGTCTTTGATAAAGTCTTTTGATGTGAAAGGAATAAAATTCTTTGATCACTGGATAATGTCAGGTTATTCCACACAAGAAATGTCTTGTGATTGACATACCATTGGGCATTTGTATAACATGGCAAGCCAGTCTGGAACCATGGATTCCAGTAACAGACCACTCAAGGGGTCATTAAATCCAGTGTTGAAGGACTCAGGAAAGAGAATTCAGTTAGATAGCTCCTGTATGGGGGTCATCTTCTGTCCTCCAATGATCACAGCACTTTATTCCTTTCAGACTGATTAAGGACTCCTTCATACCTAGTTTACAGATTTAGTCTGGGTGTCTAAACCTTCTGTGATTACTTGGGGTGGATTTCCCTGCCATTTAAAATATGTGTACACATGAATGTATTTATCTATCTATCTATCATCTATCTATCTATCTATCTATCTATCTATCTATCTATCTATCTATCTATTTACATATGTATATACATATATGTGTGCAGGTGTGTATATACACACATGTACGTATTTCTTTCTCTATTATCTATCAAAGTAGAATAGACTGCCTTTGGAGAAGTCTTCAAGTGGAGACTCTGTTAGTGACATTGTAGCGTTGGTCAATACCTCAGAAACTATCTAGTATAATTCTAGTACTATCCAAGAAACCCTTCTCCAATATATTGGAGAAGTAATCATCAAGATAGGAACCTGATAAATTTCCTGAGGCAATTTATTTGAAACATGTAACTTGGTTTCCCCATCTGTAAAATGGAGAGAATAATGCCTACACTGCTTCCCTCACAGAACTAAGAAAATCAAATGAAGTAATGCTTGTGAAAGTGTTTTAAAGGTTGTAAAGAAGTATATGAATAATACAGGTTCTCATCTTACAAAGCTTGATGAAATCAACAGCACTTAATTAGGTAAGAAATAATTCCATATCCTGAAGAGAAAGCTGTGGCACTCAGAGTGGTTTATAGGTCTAGCCAAGTATTCTATAAGCCAAATACTTCTGGTGGATAGCTTAATTCAATAAACTACAATCCATTCTAGGTGATGGGAGCTATTTAATAGTGCATTAACATTACTACATTACAGGAAATAAAAAGGAGGAAGAAAACTGCCCACATAAATCTGCCAAGTTAGAGACCATGGACAGTAGTAGGTACAACTTAGAAATAAGAAATCAGCACCAGTAATGCTTAAGAGGCAATATCTAAGAATACTAGTAACAAAATTCATAGGCACATGCATCTGTGCATAAATATATCAAGTTTGGATAAAAAAGAAGGCAAACAAAAGGTCCTAATCGAGAAGGAAAATTCAATCTCATAGCTATCAATGGGACAATGAAATGGGACTCAATCCTGGAATATGGCTATGGAAACTTGCATCATTCAAAAGATAAGTCAGCAGAATCATGATAGCAGAGTTTATTAAAAAAAAAAGATATAGTGAATGTGAGGAAATCTGAGAAATGGAGGGGGAAAGATGGTGGAAAGCTTTTGGTAAAGATCAATGGAGGTAGTAAAAGAAGTGATATTTTCATAGATTGCCTGGACAGAAGAGATAAATAGATGGGGAATTCAGGAAACAAATCACAAACCTGGCCAGATGGCTAATATAATAGCAATGGAGGACTTCAACTATCTGAATATCTGCTGAAGCACTCATTATCAAAAGTAAAACAACTCATAACTTTACTTTCCTTGGTGAAAATTTAATTGTTGAAAAAAATGTCGAGGGAGTAACCAGAGGAAGTGCAGTTCTGGACCTGATATACTGGTCAACAAGGAGTTAATGGATGCTCAAATAGAAAAAAATAGGAACCTTTGGGGAAGGGACCACTCTCTTAAAGTCTGTGACAGAAGAAAGAAAAGCTGAGCATAGCCTAACACAAATTCTAGATTTTGGGAAAACTTATTTTAAAGAGTTCAGTGAAAGAAGTAGGATTCCCATGGCATAAGTGCCTTCAGGAGAAGTTGGTCTAAGAGGGAAGGAAAGCTTTCTAGAGTGAAAGATAAATTATCTAAATACAAATATTCTGATAAGGAAGAAAAGGAAGACATGATTAAAGAAGCTGATGTGGATGCATAAGGAGCTTACTGACCAAGTTAGATTTTTAAAAGATATAAATACTGGATAGAAGCAAGAATAGGCAATGAAGGAAAGATACAGAAGGGTGGTATGCTCTGATGACAATAACATCAGGATAATTGAACCTGTATAACCTATATCTGATTGCTTGCCATTGGGGGGGGGAAGGGGAGAGGAATAGAATTTGGAACTCAAAACTTTAAATAAAAATGTAAAAACAATGTAAAGTTAAAAAAAATACTGTCAGGAGTGGAAGAGGTGCTAAAAGACAGGAAGGCAAATGTCCTAATTTTGGGGAGAAGTAGAAAAGTATTTACTCAATAGGCTAAAGAGTTTGACTTCAACTCTTGGAAAAATTCTAGAACGTATTATTAAAAAGGAATGGGAGTAATGCCATTGTACTGTACACATAGAAGGTGCTTGAATAAATACTTGTTAATTTGATTTGTTGACAAAAGAAGCTTACACTAAGATATAGCAATTCTTTTTCCATTCCTTTGTTTCCAAATGTAGTCACACATAAGCTAGTCTTATAGCCAGGGCTATGAGAATTGGACTCTGGGGATAACAGAAACATTCAGAACTGATTTGTATGTAGTTCACAAATGTGAGCCAGTATTATTTGAAATGTTATTTATATGCGGTATTTAAATTAGTTCATTTCTTAGGAAAGAAGCACTGCTATGTGGAAGAGGGGTTGTTTTACTTGGCCCCTGAAGACAGATCTAGGAGCAATGGGGTAAGATTTGCTTTTAGGGAGATTTATTTTTAAAAAAACAACAACTTCTAATTAAACTTGTCCTCAAGTTGTATGGGTTCCTTCAGAGGTGGTGAGCTCCTCATAATTGGAACTCTTTGAGTAGAAACTAGAGAACCACACACATCAGAGAGGTTGTAGAAGGGGTTCCAGTTTGGGGATAGGACTTGGCTGCAGTGACATCAGAGGTCACTTCTAATTCTGAAATTCTATAAATCAGTCTTACAGCTCTTCCAGATTTGTAGCATTGTGCAGATGAACCTTAAGATAAATATTTTAAATATGAATATTCAAACCCCAAACAAAATGATCATCAGATGTATTATATAATCCCAATGAAAACTCTGAAAAAGAAAGCAGTGAGAAACTTCAGTTTTCCATTCACCCTGGAAGGCATGCTGCACTTCAATTTATCTTAAAAACTGAGACAGAGAAAATGGCACCTTATCGATAAGCTTGCCGTTTTTAGAAGTAAAAGTCACTCTTCAAGGCTCTGTCCATGATTCACAAATGAGCATTCTGACTTTTTGTTTTTACTATGTGTAATCATTAAAGTAGTTTTCTAGTCAGCAACAGCTTTGTAACCAAACTAAAGGAAAACAAATGAAACCCAAGCCCAACAATAAGATGAAATTAGCAGTCAGATTTTTCTAATTTGCACTAATTGCCCTTTGTAAATTGGAGCTTGTTTCCCCCTTTCCTTTTCTTTCTTTTTTTTGTACCCCCCCACATACTTCCACCCTTATACACACCCCTTGCAAAATTGGTATTGAAAGTACTGAGTGAAAAAAAATCCAGGCTTCTTATGAACCAAATGCAGTTACTTACTTGAATATCGAGAGAATAGATAGCATTATTCTTATTATTATTTATTATCGATGCCATGACTTAAAAATATTTTAGATGAATGCTTATTTTTCCCCAGATAAAGCCTTAACTAACTTGAGGGGCTACTATGGCCACCTGAGGGCAAGGTTGGGGTCAAGTGGAAAGTGTCTAATTCCTAGTTTATTATTAGACACAATTTGTCACCTGGTTGCTTCCTATTTTTATTACCAAGTAGATTTCATTTCCTCAGGAATCAGCCCAGGGTCCCTTCTGATGAGAAGTTTCCTCATTTCTCCTTACCTTAGTCCTTTTCTTTTCTGGTGGTAGACACATTCCAAATCCTTGGCAAAGAACCACTTTTTGACACTTTCTCACCCCAGCCCAAGAGTATAAAACATCTCAGTACCACCAAGTGGGTGTGTCCCACACAGTGGGGTTTGAATATTCATATTTAAAATATTTATCTTAAGGTTCATCTGCACAATGCTACAAATCTGGAAGAGCTGTAAGACTGATTTATAGAATTTCAGAATTAGAAGTGACCTCTGATGTCACTGCAGCCAAATCCTATCCCCAAACTGGAACCCCTTCTACAACCTCTCTGATGTGTGTGGTTCTCTAGTTTCTACTCAAAGAGTTCTCCTCTGTTTCTCCTCCTCTGCACTCCAAGAGAGGCTGATTGCCTGGGCATCCTTGCAGCAAAACTATTTTGCTCCTAATCACTAGTGGTCTATGTATTTCCTTTCTTAAGAAACTTCCAGATCGCTAATGTCCATACAGCTGTTCTAAAGGATAAGAAAGTCCCATAGAGTACACAGCCAATTTAACTTTTCATAGAAATAAAGTAAGCTTTTTGGCTTGTGTAAAAAGGATATCTGAGATTCTGAAAGAGAGTTCGTTAAGTGGAAAAGAGTGAGATTCTTCTGCCTCTAAGAATGTTTCATAATATATGATATGCTATAGAGAAAAGAAGGAATCAGTATCAGAAGGCCTGAATTCTAAGGCTCTCTCAACTTTGCCATGTATTACCTTCATCTTATATCCTCTTCAGTAAAAAAAAAAATTTGCCAATTTGGTAAACATTTATCAGGCATCTACTATAGATAAGACATTTACTATAGTCACTGAAAAAAAAACCCAAAATAGCACAAATCCTGCTTTCAAAGTGCTTACACTCTAAAGGGAATAAAGACATAACTGCTATAAGGGATAGCTGGAGGAGTGCAGAGGAGGGATCAAGGCAAAGTTTGATGAGAATATTGAGGAAGGAAGAGATCATTTTTCACCTGGAAGGATCGAGGGAAGTTTATTAGATGAAATGAGGAATTGTATCTTGAAGAGAACAGAAGGACTCCAACAGATGGAAATTGGTAAGGCTCAGGGGAAGGGCTTGTGCAAAAGGCATGGAGGAATGAGATGGCAGGATAAGAGTGGAGTGGTAGTGGATACTAGTCTAGTTTATGAAATAAAGCTGAAAAGGTAGATTAGAGCCAGATGTGAGGGGCCTGAATGGCAGGCTCAGAAATCTATTCTCTATTTGGTAGGCAACAGGAAACCACTGATAATTTTTTTGAGCAGACTCATGAGTGCTTTATTTGAAAGATGAATCAGGCAATGGTGTGAAGGCATCACTGGTGGGAGAACCTATTGGTATAAGCAGACCTGCCCTGTCTCTCTTATAGGGTTGTTGTGACCCAAAATTTTATTATCCAGTGACCACGCTTCAGGTGATAAGCCTCTCCACACTTAGCCTGGCTGGTCTTTTGATCAAATATAGCCTGTTGGTGGACCTCTCCTCAAATCTTTCCAGTTTGTTAGGACCTGCCAGAGTGTTTTGTGTTGTTATTGGCATGGCTTCCAAGAACCTAGGGTCATCTCCATGACACAATGAGGCATTAAAGTGGGATCTTAGTGGATTAGTGGAGATTTTGCACTTACATAGCTATTAAACCTACTAAGATTTTGGAGGTATTTTGATAAATGATATTACAGAAGTGTTAAGGAATACTTTAAGTAACTAATCCCCATAGCATACTTGAGAAGTAGGTTGATGTTATGGTTCCTTTTTTAACAAATAGGGGATTTAAAACACAGGGCAATTTAGTTAAACTTTAAAAACACATTTGGAATCACAGCTACACTGAGAATGAAGCTATAGAAGTAGCAGTAGGGGGTAGTTTCTTTGTAATATCTCTCCCTTCTCTCCCTGCCACAGCAACCACCAACTAAGTCATTCACTAGAATTATAAGGATTTTGTATGAATGGAGCATGTGAAGCCAAGTCCAACCTGAGGAGAGAATACTGGTTTATTATGTCAAACATATTTCTTCTCCCCATTATTATACTTCCATCCTGTCATTCCTTTATCTGAAACTATAGAGAATGCTCAGTAAATAGATACAGATTGGACCTATGATGCCACTGATATATGGAACTCATATATATATATATATATATATATATAATATATATATATATATATATATATGTAAATTCCCTCTACTGATGTAGGTTGGCATCTTCTTTACAACTTACAGAAGTTGCTAGAACACCAAAGGTTAAGTGACTTGCTTAGGGTCAAACAGCCAGATGTTTCAGAGGTGAGACAATTTGAAGCCATGTTTTCTTGGCTAAAAAATCATCTCTCTATCCACTACGCCATCTCAATAAATATGTATTTATCATGATGAAATAAAATTAACCCTCCCTTTTAATGACACTTCTTAGCCATCATCGAGGCAGCTAGGTGGCCTAGTGGATAGAGTGCTGGACCTGGAGTCAGGAAGACTTATCTTCCCATGTCTAAATTCAGCACCAGACACTAGGTGGGTGATCCTGGGCAAGTCACTTAACCCTGTTTTTCTTAATTTCTTCATCTGTAAAATGAGAAGGAAATGGTAAACCACTCCATTATCTTTGCCAAGAAAATCCCAAATGTGGTCACAAAGAGTAGGATAAACTGAACAGCCATTTTCATTCTGTAAGATATATATTTTAAGCTCTTTATTTCATGGATGTCAGGACTTAGGTATATCAGGGAGACTGAGAGAAGTTCGTACAATCCCATTTTGCCCAGGACTACCTGTCTATTTGGTGGCAGAAGCAGAGCAAGGTCTTCTAATTCTCAATCCAATGTGTAGTGCGGCCTTTAATATAGAAGGGTAACCATGGAAGTTATGCAACGCAAAGAATACTGGGTCAAAGCTGGAGGATCTGAATTCAAGCATCCCATTGATCTGGAATGTAGTGACTAGTGAATATTCCTCTAGGAAATCTAGGCACAGACAGGTGACATAACTTGCTTAAGATCTCAGACATAATTAGTGGCATATTTAGGACAAGAACCCAGGAATCCTGACTCCCAGTCTAGTGTTCTTTCCATTAAATTAATTTTATTATTTGTAATAGAACAGCAGTGCTGTACACTGTATTTTTACTGGCTGTATTTCTTGCAAACTCCTAATGAGTGCATGTCTATGTAACATGGCCAGAACTTGTCAGCATAAGTATAAGCCATTTAAATTTGTGATTATTCACAAATGTTATCTTGTGATGCTTAGCTTAGCAGTCTCATTTTAAATTCAATTTATGCCTATGTTTCCCCAGTGCTGTGTGATGTTAGAAGAGAAATATGTCTTCTATGTATTACTTAGTCAGAAATTCTTCAAGGGCGAGTTTTGTACTGGAGTTAGCTTTTGTAGCTATTAGTAGTGTGGAAATAAGTATGCACCAAGATAAGCATGCACCCCACTACCTATGGAAGACCGGTTGACTGACACATGCCACTCATTGTTTGGGAAACTCCTTTCCAGAGAAGCTAGTAGAATGAAAGACTCATTTTACCTTAAGAGTTTTCCAATAAAAGTAAAAGTAGGGCCCTGAAACCCATGGGTGGATAAAACACCCAGAACTGTATATTTCTATTTCTTCATATAAGTCGCAATCTCTTTGATGTGGAATTCTATCTACTATCAAGTGCAAGAAAGTGAGAACCACCCTTCTACTTGCTACTTCTGTGACTTTGGGCAGGTCACAACCTCTTTGGACATTAGTTTCCTCAAACGTAAAATGAGGAAGTGTGATTCTATATTAAATTAGGGTAATCTATCTTCTACCCCTGCATTTGTATCTTCCAGCCAAAGGTGGTAGAGGCTTGGATGTCTTTCCCTAGGAGATTATACATAGTCTGTTTAAGAGTGACAAAACCAAATTTTCTCCATTTTCCACATTGTGCATATTAAATAAAATCACTAACCTTGAATTATATGTGGGAAAATAAAATGAAGCATTGGAGTGATAAAAATATTAAAAACAACAATAGCCGCCATTTATATAGCACTTTAAGGTTTGCAAAATATTTTACAAATATCTCATTTGATCCTCACAGCAACCCTAGGAAGTATTATTATTATCCCCATTTTACAGTTGAAGAAACTGAGGCAGACAGGTTAAATGACTTCTCCAGTGTCACACAGTGAGGAATTATCTGAGCCAAGATCTGAACCAAAGTTTTCTTGGCTTCATGTTCAGTGCTCTGTTCACTGGACCACCAAGCTACCTATGGTAGGATCATAGTTAAGGAATATGTACTACATTTACTTCAAAATTCAAGAATCTCCAATTTCATTGATATAGGACAGGTGTATCCTTCAGTAATGCAGTTGAGAACCCTTCTTAGTAGGAGACAGGGAGAGGGAGTAGATCTGTGATTTCATTGATATAAGGAACTCTCACAATGGAGGCCAACATTTTCTTATCAACTGATAGTCTTAGAAAATTGCCCAGAAAAATGAGCTTTTCTGCCCTTAGCTTGGTTGGTCCTTGGCCAACAGATACATAATCTGTCAGTGGGGATATACTCAAAGCCTTTTCAACTTGATATAGGACCTACCAGAATTTACACTCTTTTATCAGAACCTTTGAGAAGCCAAGGTCACCTTAACACCATGATGGGCATCAGAATAGGTCTTTAGTGGAAGAATATGTGCTAGTTACACTTCAACATTTAACATGGCATTTTTAAGTTAATGTAAACAAATCTCTTAATAACAAATAAAGATGAACGCAAATAAAGCTTCTGATTCTCTGTATCGTGTTAAAACTCTGGCAGCAAATCTCAAACACCCAAGCTTCTTAGCTTTTCATGGGTCATATCAGATTTTCTTACTACTTTTATTTTCTTATTACTCCAGTTAAAATGAACACCACCCACCATTGTGATCCAGGCTGTTGATGGTGTTATATTTAATTTCTTTATATCTCTCTTTCCACATCCATGGTCTTTATTCCTACTTAGGAGAAAGACAGCTACAGAGAGGTACCTGTCATTGGAATAGCAACTTCATATGAACTGACTTGTTATCGAATTTATGATGGTAGGAAGTTGCTCTCCACAGCCTATATGAGACAGGTCTCAGAGATTTCCTCACTGCAGGAAGCCCAAGTTTACTCATCTTTGTCAAAGCATATTGACGCATTGAAACATACTCCTGTTTGTAAGTCAGTTCTTTTGATGTGAGTTATGGTCAGCAGGTGGTATATATCGGGATACAGTAGTATAAAAAGGATGTTGGTGGCCTGGGATTCCTGCATAATAAAAAAAAGAAGAAACAAGGGATAAGCATTGATTTTTATATGCAAGAATCTAGCAGAATTTAGACTTACAGGAGCAGTGAAATGTATCTATACTTCCCCAGGCATCCTCCCCAGTTCAGGGAGTACTTGATTTATGAATGTTCACTAATGAGTCATACATAGAAATGACTAGTCTTGGAGTTGGAGCATCTGTCCAGCCACGATCCTCCTCTTCATAGTTACTGACACAGTATCCCTACTCTGTTTCTGTGTCCTCTCACCTCCCCTAACTGAGCCCAACAACAGTGTTTCCTTGGTGTTAATGGAACCTCCTGGAAAGCCTATTCTTTCTGCTTCCTTTCAGGTGATGGGTTTGGAACTCCAAGGGGCTCAGACTCCAGAGAGTCTTACAGGCTTTGGGATGGATGCAGTTCTGCCATTTAGCTATTTTTTTGTATTAGATGCTTATTTATATTCTAGCCTGATAATCTAATCATCATATTTTACCTTTGTTTTTCTTTTGCTAAATATGTTCCAAGTTCTAAACAGCCAACTTAATTAACATTTTGCGAGACACACCATTTGTAAGTTGGGACTTGTATAAATATTTGATATAAATATTTGATCCAAAAAAATGGAAAAACTAGAGGATAACTGGTCATTTTGAAAAGAATTGGCTAGAGAGTTCCAATATGTTTAAATGAGATGTAATTTAATATATATGTAAGTTTATTTTTCATGCAGCTTTTCAGAAACACATCTGTTGCATAACATGAGATACACATGACTTTGTCTTTTCATTCTTAACATATGTTGGAAGATTGGTGTTTACACAAGTCCCTTACTGATGTATCCTTTCTCTTTTCTTCTGTTCTGTTCTGTTCTGTTCTCTTCTCTTCTCTCTCTCTCTCTGGCTCTTTCTCTCTCTCCATATAAATGTATATGTATATGTATGTGTGTGTGTATACATATATATGTATATGTGTACATATGTCATTTTGAATTAATGTTAACTTTTCCAACCATTGGCAATATAGAAATAATTTTGTGCGGAAATAAGTAATATAGAAAGAAAAAGCTAGTCTAATTGATATGTACTAGTCATTATACAGGACACACATCCTATGAATAGTTGGAATAAGTTATTGGCAGAGACTAGAACTATTATGGTGAATAGAAATTTAATTAGGTATTTGAAGAATCGTTGGATGTTGGGGTCTGAGTGTATGTATCATAGTGAGAATTCTAGGATAGATCACACATGCACACATATACACACAGACACACACGAAAGGTGTAGAAGGATTGGAGTCTGTACCATTGAAAGGAGTACTCACAGAGGCATCCAAGTACCAAAGTGTCCATATGACTTTATTCCTTGATTTATTCTTGGATGTGACAATTTCCTTTGCCTTCAAACCTGGAGTCACCCCCACTGCCACTGAATGATTACTGCTTGTCTGTGATCCTCTGCAGATGCTGTCCTAACCCTTCAGAAGACTATGTTTTCCACACTCAGAAATAGTTAGAGGCAAACAGCATTTACAAATTGGGAGGATTTAATATTGGTTGTATAGGTATCTTGTAGGCAGTATTGTCTTCATCCATTACAGGTGGAAAAACTGAAAGAGATTTAGTTGTACATACAAGAATGAGTGATCTAGAGAAACTGGAAATAATATTCAGGTCTCCTGATTACTAGAAGTGCTCTGGAACTTTGTAAACATAAGTACCATAGATCTGGAACCGGAAGAAAACTCTGGTTTCCTTCTATGTTGTCCAACTTCCTCAATTTACAGGTGAGAAAACTGAGGCTGAGGGAGATTGCCTAACATCTCATGGGTAAATAAGAAATAGAGGCAGAATTTCAATTCCAGTTGTTTTACTCCATAGCTTGTTTTCTTTACACTACGTTATCGCACCTAAGGGATACAGGTTTATGTTTATGTTTTTTCTAGTCTGGAAGGGGTCAAAGAATTACAAGTAGTAGAGAGTGGAGCAAGGAAGATAGTTTAAGTTCTAGAATGGCAATGGAACTTTTTTTTTAACCTAATGCTGAAATGTTGAGTTGTGATAGTAGTAGTCACTGGAATCCTAAGATCATAGAATGGTAGAACCTGAAGGGAACTTGGAGATAAGCTAGTTTGATCCTCTCAGATTGAGCTGTCCTAGAAAAGCCTTCAGAATTGTTGGATCACTTTAATACCATGGAATGATAGCTGTAGAACTAATGGGACCTCAGAGGCCTACATTTTAAACTTAGGCAGAGGAAGACCTTGCGAAAGGTTACGTAGGTAAGTATCAAAGGCAAAATTTGAATTCAGATTTCTGACTACACAGTCAATGTTTTTCCTCCTCTATTACACTGCCATAGAAGCCTTCAAGAAAAGCTATAGTGGGCTATTTAATGTTTGACCTCAAGATCTATGGCCTACTTAATGATGGAGCCAGGACCAGAATTCAGATCTTTTAATTTCTTCATTCTAGTCATCTTTCCATTTCACTTTCATAAAATGACAACAGCAAATTGTACTTCATGTCCCTTGAGACTCAGTATTAGGAAAAAGGTCTCAAACAGCATTTTGAGGGATTTTACAGCAGCTGTAAGGAAAAAAAAATCTTGATATTGATTGAGCAAATGAAGGAAAAACTTTTATTGAACTCTTGCTATGTGCCACGTACTGCTCAAATCTGGAGATACACACAAGAACATGAGATAGTTCCTGACCTCAGGGAGGCTGCATTGTAGTATGGGGAAATAAGACCTTTAGGAGAGTGGCAGCCAGAAAAGTTCCTATTAAATACAGACTGGTTTGTGGACTGGTGGAGCCCTTTTCATTTTTGTCAAGACTTTACCTCTGCAGTACTGGTAGGAAGGACTCCTGAGAAATAATTAAAGATTAAGAGTTCCTGGCACTATCACTGTTACCTTGAAATATTATTCTGTAGAGCTCTTTAAAAGTGGGATGCTTTATGTTCTCTTGAAATCTAATCAGTGATGTGGGAGATGCAGGAATCATACATAGAAGAGATATATTGATAATCTAATAAAAAAGTATCTTACCTTGCCTGTAATTTCAATCTCTTTTCTCACAAGCCTTCTACCACATAGCTCAATAAATAGTTATATATTTTACCTCCTTTTTGTCTATGGTCATTCAATGTGGATAGGTCAATAACAGACTAGTAATTCTTCTGAGGGGCTGCCTCTAGAGTTAATTGTTTGGTTCAGTGTGTATAGAAAAATAAAGTATTCATTACTACTGATAGGTGACCTATTTGAGAGACAGCTGATTAATAGCTTACATTTCTATAGAATTTACAAAGCACTTTGCAATTTACTAAGTTACAGTTTGCAAAACATTTTCCTCTTGACATTGCACCACAATTAGTAAACATGTCCCCATTTTTTAGAGGCTCACTGCCTCTTTGGCACGGGCGTGCGTGTGAAGTGTCTTGTGTAACATCATGTAACCGTTAAGTGACAGGGAAGGAACTTCAAGCCAGGTCTTCAGATTATAAAACTTAGTGTTCTTTCCTTTCATCACTTGTAAAGGGTGTGAAACCAAAAGGATGATGAGTGAGGATCCAGGTGTTAAATCCCCATTGATACTAATATTTTTTCCCCATTAGCCAAGCTACTTTATGCATCATATACTCTTAAATTCAAACATGGAAAATGGGCAGCAGATTGATTTGATTTTTTTCCAGACCTGTGATTTCATTGGAATTTTGGGTGAAGAGCTCCCTCTACCAATGGAGACCTGCAACTGTTGTACAATTTATCATCTCAGATTGCTTCCTGAGATACTAGGAAGCAAATTGACTTGTTCAAGGGGGCACATCTAATATATTGTAGAGGTGAGACTTGCATCCAGGTCTTCCAGATTCCTAGGGCAGTACTTTATCCACAATATCACACTTCCTCTACTCATGTAGAAAACTATCTTAGGAAATTCAATCCATTCATGTCCTATAGGATAAAACATATGAGTTGCATCTTTACTACATACACATACATACAGAGACATACACACACAAATATGATCATATCCCCTCGAAAACCAGCTAATACTTTTTATTTTGTGCTCTGCCTTGCCAGAAATGGTGAAGAACTTAGCAGGTGTGAATAATTAATATTATGTTAAGAAATCATTCAGCTCTGTACTAGAAGCTGCCTTCCTTTTCCTGGTTTAGCTGTTGCTGCTGCAATATGTTGTGGACTGGTAGAGCCCTTTGCGTTTTCTTCAAGCCTTTACCTTTGCAGTACTGGTAGGAAGGACTCCTGAGAAATAATTAAAATAAGAGTTCCTGGCACTATCATAATGGGAAGGGCATTCAATAATTTTTTTTCCCTTTCCTTCTCCCATGGTTGTGTTATTATAAGGGACAATTTGCATATGCTCATCGGCAGTAAGGAATTTGTTAGCTACTTAGTTTTGCCTAGTATATAGCCTATTATTTTGTCCAGGTTTTACTTTCTCAGCATCATGAGAGAGGGTTTTTTTTTTAATCTCAGATCATTTCAAACTAATTCAAGGGTCTCCCTGCCCAGGTGTTGTTATCTTCCTTTCCTTGGCCTATTTAGTTCATGAAGTACTCTGGCAAGTATGTTGTTCTATTATTCCTATTTTATATACGAACATACTAAGGTGCAAAGGTAGTTTGGAATATAAGGACCCTGCCTAGAGTGTGCGAAGAACTTGAAAACCTTCAAAATATTGCAGTGTTGGCTGAGGCAGATCAAGTGATAGATAATCTACACTGGCCTCGGAATCAGGAAAGACCTGGCTGTGATGCTTATTAGTTGTGTGACCTTGGGGAAGGCATTTAATCTCCTTATGCCTTAGTTTCCTCATATCTAAAATGGAGATAATAATACATGAAATATCTACCTTACTGCTTTGTTGTAATGAAAATATTTTGCAAAATTTAAAATCCTACATATATGTGAGAAAAAGTTATTTTTATTGCTGTTGATTCTCTTATTATCTTAGGGGATGGAGGGGCCCAAAAAAACTCAGTTGTATTAGTTGATAACCTACCTTCTCTTTTGTTAAATTAAAATGCGACCAGACCATGGAAAGCCCCCAGGCTATTAGGTCAATGGTCTGTGGAGGTTTTATTGGAAAACGGACAAGAATGATATTGGATGAGAAAGCATGGAGGATTCATAATCTGAATCAATGGAGATGGTATTCATAATGATAAAATCACAGCTCCTCTCTAAAATACTTGAGTGACTATGATGCTATAGTTTTATAGCTGTCAACTGCTTGTACAAAAGTTTTGGAGTCAGGATGGTTGTGTTTGAGGAAGGAAGAAGTGACTGATATGTTTATGAATGTTGAGGTATGGCTGTGGTGGTCATGGTCTGGATGGTTGTAGATATAGTAGTATGACCATAGTCATCTAGGTCTATGGTGTCGAATTCCAATAGAAACAAGGATCCAAATAAAGCTCCCTGTGGCACATATTGAATTAGAAAACCTTATGTTGACATTACCTATGTTCTATTGTATTCTTATTTATTTTTTAACTATTTCCCAATCATATTTTAATCAGATCTGGCCACACTGGAGAATGTTGTGGGCCAGCTACATGTTTAACTTTTAATCTAGGAGTGGGGGTGGAGGAGAGTACAATTCTTTAAAGCTTATGTTAAACACATTTTGAAGGCTGCTTTAATTACCTGTGAAATAAATGTCATAGGACTATAAAATTTGAGCTGGAAGGGATTTTAGAAGCCATCAAGTCCAACTCTTTCATTTTACAGATGAGGAAACTGAGTCAGACAGAAATTATATAATTTGCCCAGTGTCACAAAGTCAGTAAATATCTGGGGCCAGATTGAGCTCAGGGCTTCTTGACTCTAAGCCCAGTGCTCTATCCATTGTGTTATCCAGCTGGTTCTCTCTAGAGGTCATGATACAAAGGTACACCAAAGCTATTTTTCCTGACTCCTTCACATTTCAATTCATATTAAATCCCTATAAGGGATCTCATCATTTTTAGTTTGAAACCCGATTTTCAAAAAAAATATTGTCTTTGTTTTTCTATATTCTTGGTTGCTCAAGCTATCATAAAAATATAGATTTTTATAACTAAAAGGGAGACTATTGCTAACTTACATGTATTAGATAAAACTTGTTATAGTGGGTATGTTGGTACTATGTAAATTAGGATAAGGAACTTCCAGTCACAGGCCAGAATTGCTGCTCCAACCTAACATCCTCTGTCTTTTGTTTTGTTTTGTTTTGCTTTTTGGCTAGGTAATGGGGTTAAGTGACTTGCCCAGGGTCACACAGCTAGTAAGTGTTATGTGTCTGAGGCCAAATTTGAACTCAGGTCCTCCTGACTCCAGGACCAGTGCTCTATTCACTGCACCACCTAGCTGCCCTCATCCTGTGTCTTAAGAGCAAGAATTAAGAGACTATACCCAAAGTGGGGAAATGAACCTGGCTTCAGAAGTCTTTAGTGACGTAATTCTGAAGGGGCTCCCAAAAGGGGGAATGGTATAATGCAAAAATAGATGACAGATTTTTGCACCAAATTAGATTTGCTATTTCATATTTTTCAGAGCATATATGTAATTTTTTTCTCCATTGGAAAGAGTAAATATTTGGATTTCATGTACTTTTAGCCTTCCATACTTTTGTTAGGAACTAAAGCATTTTTATAACAAGTTTTATCCGTGATTTCTCTCTTCCAGTGTCTCTACTTCTCTCTGTGTATCAGTTTCTCTGTGTTCATATTTGTGCATCCAGGTTTCTTCTTCTTTATCCTTATCTCTCTCTCTGAGTCTTTTTGTCTTCTCTTTCTTCTTCTCTGTCCCACCTCCCTGCCTTTTCTTTCTCCTGTTCTCTTTCACTTACCTGGCCACTATATTTTCTTCATATTTATTTGGTTATGTGAATTGTTCCCTGATGGTTTTTAATTTAAAAAGCAAATACAGATGATTTATTTTTATATTTCTCTTTCTTGCCAGACAAAAGCAACAACAATGAAAAATACTGCAAGCTAAATTAAACTGACTACCTGTCAGGGATGTTGGAGATGGGATCCTTTAAGTTGCTTTTTACTCAAATGTCCCTGGATTTGTTCTCCTCTGGACCAATAGCCCTGGGTGTAGAACAAAATGTTTCTTCCATAAATTAAATGATAATAGTAATTAACAAGAGTAGCAATAATACTACGACCCCAATGTTGGTATGGCACTTGATATTTTTCATAATACTTTCAAATACTTTATCACATTTGATCCATTGGGGGGGAGAAATGAAATAAAATAAATGCTTTAGTGAATGTCAAGAATTCATAATCAGATTAATGTGCACTGGTATGGATCAAGGTCAACATCTTTAATTAGATTCCTAGCTGCTTTACACGCTAGCTACGGTAAGGTCACAGGGGCTATCTCTTTAGCATCAGACAGAATGTGAGCACTGTAGCATCTCTTCTGGCCAAACCAGACAGATACTATGTGGCGGGCACTAGGAATGTGGTTACAACCATATAGCATTTCAGTGTTGGAAATTGGCAGGCAACAGTTTTGTTTTTTAATGATTCATGCATATAAACAAAATGTTTTGGGCTTAGGTATTGTATTTCAATATTTCCTAATGGAGAACAGAGCACATATTGTCTTCTATTACTCATAACTTTCCTGTATGTAGTAAGTGTTCAATAAATATTTGTTGAATAAATAAAGGACAAAGACACAGTTCCATATTTGAGTAAGATGAGTACATACTTTCTGAACAATTCAGAAAAAAAATGTATAAAAATAAGGGCCTATTAGACATGACCATGGACAAGTCATCTCACTTCTTGGGTCTTCATATGTAAAATGGGGGAGGGGGGAAGCTGGACTAGAAGTCTCTAAAACACCTTCTAGATCTGTCATTCTACCAAAAAAAAATTGTTTTACCCATGGTATATTTAATAGATTAGAATTTACCTATTGCTCTCATATGTTATATGCACATTTCTGTAATAGCTTCTGAGTCCAACTTTTAATTCCCTTATTGTATAAAATAATAAGGTCATGCTTCAGTATAGGCAGAACCCTACATGCATCATTTTGTGACACTGTTAATAATGTAATCAAGTTCTATCCTAGTGTTTTTAGCTGACCATTACACCATTCAACCAATATCTGGACGCTATCTGAGCTGAGCATTGTTGCCTATTTTAAATCTCTACACTTCACTTGAGTTGCTAAATATCATATCAAGATATTTAAGCACTTTATGAAGTCAGCTGGTAAGGGCCATGCCATATAAGGGGTAGCCCTATTTATAACAAAGCGATATCCCACTAATTGTTCTACCTAGCTACTTCTGGAACTTAACACAATAGAGAACCAAAGAGAATTCCAAGTAATAGTTACTCTTCTCACGTAATTTCTTTAGAATAGGGTTCTGGTATATTTGTTTCCTCAGTTCCCCAAATCTAGCCCTAGTCAATTGCCTTTCTCATTCCACATGCTGAACAAAGATTCAATATTTTTCCATTGTTCTGTAACTTTGAAAGAGATGGATTGTACCTTTTCCAGTGTATACAATATATAAAACAATAATATGTATGTATGTATGTATGTATGTATGTATGTATGTATGTATGTGTGTATATACTACTACTCATAATAACAGCTAACATTTCTAATAATAGTTACACAGTGCTAGGCACTGTGCTCAGTGCTTTACAATTATCTCGTTTGATCCTCACAACTTTGGGAGGTAGGTGCTGTTATTATCCTTATTTTACAAATGAGGAAATTGAGGTATACAGAGGGCTAAGTTAACAGAGATTAACAGAGGTTAACATAATAATATTCTGCACACTGTAATTTATAAGGCATACATGCATATTTTATTTATTTTTAAAAAACAATGTTCAAAGACATGAGGATTTACCATCTGTATCTAGAAGTTAGGGGATTTTTAAAGTTAGCTCTTTTTTCCCATCCCCCTTTCAGGATGTTGTTATATTCTTTGCATCTTATCCTGAAGCCAACTTCCTCCTTCCTTCCCTACTTCCTTCCTTCTTTTTTGCCTACTCTCTTTCCGTCCTTCTCTCCCTTCCTCCCTACCATTCTACTGACTGACAGCTGCAAACCCCAGGGTTCAGTCTAATGATTTAGTATGTGAAGTATTCACACTGTTTAAGGAGTCCTGCTGAGCCTAATGCTATGTAAAAATGGATTTTGAGTTTTTGCAGTCTGAATTTTGGAGGCCAAGACACAACTCAACTCCCATTTAAAATATTGTCACTGTCACCTTTGCAACATTTAAAAACCTCTAGTTATACTTTCATTTAAACAGTTAAGGAACTTAGTCATTGAGCTGTACAAGTATGCTTAGGGACAGTTAAATTTGGAGTCACTGGAGGGAAAACATTTTTTCCTACTGTTTTATATATCTTTTCAAACATTAAGTCCTGACAACAAAATGGATGATTTGAAAACAAATACTATTAGATGACTTTGCAGAGCTTTTCTGTTCATGGGATGCTACCTCCATAGTCTCATAGTAAGAACATGCCTTTTCACCAAACAAATTCCCTAGATGCTGCAATAAAATGAAGCATTAAGAATAGCAAAAACGGGTTGTCATATGGTGTCAGCCTGGACAGGGAACCAAGTCATTATCAGTGGTCAGCACCATTCTTTCATTGGCAGCTCCTCTGTGGAAAACCTCATATTTCCATGAAAGTTGTTTTATTTTTCAGGCTTTAGGAATTCTAGTGTGATTTATTAATATATGACCGATATGCAATATGTGATGTGCTTATATAGTAATAGAGAAGAAAGGCAACATAAGTTGTGGATAGAAGACTAGCCTTAGTGTCAGAAAGTCATGGGTTCAAATCTTGCCTCTGACACATATTGATGGTGTGACCCTGGGTAAAGTAATTTGAATTCTCAATGTCCCAGGTACCTCTCCAACACTATAATTTGTTGATCTGTGTTGAGAGAGGCAGTTTCCTCACAGGAAATTCCAAACACCAATGAAAAATCAAATCTAAACAAAAATAGAAGCATATTGTTTATATAGTGCTTTTTTTCCATTACAGAATGCTTATATATATTATATACATATATATACATGTACATATATATGTTATCCTATTTTTTTCCTCATAATAAACTCATAATATAGGCAGTACAAATGTTATTATCCTCATTTCACAGATTAGGAAACCAAGACATAGAGAGGTAAATGATTTGCCCTAGGTCACACAGCTAGTAAGTGGCAGCGCCTAGACTGGGACCTATGCCGTTAAACTGTAAGGCCAATGTTATTTCTTCCATATTGCACTGACTCATCATAAAGAAAATATGTCTGTGTCATATGTCTATCATATGAATATTTATGTAAATATTATAAACCATATGCAAATAGACACTTTATTTTTTTTTTGATTTATGGGATAAAGCAAGCATTTCCATAATGCAGTACAATAAAAAAAAAAAGATTGCACATGAAACTGTAAATCTGCTATGCACAACTTGCTATTCTTTTCAAATATACAACATAATTATACATAAGCAGAGAGAAAAGTATCTTCACCCACTTGTGACTCTTTAATCATGATGAAGCTCCTTACCTAAACACATGGAGACTCATTCTGCCAATCATTACAAAAAAATCTTCATGTCTTATAAGGAATCAATGGATATTTTGTCTCGTTAATTATACTTAGCTTATATCAGTAGCAGCTTGATCCTTTATAATCAGCCTCTTTCAAAGTGTATCATTTAGTTTTTGCACAACCCCTCAGAACTTGGGTAAAATACATTTCTCCCAAGACCAATCAGGAGTTTTCTGGACATTGATTACAACTCAATGATTGAGTATTACCCTCTCTAAGCAAACTTTTCTTTAGATACTGTAGCCAGCATCAGTACTGAAAGAGCTTATATCGACCAGTTAGTTGGTTTTACTTAAGAATTGTGCACTAACATAAAAATGAAACATAGTACACCTTTCCACTGATAGCAAGACTCAAGAAAACATAATAGGTAGGGAATAGAACATGACAGTAGGGTGTCATTCATGCTTATTATATGGTTCTCAGAGCAGCTGTCCTCTTCTAAAGGCAGTATCTTGCTTTTTGCTTTCAGTAGGGCCTCATTAAGCAATGCAGTGATGAATTTGGAAGGTATATAAAATTTTGAATGGAAAATATCATGGTGGTAACACTGTTTCTTGGAATGCCTTGCTACAAATGCCTGTTTTGCAAATGATTTCTGAAAAAAAATCCATAAAAAACATTTCTTCCCACTTTTTTCCCCTCATTCTCTTCACTCCCCACACTAATATGCCAATTCCTTGAGCCTAGTAGAGAAGCTCTTTATTGGATAAAAGACTTTAAATGAACCAATCAATATTATTTATTAAACTCTTGCTGTGTGTAGAAAATTATGGGATAGGAATGGGATTTTTCTCATTCAGTAGGAAAAAATGTTAAATGGGCCTTGCAACTTTAATAATTCTACAACTGTCCTATTCTCTTTACCTCTTTATGAGACTGCAGTAGAGTAAGAGGAGAAAGAACCCAGAAAAGTGTTTAATAATAACACATTTATAGTGACATGTGTCTGACAACAGAAGAGGCTTCAGAAAAACAAAAAGCAGGGCAGCTAGGTGGTGCTAGAATACCATCCCTGGAATCAGGAGGACCTGAGTTCAAATGTGGCCTCAGACACTTGACATTTATTAGGTATGTGACCCTGGGTAAGTCGCTTAACCCTGATTCCCTTGCCCAAACAACAACAAAAACGTCTGATAGCCTCATAGACTCCCTTCTTAAAATGCACTCCAGATAATTTTAAAACTAGGCTTTTTTTTCCCCAGCATTGCCAATATACTTGTGATTTCTTCATGATGTCATACTTTAAATTATGTGGGCTCTCATAGTGAGAGTGTTAGCTTTTAACTGCTACATAGTGCTTCCTTTTCATTTGGAAGGTTAGTTACTATTTTAGGGAGGGAGCATTAAAAAAAAATGAAACTCAGCCATTAGACACCTTAAGCTTCCCAGTGGCTTGGAAGCTCTTTTAGGTTCAGTTTTCACAAACAACCTTCTCTTTATGAAGCCAATGACGAGAAAGAGATAAAGTGATGGTTTAATAGGCTGCCCTAGATAGCTGGTCATTGTTGTACAGTCAGAAGTGTCTGGTGCTACAGAAAAAATATGTAAAGGAGAAAAGATACAGAAGAACAAAGGCAGTCCTACAGGTGTGGAGCTAACACAGGAGAAAAGTACAATAGAACCATGGGGCAATGAAGGGCAGATATGACGTGGAAAGAGAAACTCACTCTTGGGAAGACAGAAAAGAATGTCCTGCAGCAGAAATGATGGGAGGAGAGAGGCTTGGAAAAACAAACAACCTGCTATCCATAAAGTAAAGTGACACTTGTACTCTAAGCCATAGACCAGGAGTGGGGAGCCTGCAGCCATGAGACCAGATGTGGCCTTCTAGGTCCTTGGGTGAAGCCTTTTGACTGAGTCCAAGTTTTACAGAACAAATCCTTTTATTAATGGGATTTGTTCTGTGAAGTTTGATTCAATCAAAGGGCCACACTTGAGGACCAAGAAGACATGGCCTTGAGACTGCAGGTTCCTCACCCCTGCCTTAGAGTAATCATAGATAGATTATATTACTGGGTGGTTTGTTGAGTGAAATCTGATTCAAAGTAGTATCAAGAGTACATATAATTTAGAAAATTTAGGGGGGAAAAGGCCATTAACTTTGCCAGAAAAGCACTCTATTGACCTCTATTTTCAGTAACTCTGGTTGAATAAATTATTTCTTGCCAAAACATCTCGAATGTTAATAGGACATTTTCTATTTATTCATTTTCCTTCTAAAAGCTGATTTGCTTGAAGATTCCCATTCACGAAATTGGGTATACTTTTTTTCTTCACTTAAATGAAAGTTATTTCCTACTAATATGTAGGCATTAGCTTTTTGTTTTTCTTCATTTGTTTGTGTTTGGTTGTTTGGTTATCTAGTTACCACCAGAGAAATGTCAGAAAGGATTATTCATTTTTAGTACAAGTGCATACTGGAAGTGCTCAAAGGCAAGAAATAGAATTTATTTTCATCTTACAGAAATTATAGAAAATTGATTTGTTATACCAACATTGAGAATTTTTTTTCCAAAATTCCTATTTGGTGGAATATGGTGGTGGCACATAGTAGGCACTTAATAAATGTTTATTGGATTGGATTGGTTTGGAAAGAAGCATGCTGATCAACCCATGGATGGCAAGGGATGGAAGGCCCTTGATTTAGGATGCTTTTTCACCTAAAAAATTTAAAGAAAAACAAGACACATAGATTTATTCATGCTTTCAGAATCCTTGGTTTGGTGTTATACACAACTGAATTTTAAAAGATCACTTGTGAAATTAAATAGTAAATGATCTGATGAGAGAGTTTTGAATTGATCAATATTTTCTTTTTCTAGCCTATATGAGGTTTCTAATACTAACTGCATACTTATTTGTGTGTACCCTTTTGTCAATTCCTTTGTATCATCTTGGCATATGGCAGTTATGTAGGAATCCTGTGAATCATAGAATAGTAGCTATTAGAGCAATGAAAAACATAGGGATCATCTGTTACAATCCCCTCATTTTACAGAAGTCAAAGCTGAGGCTCCAAGTGATGAAGTGGTTTGCCTCTGATCATTTAAGTGAGTTAATGGTGGAGCTGGGACTAGACCTCAGGTCCCTGGACTTAAGTCCAGGGCTCTTTCCATCATACTACCCTGGAACCTTCCACAGTTGGCGCAAATTGAGATCATGGAACTTGGATGCTGAAGAGTTACTACATTCTAGGGGTCACTGACAAATCACTTTTCTCTTGCCATTTGGTATTAAGTATGTTATATTTATGATGAGGCTGAAATTGCTTAAGATCCTAGTAATGACTGCTGTTGCTGATTTAAGTTTAAAATCTGTCTAGAATAGCTGAATATCACATCTTTGTAAGCCTTTTCTTGATAATGAAGTTCTGAGCATTCCAAAGATGAAATGGGAATTTTCTCTATTTAGTTGATATAAAAAAATTACTTTAGTAGAAAAAGTGTTGAACTTGAAATCAGAAGTTCTGCCTCAGTCACTTACTACCTGAGTGACCATGGGCAAATCACTTACCTCTCAAAACCTCAGGTTCCTCATCTATAAAATGGAACTAATAATCCCCCCACTATCTACCTGACAGTGTTGTTTTGAAAAAATTACAAATGTTATCCAACCTCTGGTCTTTGGTGAATAAAATGACTACTTATTCCTGTCTTTTATACACTAATATCTTTTTTTAAGAGAACATTTGATGCAAGGTGCATATTTTCACTTAAGATGAGTTGCCAGTCCCACCATTAAATTCACAAGAAACTTTTTGAGGCTCTTTGGAGTTTGTGGGGGAAGGATAAGAGTTTTCTTCAGCATGTGTCACTGCCTCCCTTAACCAGTTTCAAGTAGTACAGACATGCATTAAGTGAAATGCAGTTAGTCTATTTAGGGGACAGAACAATGCCAAAGCTGTCTTTTAGATTTAAAAGCTACAGTGTTTGGTGAATAGCGCTTGAGACTTCGGCAGGGCTACAAGGAATGACTGTGAACGTGGTGGTGATGGACAGATGGACTCTTAACAAAATGTCGGTATCTCAGAATGCCTTTAGGAGTTGACAAGCGATTATCTATTTTGCTGTGTAGGAGTAGAGCAAGGTATTAAAATCAACTTCTAGCCGAGACTTTTTTTTTTTTATTACCAGTCATGTTGCCGATGTCCCCTGCTGATGTTGTCATTCTGGGCTCCCTATACAGGTACTGCTACTTAACTATTCCCATCTGTGCTCACATGTGTGAGGGGCCCTGTATATGTGTTCAGATGTGGTATAGAGCTCATTCTATGAAGTCTCTTTGGCATCTCTTTCAAAAAGTTGTGGTGTTATTAAAAAAAAATCAGTTTCTGAGCTTGAGCAATGGAAGGAATGTTAAGTGTGCCTGTATGAAGTCTTTGAGAAGCATGGGGATTCTTTATTTTTCTTTCTGAGTTTGATATATGCACACACACACACACACACACACATACTGCTATACTCCCTTCCCTAAGCCTTTTCAGAATTGTAGAATCTTTAACTTGAAAGAGACCTTAGAAGAAATAAGATTTAATCCTAATTCCATACCAGAATACCCTTTATGAAATCCCTGAAGAGTAACTACCCAGCCTGTGATCAAACACTTTCAGTGATGAAGAACTCATTATCTCACAAATCATCTCATGCCATTTTTGGAGAGCTCTAATGAGAAAATTCTTGCTTATCACAAACTGAAATATGCATTTTTGTAATTTTCGACCATTGGTCCAATTTCTGCAGCTGGAACTATTGAGAGTAAATCCTAATAATCCTGTTTGAATATATCTTTCCAGAGACAGCTAGGTGGCACAGTGAATAGAGTACCAGCCCTGGAGTCAGGAGGACCTAAGTTCAAATCCCGCCTCAGACACATAACATTCACTGGCTGTGTGACTCTGGGCAAGTCACTTAACCCCAAGTGCCTCACAAAAAAAATAATATATCTTTCCAAATGTTGAAGGATAGTTCATATCTCCCCTAAGTCTTCTTTCAGGCTAAACATCTCTAGTCTCTCAACTGTTTGTCCTCTTACCATCCTGGCTGACTTACTATGTATGCAGTCACTTTTTTCCCAATAGTCTTCTGAAAATATGGAACTCAATATGATATTCTAGATGTAGTCTGATTAACGAGGAGATCAGTGAAATAGTTATAGGATGTGATCTAATATTACATTACATTAGCTTTTTTTAATGAGCATTTCAAACTGTTGACTTATTTTCATCTTGCAGCCAAATAAACATTCAATTTATTCAATAAATAAATATTCTACTTATTCATTACTTGTCATCTATATATATCTTTCCTATCCTCTACTTAAGCTGGTGATTTTAAGACTAAATTAAGGACACTAAATTTATTTCTTCTTTTTTCCTTTTTAAATTAGCGGATTTTTATTGCTATCTTTGTTTTTCGTATTTTCTCACTGTATACTTCTTTACGCCCCTTCCAGAGGGACATCTCTTTTGCATTTATTTTTATGAAATTTCATTTCTTCATTTCAACCCATTGTTATATAGCTTGTCAAAATATTTTAGAGTCTGTATTGTATCATCCAGTGGATTGGCTATTGATCCAAGCTTTATGTTGTGTAAAACATGAAGATGTGTGTGTGTGTGTGTGTGTTGTGTGTGTGTGTGTGTGTTTTCAAAGAGTCCGAAGGGAGCCCTGAGGGAATAGATAATCACTTATTGGGAATGTTAGAGAAGAGATTCATGCTTTAGCTAAGGATTAGATGAGGTAACCTCTGAGTTTCTTCTAACTCTAAGACTCCATTATTCTGTAATTCTCTAGAATTCTTCCAGGTCACACTTTTTATTCTCCATATTGCTAAGTTTTTGTTTTTCTCTGGTTTTTCTCCCCATAAATTTTTGGCTTAAAGTTCTCTTGCTCAGGTGAGCAAGTGTTCTACCAAACAAATTCTTCCCTGGCCTCATGAGATGTCCTTTATCTGTCTCTATAGTTAGGAGCCTGTCATTTAGACATTTAAAACTCTGGTACAGAAACTCAATAAAATCATAGAATTTAAAGCTAGAGAGGATTTGAGAGACCATATAGGAAGTGAAGAACCTGAGCCTCGGAGAGTTGGAATCACTTTTGCAAGGTCACACTGTCAATTAGTTGCAGAATCAGGATTTGAACCCAGGTTCTTTGAATCCAAATCCTAAGCTATTTTTCACTATACCATTTTGCCTTTTTTCACTAACAAAATCCTATCCTTTGAATGGTTGAAAAAATAAAAGTATCCCTGCAGAACTCTTTTACTTTCCAGGACTTCAAGCCACTACAGATACAATTCAGATTTCTTCTGAAAGTTTTTCTTATTCCTACACCAATCATCAAAAGTGAATCTCTGTTGACAGCTAATTTTTTTTTCAGTTGGCTCTCAATCATATCCCAAAGACACTCCCCAGAAAAAGGGCGTGCTTCCTGATTTGATTAGGCATGACATACTTGCATATGGCTGTCTCCCCAACCTTCAACAAGGAATCACATGTTGCCATGACACATTTTTTCTTTCCTGGACCAGTAACAGGATTCTATACACTTGCTACTGCCTGTAAATACTCGTTCTTGATTTCTTCTATGGGATGTTGATGTTTCTTTAAGAGGTTTAAATTCAGGACCCTACATGGAGAACCTCCTAATTTTTGTAGAGCTTTTGTACATATCAGAGTTTTATCTCCTCTTTCTCTTCTGTGTCACATTCACCCATGTGCAAACCTCTTGTCATTGGTTTTGAATCTACCACTTCCTAAGAAATACATATTTTTTTCTGACTTTTTGCATGAATGATTCAGTTCTTCCTGTCTAGGAAGAAATTGTCAAATAAACATATTCAGCACTATTGACATAGCATTATGAATACTCATTTGAATATACTTCAGATAATTTGTTCATTAGTCTTCTTCCTCTCCCTATGAAGGGCTAGTTACTTTTATTATCATCTGGCTAATTTTCTTATTTTTCCAGTTATAAGACTTGATATGTTGCTTCATTTGTAAATACTTTTTGTGGGAAAGAATCTACAATGTGTCCATTATTTGGGATTATTTATTACTCAAATATAATTTATTAGATTATTAGTTCGGCCTAGGCTAGGGAATTTTTTTCTAGCTTAATAATTTATTCATAGCATTAAAATTTTTCTATAATTTACTGAAAGGTCATGAAAATATGTGGTTTGCAGTGCCCAGCATATTGGATACTAAATCTCTATTTTAGTTGAGGGATTACACTTATGTCATAATTAGCAAGTACAGAATTCAGAAGGCTTGCCAAAGGCAGCATCAAGAGCCAGAGACAAAAAAATGCAAGATAATGTTTCATTTTGTTGTTTTTTTTTAAAAAAACAAATTTTTGTATCCATGGAGCAATACCCAGTCCCCATATATTAATGTTCAGAACTCTGAGGTCTCAGTATAAACATTCAAGTGTACAGGTATGATTAGAAAAATTCCAGAAGCAAGATAAAAATAAAATTCTATGAATAATATTCCATCGTGAACAAAAATGTGTTACTGAAAGCATACTGCAGTAAAACTCTCTGGGATCTGTTCTCCTTCACATTGTATACTTGGTGTCTATCCAGAGAAGTGAAGCATTTTTCATTGCAGAAAGTGGCCTAGACTGGAAAAATCTCTGTACTTTGGTCACTCAAAAAAAAAAAAAGAGCGCGAGAGAAAGAAAAAGAAAGGAAGGAAAGGAAGAAAGGAAGAAAGAAAGAAAGAAAGAAAGAAAGAAAGAAAGAAAGAAAGAAAGAAAGAAGAAAGAAAGAAAGAAAGAAAGAAGGAAGGAAGGAAGGAAGGAAGGAAGGAAGGAAGAAGGAAGGAAGGAAGGAAGGAAGGAAAGAAAGAAAGAAAGAAAGAAAGAAAGAAAAAGAAAGAAAAAGAAAGAAAGAAAGAAAGAGGTGATGGTACAGTATGAAACATAAAGAAAGGTTAAAAGCCCTTCTGATCTCAAATTGCTGTCTGATGCACTGAGACTTATCTTAAGAGTTGATCATATCAGTTCTATTATCTTGGCCCATGTAGCATATTTTGGTCTGTGGGGGGAAGGAAGATTTTCAGGATCCCTGTCTCACTCAAATACAGCAATAAGTTTGGTGATGAGTTTGTGTGGCTACACCACAGAAGGCAACCTGTAATCTGACAAAACTCCTCCCTACAACATTCCCCCTCACTGCTTAAAGACTTATAGTAAAGAGGAACAGAGATAGCTCATTTTGCTTTTGGATAACTAATTTTAAAGAAATTTCTCATTAAATCAAACCTAGTTTTTCCTTTTTTTAAAACTTCTATTCATTAGTACTAATTCTGACATCTAGAGTCAATGAGGACAAGCTTATTCTCTTTCTTATGTGACAGCCCTTCAGCTATTTAAAGGGTGCTATTATGCCTTCCTCTCCCTAAATCTTCCCTTCAGGCTAAATATTCCTAGTTCCTTAAACTCATCCTTAAGTGCTATGATATTGAAGTCTTTCACCATCTCCCATCATGGTGAGTACAAAGTATTATGTTTCATCCTAGTCTGCTGTGTTTTAATGGCATCTTTCTCCCAGTGGCTCCCAGAGTACTTTGCAGATTCCCAAGTGGTTACTTACATTCATTCTTACAATGTTGGAGAAAAGCACACCTACACCCATCATTTTCATCTCCCATTTTGTTAAGTAAGCAAGTTGAAGCATAATATAGCTTCCTTTCTTCTTTTCTGACTATGTATGAATTGTAGGTAATATTTAAACCTAGGTCTCCTGAGAGCAGCCTTTCTATCTATTATGACATGCTACTAGTAATATTATATCCATTTTATAGATGAGGGAATTGAAATTCAGAGAGGTAAAGTGGTATGGTCACATAACTATTAATACTAGAGTTGGGATTTGAACATAAGTCACGGATAAGTAATTTTGCATCTCTGAGCTCCAGCTGCCTCATTCAATAATACTTATGATACTTATCTCACTAGATAGTTCTAGGTCATACAAGTGTTTCATAGATCTTCATGCTGTACTACTAGTATGAAATAAAATGTAAGTTAGTCAACAAACATTTATTAAGCATCTACTGTGTCCCAAGCTCTGTGCTAAGCCCTGGGGATAAAAAGAAAGGTAAAAGACTGCCTCTGCCTTCAAAGAGCTTACTGTATAATGGTCACGTAGCTGATTGGTATTGGAACAGGAATACAAACCCAGATCTTGACTTCAAGTCCATCTCATTTTTTAAAATATCATCCTTACTTTAGCTCCTAACATGTTTATTATGTCAGTCCTTTCCTTAAAAATAACCAACAAAAAAAACTATACAGCAGTATTCTATTGACTACTCTTTCAAATTAAAAGTCCTGTTGGTTTCATAATGGTTTATCTATTCATACTACATGTCCTTTATCCTTTAGCTTCTTATTGACTACTTCTTCACCTCAGTTCAAATGAGTTTGCTTATCATTTCTACATGTTTGCTCTTCTATTATTTAATTTCTGTGCTTTCATTCACTTTGTCTATCGCACCTGGAATAGCTTTTTTCCACTCCTTTAAGTTTAGTTTAACTTTATAGATTTCCCCCAGTGATTACTAATCTCATGGTGAATTACAAGACCAGAGTATGTTTTGTAAGGAATTAGAGATTTGGATTGTAGTCGATTCTTTGGTGGAATCCTCAATTCTGACAATTGCCTTTAAAAGATACAGTCTTTATGCTAAAGATTAAAAGGGGTGCTGATCCCCCCACATCCAACATATATCAACCAATCTATTATTCTAAATTTATACTTTCTTGCATTTTTAAAAATTACGTCTATCTATAGAGTTGACACTGAGAGTACCATTTCACAAGAATTTAGAGAAAGTTGGCACAGTCAGCTCCTGAGAAACTTTCTTACCACGGCAGGTTGTTGCCTTCCCCATAACTTATAGAATTGCCTAGAGCACAGAATAACAATACAAATCTTAACAACAGATAACTCAGTTAATATGTACCTGAGGTGGGATTTGAACCTCAGGGAGGCCAGCACTCCATCTGCTACACTATACTTTTTGCTTCTTAAATGTATATCATATCTTACATTTGAAATTTATTTTATTTTTAATTTATGAAATAAAGCAAGCATTTCCATTACAGTAGAATAGAAAAAGATGATTGCACGTGAAACTACAAATCTATTATGTACAACTTGCTATTCCTTTTAAATATATAATAAAGTTATCATGTAACTAAAAAAAGAGGTGCTGGTTGCAGTTCTTTATCAAGAATGCCTCTATTTTTATATAAATAATGACGTGTCTATATTTTTAACTAGATGAATTGTGAGATAAGTGAAATTGGTTTTTATTTCTCTCTACTGCTACAACATTAAAATAGAGAATCCCCAAAATTTTCCATAGGAGGAGCTATTTTTTATTTCTCCAAAGTCTTGAGAACACTAGGTTGTGGGGGACTAGGAATGTAAATTACCAAATTTCTGGGGATAATTTCCCATAAACCAATACAGGGGAGTGGTAGGAGTTAGTGTCTGGCAATGTGATCAACCATGTTGTGTTAGAAAGACCTAAAATCAAATCCACCTTCAGATACTTACTAGCTGTGTGACCTTGGGCAAGTCTGCCCTCAACTATAAAACAAGAATAATAATAGCACCTATCTACAGGGTTGTTGTGAGGATCAAATGAGATAATATTTGTTAAGTGCTTAGCATAGTGCCTAGTACATGGTAGGCACTTAAATCCTTGTTTACAGACTGAATATTCTGCCTGCTGCATTGTATTTGGATAATTGCTACATGAAACATCTAAACTGCATTAGAAATTGGAAGACTAAACTTCAAATCCTCATGTAAAAAATTTTAATAACTATTTAAGTACCGACTGTTTCCAAAATACCATACTAGGTACTGAGGGAAAATACATGTGTAGATAAAACATGGTCATTGTTGTAAAGAAGGGGTTGTTCAGCATTTTTGTCATGGACCTCATTGGCAGTCAGGTTAAGACTATGAACCCTTTCTCAGAATAGTTTTTAAATACATAAAATATGTGGGATAACAAAGGAAACCAATTACACTGAAATATAGTAATAACATTTTTTTTTGACATTCACAGATCCCAATTAAGATCTCTTGCTCTAAACTGCAGTGGAAAGAACACTTACATAAACTAATGTAAAATAGAATTTGATAGGGCATAAAGGATGTACAAAGGAAGTACTATATGAGTTGTATAATGGGAAGAGAATATAAGTACCTTGAATGCAGGGAATATCTTGCTTTTGCATTTGATTCCATGGTGCCAATACAGTGCCTGGAACACAGTACATGTTTCATAAATCATTAATTATTTCAAAGAAGACTTCATGAACATGGTAGCATTTGATCTGGTTCTCAAAAGATTATTATTATCTTAACGTGATAATATAGGACTTGCTACAAAAGTAGTAGGACAATCTAGGTATAGGAAAAAGTATGAGAGAAGGCATAGATTTAGGAAATTGTATATTTGAAGAAAAACACGTACTTTAATTTGGTTGGAGGATAGAGATGGTTATATTTAGCAACTTTGAGAGTTAATGTTCTTTGAGCTTTTTGTCAACCCAATGCCGATTACAAAATGGTCCACGAACTCTAATCCATCATCACCTATGCTGTTTCACAGGATGATATTTATTTCATAAGACAAATATATTATCCACACAGAGGATTATCTACAGGACCTCCACATCAAAGGAGAATCTCTTTTCCATCTGGCCCCTGCCATAGACATGCCCCATAATACTGGTGGACATCTTCCAGCTTTATGTTTTGCTTTGACAATTGTTTAACAGAGTTATCTGTAGCTGGACCACTGTTGCAATGAAGTTTTTGCTGGAAGGAGCTACAGAAGTCATTTAGTCTAACTTCCTTATTTGATGGATGAGGAAATTAATATTTAGAGAAGCAAAATGTCTCAATTAAGTCCACACAGGCTGTAAGTAACAGACTAAGGATTCCAACCCAAATCCTCTGCCTCCTTCCCTAACTTCCTTTTCACTGGATCTCTGAGATCCCTTCCAGTGCTACCAGTCTATGAGTTTGTATTTCATACAAATAGAGATTCTATCCTGTTTGTGTCAGTATGTTTATTGAATCCCCATAGTATATGATGAAAGCTTCTTGCAAGTGGAGGCTATCTCACTTTTGTATTTATATCCCTAGCATATAAATGTACCTGCTAGAAAGCAAGTATTTAATACATGTCTGTAGATTGATTCACTATGGTTCTCTATATATTGATGCAAGAAATCACAGAATACCTGTGTAATAGAATCCTGCTCTGATAAGATCTCTCTAAGGTCCTTTCTAGTCCTACAAATCTATAATTTTGTTTCTTCTGAATAGGGACACCAAACTAGCAACACATATTTTTGAGTGCCCATGGAGTAGAATGCATGCACCTTAGGGAAAGGAACTGTCTCTCTTTTGTATTGATTTCTCTAGCACAATGCCTAGGGTCACAATGCCTTGGGATGCAAGTCACTTAAAATCCATGTACCTGAAACAACTGCCTTGGACTTATCTATTAAGTAAAAAGTAGGATGGAGTATGTGCTTGTAGAGGACATTTCTACACTGAGTACTGCCTGCTAACTAAATCACATATCCTTTAACTATTTACTATGCCGTACCTGTTACCTTGGGTGCTGTTTCACTTTAATTTTTGAAGTATTTGTCAACCATTTTTATACTTTTTGAACCAAGAAATTCTAGGACATTCATCAATTTTAATGTCTGTTGTGCATATCTTTTTAAAATTTCAGTTCTTTGTACTCTGTAAAAAATCTCTGTTTATTTTAACAAGTTGGGAATAGGAATCTGTTCAAGTATTTAAGGGAAAATAAGCATATTAATATTGATTGAAGTAGAACTATATAAGCTATTCATTGTCGGGTAATTAAAAATTTAGCTACTGAAATTAGACCTTAAAATAAAAGTTTATTTTCAGTCCTATTAATTGCCAAAAAGTCTGTTAAATTTCTTTATAGTTTTGGCTCAGTTCTGTGGTTTCTGATTGACAAACCACAGTGCCCTTTGCAATAATGACTTGAATTTAAAAAATCCTTCCTTAAGAAAAGAGAAACATGGGATAAAAAAAAAAAAGAAAACGGGAGCTGAATTTTTATAGGGCTTTTATTTTTTAATTGTCAAGGTAGAGAAAGATGATGCCTATCCTTCCAGACATATCATATTACCATTCCTTATGTACTTTATTTCTAGTCAAAGTGACCTAATGCTTTTCCATGTACATGTAATGTCTTCTCTTTCCTTATGTACTCCAACTGTTCCCCATTCTTGTAATGCTCTCCTTTCTCATTTCTTCCTCTTAGAATCTATATATTCCTCAGAAGGTTCAACTCAGGTGTCAACCCCTATGCAAGGCATTTCCTCATTCCTTCATTACCCTCCATATTACCTTTTATTTATTTGGCATACAGTTATACATACAATTATCTTTGTACATTTTTTGCCACATACTCTCCAGTCGAATATGAACTCCTTGAAGGCAGCAAGAGTGGTATATGTGTGTCTGTCTGTCTCTCTGTGTGTACTTGTGTGTGTGTGTGTGTGTGTGTGTGTGTCTTTGCTTTTTGTATCTCCAGTGCCTATTGAAATGTCTTGAATACAGTCTGAATGCTTCTTGAATTGAATGGAATATGCCTTCAAGCGTTCAAGGTCATAATGAAAACATGGATATTAGAAGAATCCCAGAAAATGTCAACAATTAGGCTGATGAAGGGGAAAAAAATAGAGCAATGGAGAATTTACTTGTATGTACACTAGAAACCTGAACTCTAGGGCTTAGGTACTAAAGATAAATTCAGAAGAAACCTTAAGACATGGAAATCTAAGAACAGCAGCTACTGTTCACAGCATTTTTGTAACTATAGCTAATATTCTGTTAGATGTAAATTTTAATTAGATTCCTCTGGGTCACAGTTCTGTTAGCCTTTTATTTCTTTAGCTGAAAGTTGAAAACTATCTTTAGTTTTGGAGTAGAAATAAAATTTAGGAAGTCTGCTGGCATACATGGTTATTTTAAAGTGTATAGCTATTTTATTTGGAGGAAACCAAAAAACAAGTGAGGATATTTAACAAAAAATCTCTCAAACACTAAAGCAGACATGTTCTCAAATCATCGAGGCCTAAAAATTATATGTGTTGATATTAATGACTGCATAATTACAACCATAGGAGGTAGTTTGTGGTCAGATTTTAGTTTTTCTTTTGGTCACTGAAGATCTAGATACGTTTGGCTTCTTAGGGAACCCTAATAGACTATATAGATTTCATATTCAAACAAGACATCTTGAAATGAAAAATATAGTGCTCTGGTTCATTAATAGAAGCTCATTGATTTTGTCACAATAAGTTATGCTATTAAAATTTATAGCTATATCTTCCTTCACCCTTCACTTGTTGTAGCAGAGTCCTACCCTAAATCCCACCAAGAAATGTAATAAATCTCTTTGATTCTTCCTTCTCCTTCTTTCTCCTCTATTTGCCTCTTCTTTTTTCTCTTTTATTCATGCATACAATTTTTTCTATTCAGCATATTTTTATTGAAAATATTTCTCCTAAATTTAACAAAGGTCCAACAAGTTACATGATTTTCAAAATTATTGCATTGTTTTATTTTGACCATTCTAATAATGTATTGGTATGCCTATATATTCATTAAATGAAAATAAAATGTTATAGGCATAACAACTATAATAAATGCCACCATGAAGGTAGGTGAATCTGTGTTCTCTTTTCCTCTCCACACCAGAAGGGGCATTATCATAACACCTAGTGGGCCAGCTCAGAGGTGGGACTGTCTCCTTTAGAGCCTCCTGCTACGTCCTTGCCTTTGAGCAAAAGGGTTAAAGTTCAGCTATGACTTAATAGATACAGAGAGGTCTTCTCACCTCTCATGCCAGAACTTTGGGATCCTAGTGTAGAAAGCCTATGAAATACAAAACTACTCAAGAACATTCCTCCTCTTCCCCAAATACACTCTGATCTCAAATAATGTCATAACTGCTGACAAGAGAAACAAACTAATTTATAAAAAGAAAATTGGTCTTACCATCAGCAATGTGGGATAGCAAAATAGGAAATGGTACTTTTTTTAAGTTCCACCCAAACTGATGATTGGAGGAGAGAAAAAAGAGAAAAGAGATTTTCCTAACTTGACAGATCATAACCAAGGGAGGGAGACTTCACTGCCACTTAAGCTGTTCTAACCAGTTGATTTGCTGCGATCCTATCTGCTTATGGATGATAACACTGGCCATCCCAGGGGGAGGTGGCTTCTTTGCCATTCCTTGATCAGTCATGTGATCTCAGTGGCCAAGGTTCCTGTTTTTCTAATTGTCCCACTGCCCTCCTAGACATAGCTCCTTTTCTATTAGGTAGTCAGTCAACAGGTATTTATTAAATACTTACTATGTGTCAGGCACAGTGCTAAGTGTTGGGAATAAAAAGAAAAGTAAAAAATATGAGTATCTAAGATTTCATCTCTAATCCTTAAATCTGGAGTGATGTTTCCTCCCTCTTCTTTAGGGCTAAATTGTGTGTGTGTGTGTGTGTGTGTGTGTGTGTGTGTGTGTGTGTGTGCGTGTGTGTATGTGCATATGTGTGTAAGGGGAGGAGACTATACTTCCTAACATACCCAGCTGTCATAGTTCACAACACTTGGCCATTGAGATTTTCAGCAAGCTGTTACACAAGTTGACCATTTAAAAATAACAATAATTTGCTAGGAATTAATGCTTTCCGAAAGACAGATTTTAAAGTAATTTGCAAGGAATTTGACTATGCCCTCGTCTGGAACTGTTGAACCTTTCTTTGATTGTTGCTGCTACCTAAATCATATGAAAATAAATAAGTAGTAGTGCCATTGCTTTTCATGCATCATATATTGATTCTTGGTAATAAAGAAGGATAATCATGTTCTTTAGGTTAACCAGCAGCATTGTGCTTTTTAAGGCTGGGCATATCTTACCACTTCTAGAAGCATGTGTTTGTTTTGCCCTTCTCATTTCTCTTAATTAAAAGTAGTGATGAATGTGACATCATGTGTCATCTTACCCTACAGGTTTTTCTTTTGAATCCTCAAGGTAAAATGCCACAATGAAAACATTTCCTAAATTTTCACCATTGATGGCACTGAGTAACACAATTATGTCATAGCTCTGGACCGTAGCAATTTGAAAACCTGAGTTCTAGCCCCAAAGCTACCACTTATTCGCATGTCCCCAAGGAAAGTCATTTGCCTCTTCATGTTTCAGTTTCCTGTTTGGTAAAGTGGAAATAATATTATGGGCCTTGACTTCCTCAGAGGGTTATTGTAGGGATGTTATAAGATAATGCACAAGTGCTTTGTAAAATCCTATACCTATGTAAGTGGTACTACCATGATTACTGATAGTGGTAACAAAAGGTTGTACAATATTTTTCCCCCACTGCCTTTGTTGTTCAGTCATCTTCAATTGTGTCTGACTCTTCTTGACCACATTTGGAGTTTTCTTAACAAAGATACTGGAGCAGTTTGCGATTCCCTTCTTTAGCTCATTTTACAGATGAAGAAGCTGAGGCAAACAGGGTTAAGTGAGTTGCCCAGGGCCACATGGCTAGCAAGTGTCTGAGGCCAGATTTTAACTCAAGAAGATTAATCTTCTTGAGTCCCAGCCACACACTCTATCCACTACACCACCACTACCATGCTTAATTAATCTTTGGAGACTCCATTATCTTGTAATGGTATAGAATAGTTAAGGAATACATCCATTTAAATCTGCTAGGGAAGGTTACATATGTACTGAAGACACTATTCCACTTGATCTGGTTGGGTTTTTTTTTTTTTTTGGATAGGCGATGGGGATAAGTGATTTGTCCAGAGTAACACAGCTAGTGAGAGTTATGTGTTTGCAGCTGGATTTGAACTCCAGGACCAGTGCTCTGTCCACTTTACCACCTGACTGCCCCTTGATCTGTTTTTTTTTTAATACTAGATTTACAATGATGCATCTGCCCACCCATAGAATCTATTCTATTGTGATGGCATTTGATGTTAAGGAGATATGTGACATAATTTCTTGGTAATGTTGTTGTTTTAATAATGTTTAAAAGGTCTTAGTTTGTGGTGTTATTTGCTCAGTTTTCTCCTGGGAAGAAGAGGATATCGCGTGGGAAAAGATGAATGCTTTAGCATGGCAAATTCTACATCAAGCTATCTTTCTTACAATAAATTAATAAATCCCTGGGAATTGCTTCTGTTTTTGTTCTTGCTGTTGCCTTTAACTTATTTTTTTAAAATGCATCTGAATTGTATCCTTCCAGATCTGATCTAGAATGCAAGTCATGTCCAACTTAACATTTGCCACTTATTTCTTCCTTTTGGCAGGATGACGAAGTGGTTTTGCAATGTACTGCGACCATCCACAAAGAACAGCAGAAACTATGTTTGGCAGCTGAAGGATTTGGCAACAGGCTGTGTTTCTTGGAGTCTACTTCCAATTCTAAGGTAGGCAGAATGAATTTGGCTTAATTTGAACAATGAAGTTTACTGACTCTGGTAATGTTTTCTGTCATTTACCAACTTTCTCCCTCTCAGACCTCACAAAACACTTGCTTTGCAGCCCTCTCATATGTTTATCGTGTAATGCTGTGCATTAAGGTTATTTGTGTTAGTCTGTTTTTCTCCTTTTAGACTTATGTAAGCTCTATAACAGCAAGGAACAATGCCCAGGGTTCTTCTGTGCAATTAGTTACACTAAATTCTAGTGAATTAATTATCAGCACAATTCATTTCCTATAGAAATAGCAAATAAAATTGACCAAGAGAAAAAAAAATCATCAGTTTTTCTAAGAAAACAGGCTAGGTGAAATAGTATGCAGCAATTTTAATAATAATAAAAACTTAGTTTTAGCATTTTAATACTTTGTTGTTAAACTATATAACAAGATTTAAACATAGATGGTTTTAAGAATAATTACATTCTTCTCTGAACATGAAAATATAGAACTTTTTTATAAGTGCATGTAGGATCCTAGCTCAATTGTCTGAAAGAACCTTAAAAGTCATCTACTTCATCTTCTCATTTTATAGATGAGGAAAGTAAGATGTTGGGAGAGTAAGTAATTTTTCCAAGGTCACACACATAGTAAGCGTCTGAAGTGGGATTCAAACTCAGGTCCTCTGATTTTAGAGCTAATGTCCTTTTTGCTATACCAAGATATCATTTTTCTTCTATTTTTTCCCCATTTTTTATCTTGTAATTATCAAGCATAGAGGCATTTGGCCCTTTCTATTACTCAGGAGGCAACATTTATTAATTTTTTGCCAGTTGGTTTTTTTAGCATATGGTCATATGATAAAGAAGCTGGCTTTAATTATTGTATAAAAATTCTAGGTAGCCTAGAGATCAATTGCATAGATAAGTTGTCAGTAGCCTAAACAATGAAGTAGTACTAGGTATCACATTTTAAATTGGCCAACTATGACTCATTCCTAGTCTCTAAGCCCATATTTCCAGTAGGTGATGATGCCCTAGTTACTGGCAATTTGTAGCTTTATTTATGATTGTCTTGTCATTTTTTATGCTAAAAAACCCCTACATTTTAACAAAGCTTTGGACACCAATCATCAAGAACAGAATATAAAAGCAATAACAGCGCAACAGCACAGATCCAGCTTATCCTGATTCCTTAGTCCCTTAATAATAAAAATAACCTAAGAACCCATGAGTAAGTTATGATAACAACCAAATAGTAGCTAAAGATAATATGGTTATAGGGGATAGAGCACTAGACTAGGAGTCAGGAGGCCTGGGTTCTGGCTCTGTTTCTGCCTCTAACTAGCTTGGGTAAGAACATTCTAGGCCTAAATTCCCTTATTTGCAGATTTGAGAGTTGGGATTAAATAGTGTTTCCAAGGTCCCTTCATGCTCCAATAAATAAATAAATGTTCCATTATTTTTTGTTATTTGGCAATGGTATAAAAGGGGGAAAAGGGGGTATTTTAGTTCATTACAACATTGAAATGAAACAACGTCAAGATGTGACTCATATATATACAATATATAAACTTGAGTGTCAATATTCTCTCACAGACACTTTGGCATTGGACTGCCCTTGGCAGAAAATTCAGTTACCTAATTTTTTTGTACTTGGCTTATCCTGCATTTGTTATATAGATAGGAAGAGAAGAATGATTGTTGGCAATAAATGCTCAGCTACTGAGTGCTATGAATATATATGTATGTGTATACACACACACACACACATAAATATATATTTTATATTTTTTTTCTGGAAATCATCCAATAAACATTTTAAGTTTCAGAATCTTTTAATCTAATATATGACTTGCTTTTCCAGGATAACCATATTCCATGGCTTTAGGATATTTATTAAAACTGATCTAGACCTTCTGTCTGTGGGAGAATTGCTTAAATTTCTGCACAGAGTTGCCCAAAGAAAATGTATGCATTTTAATTTAAGGATATGTTGTCAGTCTGAAAATCCATAGATTTCTTTTTGGTATGTATTCTGTTTATTTCAATTATGATAAAGAAATTGACCTTTTGGCTTTTAGAAGAAGTTCTAAACTGAAAGTTATTCCCTTTAAATCAGAAATTCCCTCTCTTGGTGTTAAAATTATAGGGGTCAAACCATAATTAAAATATTCATCTTGAATCTCAGATTTTGTTTTTAATTGATACTTAAAAAAATTAGAAAATGACTCTGAAAATACTAGATGTCCAATCTTGGCTTTAACATATATATTGTATATATAATCTATAATGTATATATGTGCATGCACATGCACACACACAGATCATTCATTTCAAGGATACATTTTCAGCATATTGACATACTTGCTCTTCTCTCTAAGAAGCCTTCTCTGATTACTTTCTCTCCCAGTTCGTAATAATTTTCCTCCCACTTGGACCTCACATAGCACTTTGTTTACTCTTCTTTCACATACCAATCACGTACTAGTTTTATTAGTTATTTCTGTATGTGCTATTTGCTCTTATTACTCTGTAAGTTCCATGCTCTATTTAAATGTCATCTTCCTCAGTGCTTAGAAGAGTTCTCTATACACAATCAGTACTTTAAAAAATTGTTCAATTGAATTAAACCGAATTTTTCCTTGACTGTATTTCTTTTGTTCTCCAAAAGACAGTTTTTTCCCCCTTTTCATTATGTCTTCTTCAGTGGAATGTTTACTCATTAGTTTTCTGTTGTTTGTCATCAACAGCAGTTTTGAATCTCTGAAAGTTTGGTGTGCAGAACTAAAGAAATTTTTTTTTCATGGGCAATCTGAGAAGTGCATCATGTTCAATTTATTTATTTATTCAATTTTAGTTTTTAGCATTCACTTCCAGAAGATTTTTTTTAGGCAGTTGGGACTACGTGACTTGCCCAGAGTCACACAGCTAGTGAGTGTTATGTGTCTGAGGACAGATTTGAACTCAGGTCCTCCTGACTCCAAGGCCAGTGCTCTATCCACTGTGCCACCTACCTGCCTCTCCATATACTTTTGAGTTTTAAATTTTCTCTCCCTTCCTTCCATCCTCCCTCCCCAAAATGGCATACAATCTGATACAGGCTGTACATATACATTCCCATTAAACGTATTTCCACATTAGTTATGTTTTAAAGAAGAATTAGAACCAATCGGAGAAATTATAAGAAAGAAGAAACAAAGCAAAACAGAAGAAAAAAAGAGCAAATAGTATGCTTCGATCTGCATTCAAACTCAATTGTTCATTCTCTGGATGTGGGTAACATTTTCCATCATGAGACTTTTGGAGATATCTTAGATCCTTGCATTGCTGAGAAGAGCTAAGTCTATCAAAGTTAATCATCACACAATGTGGCTATTACTAGGTACAATGTTCTCCTGGTTCTGCTCACTTCTTTCAGCATCAGTCCATACAAGTCTTTCTAGGTTTTTCTGAAGTCTGGCTCCTCATCATTTCTTATAGCACAATAGTATTCCATTACATTCATATACCACAACTTGTTCAGCCATTCCCCAATTGATGGGCATCCCCTCAATTTCCAATTCTTTGCCACCACAGAAAGAGCTGCTATGAATATTTTTGTACATGTGGGTTGTTTTCCCATTTTTATGATCTCTTTGTGATATATCCCTAGAAGTGCTATTGCTGGGTCAAAGGGTATGCACAATTTTATAACCCTTTGGGGAAGAACTGAAGAAATTTCAGCTGTTTATTATAATACCACTGATTTTTAAAATCCCACTAACCCTGATAGAGTGGTACCTAGCTGCAGTGTCCTAAAAGCCCAGGAGATGGAGGTGCTTATCCATTAAAGCAGACCATTTCTACTTTAGTTTTGGTTCTAGGACAGGGGAACTACTGGCTTTCCTGGTACAGTTAGAATAAACCACAATTTCATTTTGGAAATGTTTTTCCCCTGTTTTTCTTTGTAGAAATTTTGAGTCTAGATCTAAGCAGCATGTTGGTGGGATGTTTCTTGATGTACTTGGTACTATCTTGAAAGAATAGGGTTTTGCTTTATATGGTAGACAAGAAAATAAATTGAAGAGTTCTACCTGACTGATAACTAAATTCGTATAGTTTTTAGATTGGAGAAGGAATTGGTAAACCACTCCAGTGTCTTTGCCAAGAAAACCCTAAATAGGGTCATGAAGAGTTAGGCATGACTGAAATAACTGAATAACAAGTAGTTATTAGGTATTTAGGTAGCCTGAAGACCTCTTCTATAGTAAGTAGTTTTAAATGATGTTACCTCTGTTTTAGGTAATGAAGAATATTATCTCAGTATATCTGTTTCTCAGTTTAAGAATTCTGATGATGTTGTGGACAGCTAACTCAGCTCACCACAAGAGCAAGGATCCTATACTAACTCTGAAGGGATAAGGCCAGCTTAACCTTCTATCTCGAATGCACATTGATGAGGCGGGAGACAAGATGGAAGCAACTCCGTTTAATTTTAACAAAGCATTCACTTAAGTAGTAAAGTAACAGGAACTTCTTCTCAAGTTACGATGACGTAGAACTCATGCTGTGCTAAGGACAGTGCATTCACATCCTGTGCACTTATCTGACTCCAATCCCAGATAAACTGATAATGACCATACAATAATTAGGGGACTTAAAGATTGTTAAAGATCCATATAATGGAGCACCGAACCAGGCAACCTTTGCTCATAGATCAGCACCCGAGAGGGGCCTCCACCCATCAGTGAGACCTCATGAACAGCCTGTGGCCCTCTACGTCCTTACAGATTCCCAACATGATGAACTTTAGTTTTCTGATGAGCTTTTAGTTTGGTTTTTTTTTTTAGTTTTTTTTTTGAAAGTAGAATAGCTTTTTTGCCACCATTAACATTTTCATTCCTAAGGTGAATACAAGTAATAATTTTTCTTATTTGGTGTATGGTTTTTCAAGTAAGAATTGTATTCTTGTAAAATTGGCTCCTAGTGGACATAAAATAATATTTATAAAGCATTTTACAAACATTGAAGTGATGCATTATTTCTAATATTATTACATAGAGGTAAACAAAATAGTGGAAAACATTCCTTTATATTCATTAATCCCTTTTCTTCAGTTGTTCTTATGCTGTTTTTAGAAAATCCATTCTAAAGGGAGGGGACTGCTACTGTTTCTAGCTACCCAATATAGGATGTTTGAAATTATACTCCTAACTTTCATAGTGGCCAGTTTTCCTTTCGGTCAGGGCAATAGTAGAGTACCATTCTCCATCCTTTCTCTCTTTAAACTTTTCATTTCCTTAATAAATTATTTTTGGAGAAAAGGAAAAAGAGATGCAAATAGATAGGGAAGTCTCTAAATAATGATTGAATATTTTAGGTACCTGCCATGGATTCCTTAAAGATGCAATTTACTCTTGGTGTCCAATTATAATCAATTAGGCGTGTGATACAAAAGAATTGATCAGGCTGATTTTTAATAAATATTCATGTACATTTCCATAGATCTAAGAGAAGTCTTTTGATCAACCCAAACTGACAAAGTGAGTCGTGAACTCATGAAAAAGGTGAGGTACCATTTGATTAAGCTTTGAGCATTTAGACAACGCATGATGCAAAACTACTCTTTTGTGAAAGATTTTTGCACGGAGTTTAGTCTGAAGATTTCATTAGCTTCCAGCCTCTGTTCTTTTCATTTTTCAGAGTCAGGAGAAGCTACTTTCTTCAACAGCAAGAAAATGCCATTACATAAAAGGATTCTATTTAAATGAAACTAGAGGCTCTTACCTATCCACTGTAATATCCTCTACAAAGAGAATCTTGTTTTCAGTTCCTCCACACACACAAAAATAAATCATGGCTGCTGCTCAGTTTGCTTGCTAAGACTGATTCAAAAAGCCTAGTCTTTTATTCTCTGTGTAGATTTATGCTTCTTGAACAGAGAAAGAAAAGTGAAGGGATTGAATTAGGCGATCTCTGAGATCCCTTCCAGTTTTGTATTCTATGATTCTAAGGCTGGTCTATAATTAACCTATGCAGACTGAAGCAGGAGACCTTAGTTTGTTGGTTTGAAAAGGCTTTCAGATAGGAGAGTGAGCCTACTAACCAAAGCATTAGGGAGAATGGTCAATTTTTAGTAAATTCCCAAATTTATTGGGAAATCATGATGGCACATTGTATAGTAATCTTTCATTTTTACTGACATCATCTGAGAGTATTTATTATTCACTCTCATAAAAATGTATTGTTGATTATTAATAATATATAATCATTGAGATGATCAGGATGAACTCTTCTTATTCAAGTGAAACATTTTAGTTAATAAAAATGTTAGTACAAGGGTAATTGCCGGTGATTAGAAGCCATTTAAAAATGGAATGTTGTATATAACAAATACTTATTCAGTTATAATTTGATTTGGACAAACATTTATGAAGTATCTATTGTGTCCAAAGAACTGAACTAGGTATGGGGAGGGGGGAGATGTAAGGTTTAAGTCACAGTGCTTCTTTCATGTCTTACAATCCAATATGGTGTTAAAATGTTTATAAATAATTATAATACATAGTAATACATGAGAAACAGAACAATAAAATTTTCTTTCATCTTTTAGCTCACTTGCAGCATGCCCCACAAATGTTTTCCAAATTAAAATATTCCTTAAAGAGGTCTTTAATAAGTGACTTCACCCCATAAAACAGTGTTGTTGCTCCTACATGGAAAATATAGTATGTATAAGGAAAATAGATATTGCAAATTAATATTTGGAACAATTTAGTTCAAAGGGGAGGAAAAAGAAAGGAGGCAGTGACAGAGAAAGAGCCTTAATTTTCAACATTTATCCTGTTGTTTGCTTAGGAGCACTTGTGCTATATTTATATAATTTTTTTTTCTTTTTCCTGTTATTCAAGAGAAAATGAGGCAAATGATGGTTATGGAGGAAAGGACATTAATTTTATTGTAATTCTTTGTGAATGTTCAATTTGTTTTATATAACTGAATCATAAGTAAAGCAGAATTCTGGTATACAAGGGTAGTTAAAAGTAAGCTCCAGGTACTTAATACTCAAATACTTAAATGCTGCATTCGGGCAAAAAAAGGGCAGTGCTGAATCATAATAAGAAAGAAGAATGACTATGAATAAGACAATGAAATAATTTCCTGAAAATAACTTTTCTCTGGTGTTGGCATGATTATTTTAGCTGATGCCAAATATAAAGCTAAAATAAAATACAGGTGGTTGTTGGAGAGAGTGTTGTATAACTGCTAATACCACCTAGTGTGTTAGGCACTGCAATCAGAGATGGGGAAATCAAGAAAAGATACATAATTCAAAGTGAGAAGTGAAAATTAATTTCTTTTAAAAATATTAAAGTATTAACTATTTTAGGAAGTATCTCAGTGGACTTTCCTCTGAGGAGCTAAAATTATCTTTGAAAATCATTAAAGGAATTCTAATACTATATCTAGGAAAAGAAGGTAAGAACTATATTATTAAAATTCCCAAATATGTGTATCCTGCCCCAACCTTTCTGCTGAGGTCCAGTCTCACATCTCCAACTGCCTTTCAGACATTGAATTCAAACCCTAAATAGATGTCCAGGAGACATTTTAAACTCAGCATGTTCCAAACTGAACTCATTATCTTTCCCCTACACCTCTCCATTGCCCACTTTCTTATAGCTTGCAACCTAAGTATAACCCTGACTCCTCACTATCTTACACTCCCATATCCAAGTTGTTGCCAAGACCTGTAGATCTCACCTTTGCAACTTCTCTCCACGACGTTTCTCCCTCTCTCCCCCCAGCCTTCTCTCCTCTGCTACTGCCAACTTTCTGGTGCAAGCAATCATCATCCCATGCTTGGACTACCGCAATAGCCTGCTGATGCGTCTGCTGCCTCTAGTTTCTTCCCACTCCAATTCGTCCTCCATTCAGCTGCCAAAGTGATTTTCCTGAAGCTCAGGTCCAACCATGTCACCTCTCTACTCAATAAACTCAATGGCTCCCTATCACCTCTAGGATCAAATACAAAATTCTCTGTTTCAAAGCCCTTCGCAACCTAGCACTCCCTCACTCCTGTTTTTCTTGTCTTCTCACACTTAACTCCCCACCATATACTCTTCCATCTCTTAACACTGGTCTCCTTGCCATTCCATGAACAAGACACTCCATCTCACGGATCCAGGCATTTTCTCTGACTGTCCCCTATGCCTGGAATGCTCTCCCTTATCATTTCTATATGCTAGCTTTTCTGGCTTCCAAGTCCCAACTAAAATCCTATCTTCTACAGGAAGCCTTTCCCAACCCCTCTTAATTCTTGTACCTTCTCTCTACTATGATTTTCTATGTATCCTATATATAACTTATTTGTACATATTTGTTTATTTGTTGTTTCCTTTACTAGACTGGGGGCTTCTTGAAGGCAGGAGCTATCTTTTGCCTCTTTTTGTATCCCCAGTGCCTAGCACATAACAGGCCTTTAATAAATGTTCATTGACTGACTATTAGAAAAGGAAAAATGCTTAGTTAATAACATTTCAAGCTCTATAGTTTTGTGTATTGTACCTCTTAATGGGCAAAAATATATGTATGATCACAATAAGTTGATAATTCTTGGCAGTCTAAGTCTTCTAAGTGCTTGCAGATAATTAGATAATGTGACACGATTCCCTAATTGGCATGTTTAAATGAAAGAATTACAATTAGAGTCTGTGTTAGGGGGAAAAAGCTTTCTTCTTTGCACTAGAGAGTTAGCTAATTCCAGGGTGTCAATTTCAGCTAGAACTACATATTTTTGGAAGTTACACCAATTATCATACTTGTTAATTTTTTCTACTTTGACCCACAAAAGAAGGTATGGCCATTATCCTTCTGCTTTAAACAGTTAATTTTACCTGCAAATAAGTAATGCTTCCAGAGTAGCTGGAACTACATATTTTTGGAAGTTATACCATTTATCATACTTGCTAATTTTTTCTACTTTGACCAACAAAAGAAGGTATAGCCATCATCCTTCTGCTTCAAGCAGTTAATATTACATGCCAATAAATAATGCTTCCAAAATAAAGTCATATTTAATGACTATAATAGGCTAATCTTGTGTAAATGGATGAAGGATATTTTTCAAAGGGGCCTTTATAGTCATGCTTAATTTAATATTTTAAATAAGAAATTATATTTTATATTCTAATATATAATTCAAAGATTTTATTCCTTTATAGGCAATTTATTTTATATGTATACATACATACATATATACATATATGTGTATGTATGATTGTAGGCAAACAATGAACAATAAGTCACACACTGGAATTCTGATCTCTTCAGATTACCTTAATCAGGATAATCAAACATTTTAATAAATTTATTATACTGAAATAAATTACATGTGATACACAAAAGTTTATCTTTAAATTACTGAATTTAAATGTTTTACTAGTCATAGATATGAGAATGTATTAAATTTTTAGTATCTTAAGTATTATGGAGTATGCAATGGAAACAAAGGGCATTGTTATAAGTCAACTAGCTTATAAACTAATTGGGGAGAGATGTATATAAAGACACCTCAGAAAAGGAGTAAACAGCTTATTTGTTTGTTTATTGGGACTGGGTCTCCTTATTTTGACTGAGCTGGAAGTGCAGTGACCGTTCATGGGCCTAATTCCGATGCTAATTGGCACGGGAGATTTTATGTGCTCCATTTCTGACTTGCACTAGTTTACCTCTTTTTAGGCAGACCGGTGTCCCTCTGGTCCCCAAGCTCATAATATTAATGCTGGACTTAGTATGGACACCTGATTGACTTTATCCCTACTATAGTGCAGAACTCCCAAACTCAAGTGATTCACCAGCAGCAGCCTCCCTGGTAGTAAGACTAGAGGTATGTGCCACCACACCAGGCAAAAAGACAGAGTATAAACCAGTGCTGGAATATGAAGGCTAGACTGTAAATGATATAGGACTTCAGAGAAAGAAAAGATCATTTTGTACTAGACCAGTCAAGGAAAATTTCTGGATGAGTACCACTTGAGATGAGCCTTGTAAGTAATATAAAAGAGGAAAAATGGGAAGGGAAAGAAGAAGAACATTACTATGCTAATTGAGTGTGTGGAGAGTGGAGCTTGAGCTGAGTTTCAGAGGAAGTGTATCGTAATTCATACTCAGTAGGCTTGGAATCTGCTGAAAGGGGGCAGTTATGATTGCTGGGTTGCCATCAGTGATCTTTGATGAACTGTGGAGAATGGGAGAGGTGCTACAATATTAGAGAAGCAAATTATTGTTTTCAAAAAACTGAAAAGGATGAAATCTTCACACAATAAGCTGATGACCTTGAGATGCTGACATTGAATCAAGAATATTTGGCAAATGTTTGGATATCAGAGGTTAAGAAAAAAGAGTCAAAGATAACTTCCAGGTTTCAAACGTAAGAGAATGAGTTAATAGCATTTTCACAGGCAGAAAAAGTGGTGTCAGAAGGAGAAACAGATCTAAGAGAAAAGATAATAAACAAGATTTTGGACATAATGACTTCAAAATACTGGTGGAGAATCCAGATAAAAGTTTCCTGAAGGCCCTTGAACATGTGAGTCTGGAAGTCAGAAGAAGGGTTAACACTAGAGATATGGATTTGGGAGAAATTTTCATAGAAGTGATAGTTTAAGCTGGACCTGAGGACCAAGGGCCAGATATTTGGGAACTTAAGATGCTTTAAGAAATTTGGAAAGAAGACAAAGAGCCAGGAAAGGAGTCAGAGCAGGAGTGATAGGAATTGGGCCAAAAAAGTATGGTGACCCTGAAGCTAAAGAAGTGAGCATCTATTGAAAAAATATTGATAGTCAATTATGTTTAACAACAGCAAATAATGAAGATACACATATATGGAGAAATAAGAAGATTCAAAAGGATACCTTGCTTAGTGTAAGAAGACAGAGGTAATTGATGATGGAATGAAGATATAACTACTCAATTCTTATTTTGCATATATTGTCCTTTACACAAGAACACTCTTTGTAACCAAAAGGACAGAATAACAACAACAACAACAACAACAGCAAAAAAGACCACTAGAGATTTTAAGCCTACTTGGTCTTGATTAGCTTAAGTCACCAGGCCAGATCAACTAGAATACAGAGTAGTGAAAAAAACAACTGATGTGATTGCTGAGTTACTGTAAGTCACCTTTGAAAGATTATGGAGAATGAATGAGGTACTATAAAATCTCTGGGTACAGCTATCAAAAGCTTAAGAGCAGCAGTGGATTTTGACTGGGATGATGAAAAGTCTTAAGATTATTTTATATTGAAGGAATATGAGATATTTAACACAAATAGAGAGGGCTTGGGTGTGGGGACAGGATAATTGTCTTCAAGTGTTTGTAGGGTTGTTAATGAGAGACCAGACTCATTTTGCTTAGCTTAGAGAAGGAAGAGGTAGGATTAATGCTGCTTATAGGCCGTTTAACGTTTAACAGAAGTTGGTTTACATGGCCACAGGATAGAATGGATGCTCAGTGAGGATACAGCACTGGTTCAGGCAGACATAGCCTTTTTTTCTTTGTAGACACAGAAACAGGTTTGGTCAGTGGAATGCAATGACTAGATGGTAGTAATACATCTGCCACATTTGAGGGGCACTAATTCCTCATCGGATGACCTTTTTCATATCCTTAGGCAGGGGTAGGGAACCTGTAGCTTCGAGGCCACATGTGGCCCTCTAGGTCCTCAAGTGCAGCCCTTTGACTGAATCCAAACTTCACAGAATAAATCCCCTTAATGAAAAGGATTTGTTCAGTAAATAGGCAGAAGTAGAAGAGAATCAGATTTTGGCTCAATATTAGGAAAGCTTTCAAATAATTAGAGCTATCTCAAAATGGAAAAGGTTGCCTTTGTAGGCCACCTTTGGGTTTCACCTCTTTGAAAGTTTTTAAGCTGGGTAACCACTTGACAGAGCAGGTATAGAGGGGATTCATGTTTAGACATGAGATGTCCCAGATGGTTTCAGAATACCTTCTAACTATGACATTCTGTGATTATGCGAGATAGGAAGTCAATAGAGGTAGAGGTATTGTTGAATAGTAGAAAAACACAACTGAGGTAGTATAAAATAAATTTCTGTTGAGTAACATCAGTTTGGTTTCATAATTTTTCCTATTAACTTTCATCAGCCCTGGAGAAGAAGCAGAGACAGTGACAGTTACCCAGAGATATAGATTTGAAAATCAGGTTGGAAAGAAATCCTAGGAGAGTAACTATTAAAATGTTAAAGCAGCAGATTACAAGGTTATGGCTGGGTATGGATGCTGGGACAATATGTATGGTTAGGAGATATTAGTGATGCCAAATAAGGGTCAAGATTTAGTGTGAGGGAGAAAATGGAAGAGTTATAAGGATATTAGGTTATGGTAAGAGAGTGGAATTTCAAAGTACTCCATAGCCCTCTGTAGTTTCTTCCCTTCCCACTCTCAGTCCCACACTGTCCTCTCTTCTCAAATCCTTTGCCACTTGTCCTATCAGGCTCATGTCTTGTCAAACCCCAACCCTCAATTATTCACCTCCTCAACTCCTACTCATGAGCTTTTGAATAAAGCTAGGAGAAGTCACACAACTGTTGGTGGAGCAGTAAATTAAAAATTTATATTATATAATTCCAACTGGGCAATCCTTTTTACTCTTCTCTAATTGATTCTCTTGTTCCAAACCTTCTTATCTGCCCTCAAGCCTCAACACCATCCCTCTCCTCACTCTTTCAGCTGAAGATCTTCCCTCATACTTTACTGAGAAAATAAAGACCATTTGCTATGAGCTCTATCATACCTTTTATCTATATCTCAGAATCACTTGACATCACCCCCGTTTCCTCCTCCACTAGGCAAGTTTCTAATAAAAAGGTTGTCCAGCTCTTCCTCACAAAAGCCGACCCTTCTACCCTTTATAACATTCCCTTCCAACATTCCCAGCAAAACATTCCCATAATCATCCCCCTTCTTTCTAAACTTTCCCTAACTACTTGTTACTACCCTGTCACTGATAAACATAAACAAGTCTCCCTTATTCTTAAACAAACCCACATTAGGCCCTATTCCCTTGATCTATCATTCTATATTTTTCTCCTCTCTTTCTCCATTAAACTCCTTTAAAAACCTATCTCTACTCATTGCCTCCCCTTCCTCTCCTCTCCCTTATGTCTCAACTGTTTGGTAACTGGCTTCCAGTGTTATCATCACTCAATTAAAACTTCCTTCTCCAAAGTTGCCATTGATCTCTTTTTTATTTAATATTTTATTTTTCCCCAATTACATAGAAAAACTATTTTTGCCATTTGTTTTTAAAATTTGTGAGTTACAAATTCTTTCCCTTTCTCCTGGGCCCCCTCATTGAGAAGGCAGGCAATCTGATATGTTATATATGTGCAGTCATGCAAAACATATTTCCATATTAGTTATGTTGTGGAAAAAACACATTCCACAAAAAATAAATAAAGCAAAATGAATATGCTTTGATCTGCATTCAGACTCCATCAGTTCTTTCTCTGGAAATGGATAGCATTTTTCATCATAAGTCCTTCAGAATTGTCTTGGCTCATCGTGTTGTTAAGAATAGCCGTCATTCACAATTGATCATATTGCTGTTACTATGTACAATGTTCTCCTGGTTCTGCTTATTTCACTTTGTATCAGTTTATGTAAGTCTTTCCACATTTTTTTGAGGACATCCTGCTCATTGTTTCTTATAGCACAATAGTATTCCATCACAATCATATACCACAATTTGTTCAGCCATTCCTCAATTGATGGGTATCACTTCAATTTCTAATTCTTTACCACCACTAAAAGAGCAGCTATAAATATTTTTGTACATATAGGTCCTTTTCTTTTTTGTTTTTTATCTCTTTGGGCTACAGACCTAGTGCTGCTGTTGCTGAGTCAAAGGATATTCATGGTTTTATAGCCCTTTGGGTATAGTTTCAAATTGCTCTCCAGAATGATTGAATCAGTTCACAGCTCTACCAACAGTGCATTAATTTCTCAATTTTTCCATATCCTTTCCATGTTATTTTCCTTTTCTGTCCTATTCGCCAATCTAATAAGCATGAGGTATTACCTCAGACTTGTTTTAATTTGCATTTCTCTACTTAATAGTGAGTTAGAGTAGTTTTTCATATGGCTATAGATAGCTTTGATTACTTCATCTGAAAACTGATCATATCTTTTGATTATTTATCAATTGGGAAATGGCTCTTATTTTTATGAATTTGACTCAGTTCTCTATGTGTTTGAGAAATGAGGCCTTTATCAGAGAAACTTGCTTCAAAATTTTTTTTACAATTACTAGTGCTAACTGTATTTCACTTCATCCTATCCCCCACCCTGTTTATTCTGTTCTCTCTCTTCTTTTATGCTGTCCCTTCTCAAAAGTGTTTTGCATTTGATGACCCCCTCCCCTAATCTACCTTCCCTTCTATCACACCCTCCCCCTATTCTCTTATGCCCTTCACTTCCTACTTATTTTTCTGTAAGATAAGATAGATTTCTACTTGAGTGTGTATGTTATTCCCTCTTTGAGCCAATTCCATTGAGAGTAAGATTGAAGCACTCCCCCCACCCTATCTGCCCATCCACTGTAAAAGTTCTTACATGCCTAACTCCCCCTTTCCCCTTCTCCCAATGTATTCCTTTTTTTTTTACCCATTAATTTTATTTTTTTAGATAACCATTCCCTTATATTCAACTCACACCCATGCCCTCTGTCTATGTATACTCCTTCTAACTGCCCTAATAATGAGAAAGTTCTTAAGAGTTATAAGTATCATCTTCCCATGTAGAATATAAACAGTTTAACCTTATTGAATCTCTTCTGATTTCTTTCCTATTTACCTTTTTATGCTTCTCTTGAGTCTTGTATTTTAAAGTCAAATTTTCTAATCAGCTCTGGTCTTTTCATTAGGAATACTTGAAAGTCCTCTATTTCATTGAATATACATTTCCCCCCTGAAGGATTATATCCAATTTTGCTGGATAGATAATTTTTATTGTAATCCTAGCTGCAATCCAAGCCTTTCAACTCTTTAATGCAGAAGTTAGGAAATCTTGTGCTATCCTGACTGTGGTTTCATGATATTTGAATTGTTTCTTTCTGGCTACTTGCAATTATTTTCTCCTTGACCTGATAATTCTGGAATTTGGAATATTCCTGGGAGTTTTCATTTTGGGATCTCTTTCAGGAGGTGATTGATAGATTCTTTCAATTTCTATTTTAGCTTCTGGTTCTAGAATATCAGGCCAGTAAGTGACAGTCAAGACTTGAAGAATAATAATAGGTAGCATTTATATGGCACTTTAAGGTTTGCAAAGCACTTTACCCATTATTTCATTTAATCCTCACAACAACCTTGTGAGGTAGGTGCTATTATTATTATCCAAATCTTATAGATCAGGAAATTGAGGCTAAGAAAGGTAAAAGATTTATCTAGGGTTGTACAACTAGCTACTGAGTCAGGATTTGAACTGTGATAATTCTGACTCCAAGTCCAACACTATTTCACTAGCATCCTCACCTAGATCATCTGTTGACACACTTGAATGCTCTTAGCATAGAAGTTACAAGAAATATGAAGCTAGGAGATAAAATATAAGCATGCAATTCAGTGATAGAGTGAGCCATTTTTGTGGGAACAAAATTTAGTTAATGATTTTTAATGCTATGAATGAGCTAACAGTTCTAGAAATGAAGTAACTAAGGATCATAAGAAAAATTTGAGAAGCTAAAATAATGAAAACATAAGGAACAAACAGTTGTGAATAGGGTGTACAAGGAAAGATAGTAGTAGGTATGCAGTCATTTGTAACACGTGAGAATTTTTTAAAAAATGAAAATATGCAGAAGAAAAAGTGAAGGCAAGGTCTGATCTAGAAAAATAAGATAAAAATAAGAAAAAATAGCTGGGTTGGAAAAAACTGACTCTTATGCATTTGAAGAACTGCATGGAAATAATGGAGGCAGTCTGAATCCTAGAGTTTACTTCAGGAGGAATAATAAATTCAGCACACCTTCAAAACTGTGGATACTGAAAAATAGTTTACTTCATGTAGCTAAATAATGACTCCCATAAAAGTAAAAATCGCCATCCATCAATTCAGTCAGAGTCTGGGTTTATCAAACAGTAGATTATTATAGTCATTGACTACTATGTCCTGTGTACTTAACCTATTCCATTGATCCACCACTCTATTTCTTAGCCAGTATCAAGTAGTTTTGATGATTGCTCCTTTATAATACATTTTAAGATCTGGAATGGCTAGGCCACCTTCCCCAGCATTTCTTTTCATTAGTTGCCTTGATATTCTGCACCTTTTGTTCTTCCAAAAGAATCTTATTTTTTTTTAGCTCTATAAAATAATTTTTGATAGTTTGATTGGTATGGCACTGAATAAGTAAATTAACTTAGGTTCAACTCTATTTCATAAGGCTTCTATTAAGACCATGAAAATTCTCATAGTGACAAGAGAATAGTAGGATGAATGTAATCAAAATGGCCTTTAACAAGGAGAATGAAACTTTCTCAGAGTTCAATTTTGGTGTGACTGAAGGTGTAAATGTATGTTTGCCTATGGGTAAGAAGAAAGTAGCAGATACATGTACAAATGTGCTCAAAACTACTTTTTCTTGATTTTAAAAAAAATCATACTTTTAGTACTTAGAGTTAGCAATATCCTAAAGATTCATATGTAATTAGATAAATTTTGAATATTAAAGATAAAATCAAGCATACATATATGTATATTTGTGTATATATATGTATATGGAAACTTTCTAATGTATTATTCAATATTATTATATGTATTTATTTCAGTATTGTCAATATATGTCTACACACACACACACACACACACACACATACATACACAGAGATTTTACAGTCTAGGGACTATATTAAATTCTTTTATACTATGCATTTTTCTTTTTCCTCATCTTTTTCCTGGTTGTAGAATGTTGAATGCTGGTATTAATGAGTGTCTTTGGAGTAGTTTTACCCCTCTACTATCTTCCTATTTTTAAAATAGAGAGGTAAGACATGTACCTTTTAGAGGAAGGAGCCAAGAAACAGTATTTTTACTTTCTCTCAGAGGTCTTGAGTGGTGGCAGTAGCCTTGTACTATGAAATTGGGTAGTAATAAATTTAGGACATGAGGCAACCTTTAATTTGTTAAATGGGATCTTTTTATAAGAAATAAGATTATAGTAGAAAATTTAAAATATTGTAATCACAATGAGTTTCTGAGTAAAGTCAGAGTAGGAGCTTTCTGAGGGATTGAGGAGATACAGAAGAGGACAAAAGAGACAGGGAGACACGGAGAAAGTGATAGGGAGACAGGGAGAGAGAGAGATAAAGAGACACAGAGAGACACAGAGAAAGAGAGAGATCCTTCAGTTCTATTGAGAAGACAATAGTTGCTAGCTCCCTGAGCAGTGACTCACTTTGTCTTAGAACTACTAAAAAAAAGTTTTATACAGTGACGTGTTCTGCTAAGTTATTATTCTGCCATTATGAATGCTTAATGTTCTCGTAGGGGCTTTTAGAAGAATATGTTTTACTAGCACATGTGGTGCCATTATATTGTAAACCAAGCCCAGGAGTTTTAATTACATGGAGGGCTCTGGATATTAAAACTGCTGACAAATTCATAATGTGTTTTAAATTGCTATGCTAGAAAGTACAAATGAAAGGTCTGATCTGGAATAAGCACTTTTTTAAAAAAAAAGTTTTATTTAGTATTTTATTTTTCCCCTGTTACATGTAAAAATAATTTTTAACAGTAGTTTCTAAAACTTTGAGTTCCAAATTCTCTTCCTTCCTCCCTCCTCACCCCCCTTCCCCATTGAGAAGGCATGCAATTCCATATAGGTTATACATGTATAGTCATGCAAAACATATTCATAATAGTCATGTTGTGAAAGAAAACAGATGAGAAAAAAACTCAAGAAAAATAAAAGTAAATAAAGCAAAAAAACACATGCTTCAATCTGTAAATAAAGTAAATAAAGTATGCATCAATCTGCATTCAGAATATCAGTTCTTTCTCTGGGAATGGATAGCATTTTTCATCCTAAGTCCTTCAGAGTTTTCTTGGTTCATTGTATTGCTGAGAATAGCTAAGTCATCCATAGCTGATCATCTTAACAATATTAATGTTACTTTGTGCTCAGTACATTTCATTTCGCCTCAGCTCATGCAAGTCTTTCCAGATTTTAGCAGCTTCTACATTAAAGAATAAGAGGGCTTGAAATATAATATTCTGGAAGGCAAAGGAGCTAGAATTACAATCAAGAATCACCTGCCCAGCAGAACTGAGTATATCCTTCAGGGGGAAAAACAGACATTCAATAAGATAGAGGACTTTCAAGTCCATCAATTCCATCAATTCTTGATGAAAAGACCAGAGCTGAACAGAAAATTTGACTTTCAAATACAAGATGAGAGAAACATAAAAAGCTAAATAGGAAAGAGAAATCATAAGGGACTTAATAAGTTTAAACTGTACATTCCTTTGACCTCTGGGATATCATATTCCAAGCCCTCTAGTCCTTTAATGTAGAAGCTGCTAAATCTTGTGTTACTCTGATTGCTTTTCCACAATATTTGGATTGTTTCTTTCTGGATGTTTGCAATATTTTCTCCTTGACCTAGGAACTCTGGAATTTGGCTATAATATTCCTGGGAGTTTTCCTTTGGGGATCTCTTTCAGGAGGTGATTGGTAGATTGTTTTGATTTCTATTTTAGCTTCTGGTTCTAGAATATCAGGGCAGTTTTCTTTGATAATTTCTTGAATGATGATATCTAGGCTCTTTTTTTGATCATGACTTTCAGGTAGTCAAGTAATTTTAAAATGATCTCTCCTGGATCTATTTTCCAGGTCAGTTATTTCTCCAATGAGATAGTTTACATTGTCTTCTTTTTTTTTTTCATTTTTTGGTTTTGTTTTATTGCTTCTTGATTTCTCATAAAGTCATTAGCTTCTATTTGTTCCATTCTAATTTTCAAGGAATTATTTTCTTCAGTGAGCTTTTGGACCTCCTTTTCCATTTGGCAAATTATGCTTTTTAGAGCATTCTTCTTCCTCACTGGCTTTTTGGATCTCTTTTACCAATTGGCCTAGTCTGTTTTTTAAGGTGTTATTTTCTTCTTCTTCTTCTTTTTTTTTTTTGGTGTCTCCTTTACCAAGCTGTTGACTTATTTTCCATGATTTTCTTGCATCACTCTCACTTCTCTTCTCAATTTTTCCTCTACCTCTCCTACTTGATTTTCAAAATCCTTTTTGAGCTCTTCCATGGCCTGAGACCAATTCACATTTTTCTTGGAGGCTTTGGATGTAGGAATTTTGACTTTGTTGTCTTCTTCTGATTATATGTTTTGATCTTCCTTGTCACCATAGTAACTTTCAATACTGAGAGTTTTTTTCCTGTTGTTTGCTCATTTCCCCAGCTTATTAGTTGACTTTTAATTCTTTTTTAAAATAGGGCTCTGCTTCCAGGATAGAGGCAGCACTGTCCCAAGTTTCAGGGGTTTTGTGCAGCTATTTTCAGAGATACTTCTAGGAACCCATAAGTTTTCAGTCCTTCCAAGATGGTATGATCTAAGGAGAGATATTTATCACTCTCCTGGCCTGTGCTCTGGTCTGTGAGAGAACATAAGCACTCTTTTCTGCCCTGGAACTGTGAGGAGGGTCCCCCCTTCACTGTGGTTGTTCATATCGTTTGACCATTTATTAATTGAGGAATGACTTGTATTCTTATAAATTTGACTCAATTCTCTATGTATTTTAGAAATGAGGCCCTTATCAGAGAGACTGGTTGTAAAAATTCTTTCCCAATTTTCTACCTTCCTTCTAATCTTGGTTGCATTGTTTTTGTGCAAAAACTTTACAATGTAATGTAATAAAAGTTATCCATTTTGCTTTTCATAATGTTTGCTATCTCCTTTTTGGTCATGAATTTTTCTGTTCTCCATAAGTCTGATAGGTAAACTGTTCCTTGATCTCCCAGTTTGCTTATAGTATTGGCCTTTATATCTAAATCATGAACCCATTTTGACTTTATTTTGGTATATGGTGTGAGATTTTGATCTCTACCTAGTTTCTGCCACACTCTTTTCCAGTTTTCCCAGCAGTTTTTGCCAAAGAGTTGAATTCTCATCCTAGAAGCTGGGGTCTTTGGGTTTATCAGATAATAGATTACTATAGTCATTGACTACTATGTCTTGCATACTTAACCTATTCCACTGATCCACCACTCTATTTCTTAGCCAGTACCAAGCAGTTTTGATGATTGCTGCTTTATAATATGATTTAAGATCTGGAATGGCTAGGCCACCTTCCTCTGCATTTTTTTTTCCTTAGTTGCCTTGATATTCTGGATCTTTTATACATGACAACATCTTGAGGATTATAAACATAATGCAAGAGTAACTAACACACATAGTATGACTACCATTCTGCCTATGTAAATTATCAAAAGAGATATGGTAGGAAAATAATATTGCCTCTAATTTACTCATTAAATTTCCATAGTAGGGATGATAATTTGAGGTATTAGGTAGAAGTGATAATCCCAAATAATTCTAGGCATTAGAAATGTTAACCATGTGGCTTCTTTTCATGAAGATGGTAAGTATTTTGAAGGCAAGATTCTGGCAATCTACTTCACAGTGCTGACTCCACGACTATATGCTTTTTGTACACTCAGGTTAACATTAATTAAATTGAACAATTGATTATTTATTTATAAAAATTGTCATGTAATTCATTGTCCTTCTAGATGACTAGTTTAGTATTCAGGCTGGCCTCTTTAATATACTCCATCCCATATACATATATAAATGTCCTATATTCAAGCTTACAAAGCCATAAAGTTCAGTGAATGAAAGGTTAGAAGAGACTGAACAAGAATCTCCCTTAAAATATTCCCCCCAAAATGGTAATTCATCCTTTGCTTGGAGACCTTTAGTGAGGGGAAACTCATTACTTTTTGGGCAGTCTATTCCTCTTTTGAATAATATGTTAGAAAGTTTTTCCTTATGTCAAGCTTACATTTGACTGTTTGTAACTTCTGCCTCTACTGCCTAGTTCTGCTTTCTGGGGCCAACTATACAAAATCTATTTCTCTTCTAATTAAATGCTTTAAGACAAGTGGGTCACATAGCTATAAGATGGCTTAGCTAGAATTTGAACCCATCCATGTGTGTTCCTTTTGAGTTGACTTATTATTTCTTCCTTAAATTGACTAACATATTGTTTGATATCAGATCTTTAAAATACATAACTCCTAGCTTTTGGAAGATTAGCATGGACCCTGCTCAAGGATGATACTTAAATTTAAGAAATGCTCTACGTATTTTAAAGAAGCAGTCTGATATAGTGGATAAAATCCTGGCCTTGGAGTAGGGAGACCTGGGTCTAAATCCTGACTCAGATACTTACTAGTTATGTGACCCTGGTCAAGTATCTTAACCCTTCTGGGCCTCAATGTCCTCATCTGTAAAATGAGGGGGGGCAGTAAGCATAATGGTCCATAAAGTTCCTTAAACATCTAAATCTGTGGTTATATGAATTGTATCCTTCTCTCTGTATTCTTACTATATCTTCAATTTATATGATAGACATGTATGATAACAGAGAACAGTTTGTATGTAAGACATTTCAAAAAATTAGTCCAGATTCTCTCATTTACTTAATGGGCCACCTTGAACCTATTGTTGAAGATGATAAAATGTACCATTCTGCCACATAGCTCTGTCATGAGGATTGCAACCTGCATTGACTCCCTTCTACTGTACAGCATCAAAAGCTTTGGCAAACAGTGTTTTCAGAATGCAGAAGGAACCTAAGAGGAGAAATTGACTCAACTTTTCTCTTTTGCAAGTTGCTCTTGGTTGACCATGATTTACCCTGCAATAACCTGTCCTTTTCTGCTCACGCTGGCGTGATGGGAGCAGAGGAGTCAGATTTAAAGCTTGAAAGGAACTTACAGTTTACCTGTTTATCTAAACTCCCTGATTTTATAGATGTGGGAACTGAGACCCAGAGAAGTGAAGAGACATCTTTGAGTCACACATGCAGAGTGAGGGGCAGATGTGGAGTTTGAACCTAAGTCATCTGACCCTAATCCCAGGATTGTTTTTGTTTTTGTTTTTACTATAACACAAGTAGGTTGACACCGGTATGAATTAATTTCCATTATGGTCTCTCTGTCATTATATTAACGTTGGCGTCTTTACAATGCTTCTGAATTAACACTGCTTTGCCCTCTAAGGGACAGGCTGTAAGTCATCTTGTGTTTTAAAGTGTTAGACTGAGAGACTGACTGTCTGGTGGTCTTTGGCCCATCTTTAACTAGCTGTTACAATTCCAGGAAAACTGCAGGGGTTGAAGTATCTCTTCTGACATGTATGGAAAAAAAAGAAATGAGTAAAGAACTGTTATTTATTTACAGTCAATTAAAGCAACTCATATCATGGCCTGAGCTGTCAATCAGTGGATTGATAACAGATGACTTTAGGGTACCAGTATACCCTTCCCTAAGGATTGTTTTTGAGGAAGAGAAATATGATGTGAGAACTGTCTTCCAACCAGTGAAATCTACCAATCACAAGCATTTATTGAGCACCCTAAGTGCTGAGTGACGAGCTAAAAGCTGGGCATCCAAAGACAAAGACGAAAGTCTTTGCCTAAAAGGAGTTTACATTCTTTTGGATGTGACAATACATATATTTAAAAGGACCTACAAAATAAATACAAGGTAATTTTTTGGAAGGAGGCACTGGCAATGAGGGGAATCAAGGAAGGCCTTACTTGGAAGGCGTTGCTTGAGCTGAGCTTTGAAGAAAACAAGATTTGGAAAGGCAGAGGTGATGACTACGTAGCATAGGAGATAGTCATGGACTTGAAGCTAGGAAGACAAGGTCATAGCCTGCTTCAGATGTTTACTAGCTGTATGACCTGGGCAAGTTACTAACCTCTCTTGCCTCTGTTTCCGAGTCAGTAAAATGGGCTAGAAATGGTGGCCTCTAGGGTTCTTCCTGCTCTAAATTGATGATCCTATGGAGGGAATGCATTCCAACATTGCATTATCAAAGACCTATATGATATGTAGTGCAGACACACCTGTATGTTGGGCTTATTGCCAGCTACCAGAAGATGCTCTGTTGCTTTTTGTGGCCACAGCTGTTTTCTCTGATTTAACTTGTGGCTGTGTTTAGTTTAAATGCTCACCCTGTCACTGCTTACTATAAAAATTGCTATTAGGAACACAGGAATACTGGAAACAGAGTGCTGGTGGACACTGAACTTTATCAACTGCTCTACCATTTATCTTTAAGGGAGTTTATCAGTTCTGGCAAACTAAAGGATTTGTGTTTGCCCAAGTATTACAGAGAGATATATGCAAAATTGAGACTCATAGCCCATACTGGGATTGAAACAGTGAGTTTTGTGATTGGAAATGGGTCTCTTCAAAAGAGAATGCCTATTTCTGAGTTTTGAGCAATTATTTATACCAGTTTTTCTTGAAAAGCAATTTAATGACATCATATTTTTCAAGTCTTCCTTTCAGAGCTATTCTACAGTGACTGCAGTTTGGTATGAACCTAATTGAATCTTTTTGAAACCAGACAATAAACAAGACAAACTGGGAGGTATAAATCAAAGTCAATAATGACGATATTCTTTAAAATGCACTTGATCATTTAACGGTGCCCCAACAATTTAAAAAAACTACTCCGTAGAGTGATCATTAGAGAGAGTAAACATGGAACTTTGTCAGACTGAAGAAAAGGGCTGTACAGTGGCTAGGTCTGAAAGTCCTGCTTAAGTTCAATATGAAAGATTGGCAAACATGATTAAATTTGTCCCTAGTCAAAGTAGAAATTGAATATTATTGCCTGTAAAGTTTTGAAAGTATCCATTTCACAAGTACAAATGAATAATCAAAATGTTCTACCTGGTATTTCCAAACTATATAAATGCAAATCTTTCTTTTCTTCCTGTTTATACTGGGAGAATAGTTAATCATGACTCAAATGTTGATTTATTTACAATTTGGTATATATTGCATGAAACGAATTTTACAGTACCTAAAGATGAGCTGGGTTGAGAAGGTACAAATGCTGGGGGATTGTTTACATATCTGTATTTTCTATTGGAAAATTTCTCTTCTAAATCTGGAATTTTTGTGTAAAAAGAAAGAACATTAAATATTTCTCATAAACCTGTATTATTCATCAGTAAAGAAATGCTTAGATGTTGATTGAGGGTAACGTCAGGATCTTTGCTATTAGGTTACTTGTTTGTAGGTAAAGCAACCTGCTATAATGGGATCCTTTAAATATTTCAGTAACATTGTACTGTGTTAGTAAAATAAAGATGAAAACACAGACAGTTCATACCCTCCAGAAACATACAAACAAATAATGCATTTAACACACACAAATAAATATGAAACAAGATATGGAGAGAGAGAGAGAGAGAGAGAGAGAGAGAGAGAGAGAGAGAGAGAGAGAGAGAGAGAGAGATGAAGGGAATATTTTATCATTTTATATAGAAGATCACTTTCAGCTAGGAAGACTAGGCAAGGTTTCATTAAGGAAACAGCATGTGAGCTATGCTTTGAAAGAGATAGCACCTTCCTCTTGAATGGTACTCTCATATTCTACTATGCTCCTGCTCTTCATTCTGAAGCTCACTCCAGCACTGGATTTCACATTATTAGAAATGCTGATCCCCCATTTCCCTCAGTGGTTGGCTCCTCCTAGAATCTCCATTGAAGGGGGATGCCCAGGGAGATATGAATCATTCCTTTCCAGACTGTACTTTTGAACTTCTACCATGCTCCCAGGCTGGATACCTTTGTCTTCTCCCTCCCTTTTTTCAGTTTCCTTTTATATATTGTCTTCTTCCTTTAGTATGTAAGCTTCTTGGGGATAAGGACTTTCTTTCTACTTGTATTTATATTCTCAGTGTTTAGTGCAATGGCTGGCACATAATAGATGCTATATCAAGTCTTTCCCTCTCTTTTCTTCTTTTTCTTCCTCCTCTTCTTTTTCTTCTTCTTTTCTTCCTCTTCTTCTTCCTTTTCCTCTTCCTTTTAGTCTTCCTCTTTGTCTTCCTTTTCCTCATTCTCCTCTTCTTTTTTCTTCTTCTCCTCCTTCTCCTTTTCTTACTCCTCTTCTTTTTGTTCCTCTCACCACATGTGATCCCTCTCTCCATTTGAGGTGCTATAACCTTATATGTGGGTGTTTTGTCCAAAGGAACATAACTTTTGCTTGTTTATATTTTGTAAGATATCTTGGGGTTCAGAGGCTAGATTTTTAACATTTTTCTATTTATTTATTACTTTTATTTTTTTCTCAAAAAATCTGGGACAATTTACTTTTTGTCCAGCACAGTTTAGTTTTCATTTATGATTTTTTGAAATATAGCTCTGAAAAAACAGGCTTTAAAAAAGCCCTTTGTGATTCAAATGGAGCTACTTGGCTGTACTTTTAAACCCAAATCACTCTGGCTTTCATTGAATGGCTAATGAAATGCCCCAGTCCAAGTCTTTGTTGCTCATTGTTTGGGTTTTGATGGTTTAGAAGGAGTGCAGATAACAATTGTTTTCTGTTCTGGCCAGAAACAGCTGAGGGTCTTCCCCTCCCAAGACTGATACTTTTATGGTGGTAAACTTAGGCTATCTTTTGTCTCTATTCTTACCTAGCCCTTACTCATTGAATGGGCATTTCCTCAGACAAACTTAGACCTGGGAAAGACCTTAATTTAAAAAGGGCAAGGTCACTCACTGCATCCTGGGTCATCACTAGTTATCTTGACTCTTTTCTTACCACTGGACTGTGATGACTCTGGAGGAGAGGAGAGAGTGAGGCTGATGACCTTTTGTAGTTCTGCCTCCCTTAAACCCAAATTGCTCATCGGTCAAGCCATCACTCTTGTGACGTCATTGGTCATCTTTGAGAATGAAGGACAAAGAACAACAGCAGCCTAACATGCAGGGAGTCTTCCTCTCTATCACTGCAAGGGTACTACAGTGGAACATCAAAGGTATCATATCATACCTTTAGCTATTTCTCACTCTTGCTACATGACTGGCACAACTTCAATTCCAGCTACACATTTCTCTTCTCATTTCCTTTAAGCAAGAGTGTCAAGATTGATATAATTCATTTCTTCTAGCAACATTATCTCACACCTAAAGTCATATAATGGAAAAATAATTTTTACCTGTACCTAAAATCTGCCTTACTTGATTTCCCATTTATTATAATACTTTATATACTATATGCTGACCATAGTTTAACTTAAATGCATGAAATATTTCCTGTGATAGAAATAAAAAGGGTCCATTTGACCTGTTTTATACTAAAGAAAAAGAAATCTTTTGGGTACAAACTTGCAGAATGAGCTTTCTAAGATATTCTAAGCCTATGACTCTTTCTTGGGCTATGCTTCCTGCCAACGGATGGAACCCTGTCTCACTCAGGGATAACTGTGTCCCCAACCTATTACCTGTACATGGAATCATGTGTATATCTCTGTCTTTCTTGGGCGCCCACCTGTCATATAGTCTCATTCCAAACCTCTCACTTCCTTTTTAGTATCTCAGAACTGTGCACCTTGATTCTGACATGAGTGAATGAAAAAGATATTTATTAATTAATTAAAGTATATTATGTGTGAAGCACTGTGGTAACTACTAGAGATACAGATAGAAAAGGGAAACAGTTCCTTCTCTCAAGGAGCTCACATTCTAGTAGGAAGACAACACGTATGGAAGATTTCAGCTGCAAGTCAAATGGAAAAGTCCCATGATCTTTAGAGTACAGAGGCAAAACCAATTGTAATGTTTAACTCAGATTGTGAGCTGGGCACTACACTTATGAGAAGAGAGGGAAAGAGACCTGGAGGCTCATACACAACAGCAAGAAGAAACAGGATAGAATCATAGCATTTGAGAATTGGAAGTAACCCATCTAATCCAACCTATACTCCAAAGGAATCCCAATCATAACATGCATGCCTGATAAGTGATCATTCAGTCTGTGCTCAAAAATCTCTAAAGGAGGGGAACCTATCACATTCATGAGTTGTTCTGGCTGAAGAATCTTCACTTGTTGGCTAACGTTTTCTTGATGAGCCTCTTCATACATAGCTAGGCTGGCCCTCAGAAGTCATACATAGCCTATTGCTAAACCATACCTGAAGCCTTTTGGGCATTGCATAACTTGCTGGAGTATGTGTTCCATTGGCATATTTTTTTCAAGGTCCGGGGTAAACTCCATGCCACAAAAAGGCAGCAGAAGAGGACTGGTGAAATTTGATGATTGTAGGGGCTTCAAAAGAAAAAGATAAAAAACATTCTTAACTGTATTTCTAGTCGTGCTGTTGTGATACACTAATAAACTAACAAAAATATGATTTCATGTTTTCTAGCTTGTTTTTGTGATACCGTAGTAATTAAACAAAAATATGGTTTCATGTTGTCTAGCCTGGGTATAAGTAAAGTGATGATTCAGAATTAAACTGATAAGAGGAACTGAAAATATGGACTAATATTAGATTATTGAGCAGAGTAACTGATAATGTGATCTTAACATAATTAATTATCTGACTGGTACACATTGTTTTCCATTCTAGAAATCAACTCACTGAAGTACCATATGCTGTTTCAAAATTGGAAAATTACTATGACTAATCTCAATAATATAAACATTTGTGTTTTACAAGCATTAATTCATTGTTTTCCATATATCATGCTGGGCAATTTAATTTTTTCAGATAATCCTAAAATGAGAAAATAGATTCTATACTAGTGAATCAGACCTGAGAAAAGGCCCTATTTAGTTCCTTACTCTCTAAAACTAAATTATCAAGGACATGTTCATTCATTTAATAAAGGTTAACTGAGACTCCTAAAAGTAGCAATGCACTACAGGCGGTACAAAGATTATCTGTCACACACTTTTTTTCTTTAGGGATCTTACAATTTAATAAGGGGGGTGTAAGAGACAGCATGAGGGATTATAAGGCAATCTATGGCATGCTCCTTGAAATAGACTGTCTTTCCTTTCTGAGGACCAGCCTAAGTATGGAGATATCACATCAGAGTACTAAAGATTAAACAAATCTTTATAGGTGATCTAAAGCTCTGTTATTTTTAATATTGTATGAAAATAGATCACAAAGGAATGACAGTATGTGCACATATGTGTGCATATATAAACATACATACATGCATATACATAAAATCACACAAACACACATATATATTAGTTTGTTTTCAAGTTGTGGTCATGGTAAAAGAATTCATGATCAATTGGTCAAGCTTTTCTCTGAAACAAAAGCCCAAATTTTTAATATTGATATTCTTCTGTTGATGCTCCATGGGTATAGTGTCCAAGAATTAAAGTCGCAAAGTGCAATAGAATTGTAGTTCTATTAGGTAGACATTAGTAAAATGGTGGCATATAATCGCAAAAAGTATGTATCAGAAATGGGATAAAAGACTTCAGAAAAATATAATAAAAATCATTTAAAATAATAAAATTGTTTTAAATATAATAAATTACTCTAATACAATCTTCATAATAATAATAAAAATTATCTTCTGCCCACATAGCAATAACAAGGGGAAACAGATGACATGATACATTGGTACGTACATAATAAAAAGGAGAAATAGAAGAGGGACGCTAGTATGCTGGTTGGACTCCTAATGGAGGATTTATGGGAAAACATAGAAAAGAGTCACATGGGAATAGGTGACACAGATTATGTTTAATCTGCACTGTTGAAGGGATTCATAGATCCATTGAAATAATGAAATTTTGTCACATTTGTTGCTCTTCTTTGAATCCTTTCCATGTCTATTGTAAAATATAGAAGCAAAACTTTGTCAATTTTAATTTATTTTAATAAGTGAAAAATATTTTTCATTCACTAGTAGAGCTGGTTCCATGAATACCAATTAAAATGTTATATCTAAAAGGGACTTTAGAGATCATGGGGTCACAGATTTTAAGTTCAGTGACCTTTGTGATCCAACACTATTATTTAAGAGATAATCATTATTACTATTCAACAAGTTAACAAGAATTTATTCAGGCATTGTACTAAATTCTGGGAAAACAAAGGAAGGCAAAAACAATCCCTCACCTCAAAGAAGTTACAAGGAGACAAAACGCAAATAACTATGTACAAAGAAGATATATACTGGATAAATTGTAGATAATCTCACAGAGAAGGCACCAAAATTTAAGGGGAACAAGAAAGTCTTCTTGTAGAAAGCAGTATTTTAGCTAAAACTTTGAAGGAAGCTAGGGAAACCAAGGGCAGAGATAAGGAGGGAGAAAAATTCCAAGACTGCCAGTGAAAATGTATGGAATACTGAAGTCTTTCTGCAAGGATCCACAATGGCATGAGGGTGACACTAGTTTCTTTGGGTTTATGCCAGTGAAAACACCAGCTCTCAAAGATCATATCAAGCTGGAACGCCTCTGGGTAAAGATATTTGTTGCTTGAGGACTAATAATAGCTAAGTCTGGGAAATCTCTTCACCAAGGTGATGAACTTTTCAGCCACAGCAGCTCATGAAGAACATCTATTAAATCACAGAGGGATTATAATGTGTCATTATTGAGATTACTTACATCAGTGAAACTGATATTGAAATATTGCAGATGAGGAAAAAGGTTCAGGAAAGGCAAATGATATATTCAAGGTCATATAGCTAGAGCCAAACAAGTCTTTTTGATTTGAAGTCTTTTCCTACTACATCATGATGTCTTACAACTCACTTCAATCCAGAAATTATAGAACCATTGCCTACTATGTTCCTACCACTGTGGCAGTGACTGGGAATACAAACACAGAAATGAAACAATCTCTGTTCTCTAGAGATGCTTACATTCGATTGGATAGGAATGACATGTATACAAAGAAGGAAATATAAAAGAAATTATTTGATTGTATAATTTAAAAGTACACAAAATAAATAAATAATTAGTTTTTGGGAGGTGTGTGGAAACTGCTAGGAACTGGAGAGCTCTGGAAAGACTTTCTGTGGGAGGAGGTGGCACCTGAATGTGCTTTGAAGGAAGCTAGGGATTCTGAGGGAGGAAGGTGAGGAGGGAGAGAATTTCAGCCAGCAGGGTTATTTTTACAGAGGCATAGAGATAGAAGATGGGATACAGTCTGTGTGACCCTGGGCAAGTCACTTCACCTCTGTTTGACTTAATTCACCAGAGAAGGAAATGGCAAACCACTGGAGTATCTTTGCCAAGAAAACCCCATGGACATATTGGACTGCTGTGACTCACGTGATCAGGAAAAGTCAGACATGACTGAATAATTGAACAGCTAGGAAGAACAAGTCAGCATGTTTAGCAGGAGCATAGAATGTGTGGGGAAGTGGGGATGGGGAGGAGGAATAGTATGATATCAGTCTGGAAAGTGGAGCTGGAATTTATCCTTGAGGTAATAGGGAACCACTGAAACTCCTTGAGCAAGGGAGTAGTAAGGTCAAACCCATACTTTAAGGATAACAGTGTGGCAGCTGGAGTACGGTTTAGAGAGGTGAGCAGTTGGAAGTGAGAGACTAGCTAGTAGATTATTGGAATTACAGAGGTGAAAGTAGGACTTGAAAAAAGATGTTATTCACAAACCTTCTCAGCATATTTCCCTTTGGTATACGTAGCCATATGAGTCATGGGTAAAGGAGGAAAGCAGGAAGACAGTGACTCACTTCATGATACTGCATCAATTACTGCCTGTTATTTTAGGAAACAGTCAGTTAAATCCTATTATGCCTTCTTGCTCCCATTTACAATTTCCTCTTAGACTTTTCCTTTTGGGTTCTAATAGTCTTGGATTCCTCTCCCCTGTGGCTCATCATTCTGTTGTCATAGCACATAGTCCCTCCATCCATTTGTCCGTTTGCCTATCTTTTTTTCTCTTAAAGTATCAGAAAATCTTTTCAAAGGTCACATACTTGAACCAGTTTAATAATGATCAGCTCCAAAGTGCAGCGGAAAGAGTGCTGAATTTGGAGTCAGGGAATCTGGGTTTGAGCTGCAGTACTCCTACTTTGTACCAATTTGGCTTTAGTTAAGTCCTTTCACTTCCCTGGGCCTCAGTTTCCTCCTCTGTAAAATGAAGGGGGTTTAGCTACATGACTCTGAAGTCCTTTCCAGTTCTACAAAATCTATGATCACATGATCCCAAGCATGCTCACCATATCCATAAAATAATTAGAAGCAATTGGATGCATGGAAGCACTGGCTGGCCTTTTTATTTTTATTTACTTTTTTTTTTTTGCCTCTGTATTTTCTGGGTAAGGTTTGGGTTTTTTTTTTTTTAATCACTGGCTGAACTCCTGTGCCTAGAGTTCGAGTAGCTAGCTCGTTCTGTCTTTCATCTCTTTATCTGTGGATTCCAGGGGATGAGGGCTCCTTTGTCTGGGTACCACTTCCATCTACTTCTGATTTCCAGCCTACATCTGCCATCTTGAGCTTCACTGTGAAAGGGAGGAAGGGGGAGTTGGGGGCTGACATTGGTGATTGGCTGGTGGCTACTCTGGACTTCTTGATTTTGGAGGAGATGGGTTGCTCTGAGCACATGACTGGCGACGAGACGCTACGCAGATGGAAGATGATTACTGGCGAGAGCTTTGCGCATGCTCCAAAACTCCAGATTGCGGGGCAGGCGCAGCAGCTCCACCCCGCCCCATTTCCTTATAGGCAACTGTGGGTGTGGCCGCCTCCTGAGGAATTTGTCAGGGGTGCGAGGTCAGGCAAGCTACTGGTGACAGCTGGTCAGTGAAGGTGAGTGAAGCAGGAAAGGGCGGGGCCGCCTTCGAGATTCAAGGTGAATGAGCCTCCTGCCTAGGCTCTGCCCTCCCCCGCCCCCACCCCTGCCGAACCTTCCTCCTCCCTCCGGCCAGTGGAGAAACTGAGGCCCAGCAGCTCCCCGCCCAGGTGTGGGAGAGGAGGGCCTCAGCTTCTTCTGAAAGATGAAGGGGTCGGGCTCCTTAGCCTCTTAGGTCTCCCAGTTCTAGAGCAGTGCCCCTCAGCTCCCCGGTCAGGCCTAGGGTTGACCCTCTTAATGTCTATAAAGTTTGCAAACCGTAAAAGATGTATAAAGGCCGTGGTGACTACGAGGGGTCTCCCTCTTTAGATTGTAAACTTCTTGAGGGTGTTGTACAGTGAGACCCAGACATAATTTGAAATGTGGATTTATTATCGCGAGGCTGCAAGGGGTATGCACACCCAAATCAAGCAGCCCCAATCAGGGGCAGAGCTTGAGTTTATAAAGGCAGAGGCCACAGAGGAAACGGTCAGGGAAGTTACAGAAGCCAAACAAGCGATTGGTTAATCCTGCCTTTGGGACCATATAAGGATCGTGCGAAAAGATTGGGGTGGCTGTCTTTCTTGGCGGGAACTCCTAAGGTGGGAAGTCCTACTTCTGTGAAGAAGGACATACAAGGTGAAGGTCAGAAAACAAAATGGAGTTCAGCACATGGAGTTCAGTACTTCAAGGGCAGAGACTGTCTTTTGCCTCTTTTGTATCCCCAGTGGCTGGTATGTCGGAAGTGCATAATAAATGTTTATTGAATTGAATGTTGATGATGATGGTTTTGAAAGGCTATTTTCACCAGGCTGTTTAGTGAAGTACTAAATGAATGGAGTTCAGTACTTGGAGTTAGGAAGAACTGCTTTCAAATTATGCTTCAGATAAGTTAAGCCTCATTTTTTTTGTTTTTTTATTTGTAAAATGAGAATAATAATAGCATCTACCTCCCAGGATTTCTTTGAGGATCAAATGGGGTATAGATGTCAAGCCCTTTGCAAACCCTAAAGCATCATATGGCGTGTCCCAAAAACTTTAGTGCTGTTTTTTAAAAGTTTTAATAGTTTAGGGAGGATAGTTAAATTGGGGCATGTCCAGAGAAGAACTTCCAGGATGTTGGTCAGGAAGACCTGAGTTCAAAACCAGCCTCCATCACTTACTAGCTATGTGACCCTGGACAAGTCACTTAATCTCTGTCTCAATTTCCTCATCTGTAAAATGGGGTAATGGCCCCTGGGGTTGTTTTGAGGATCAAATGAAATAATATTGAAAGTACTTTGCAAACTTTATAGCACTTAGTAAATGCTAGCTGTTATTATTATTATTCTTGTTAGTAATGACTTTCTTCCTAACTTCCATGGTGTTAACCCCACTACCAGATTTCATGCAGTCTGCATATTAAATAAGATGCATTTGTATTTCATTAGTTAGACTAGTGAAAATACTGGATACTACTGATCTATGGGATAATTTCAGTGGAATATCACTTGATATCCTTTGTCATTATTGAACCATTCACAGTCTCTTAAAATTATAGAATTTGGAGGATTCTCAGAGGCCATATTTATAGTTCAACCCATACCTGAACGGTAAGTCCCCACTGCAATATGTCTGGCAAATGATCAGTTTTTGTTTGAGGACTTTCAGTGAAGGTGAAATCACTGTCTCCCATTCCACTTTTCCATCTTTGTTAGAAAGTTGTTTTTTTTTTTGACATCAAACATAAATTTGTCTTTTTGCAGTTTATACTAGTTGTTCCTAGCTATGCAGAATAAATCTAATACGTCTTCCTAGGGATATAGCCCTTTAAATATCTGAACACAGCTATTTTGTCTCTTCTTCCCTGTCCCAAGTCTTCTCTTGTAGACTAAATATTTCCAATTCCTTCAACTAGTCCTGATGTGCTATGAACTTGAGGACCTTTCTCTATTCTGGAAGCTCTCCTCTGGATATACTCCAGCTTATCTATCTATATCTTTCCTAAATTGAGGATATTTTTTGGCTGCTGTATCACATTGTTGGCTCATACTGAGATTGCAGTCCACTGAAATCCCCAGATGTTTTTTTTTATATAAACTATTTTTTAACCATGCATCCACCACCTTAATTTTTTGAACCCAAATAAGACTTTACATTTATCTTTATTGATTTATCCCCATGCTTTTGTGTGTCAAGATCCTTTTGGATCCTATATCTGTCATCAGGTGTGTTATCTACCTCTTACCACTTAGTGCTACCTGCAGATTTTATGAGCATGATATCTAAGCCCTTATCCAAGTAATTGACAAAATTGTTAAATAGCAGAGCGTCAAGCACAGATCCTTGAGTCCTTCACTGGATAGCTTTTATTGGAGGTTTACACTGAACTCTAGATGATTACTGTTTGATGGTCATTTAACCAATTCTAAATCCATCTAGTTATGCTATTTTCTAGCTCAGTGACATCAAAATCAAATAGAAATGGATCCCTGAAGGCCCATTGGCATATAAAACCACAAGTTAACATTATCTATGCTTATTGTATTTTTACTTATTTTGTTAAACATTTCCCAGTTATATTTTAGTCTGGTTCAGGTCCCACTCGAGAATTTTGGGCCTAAGTTTGACACCACTGGTCTAATTCCCATTTCTCTATCTTTTCCCCAAGAAAAGTACTAGATAAATGGAGAGGTTGTTCTTCCTCATTCATTTAAAAAAACAAGATTTGAGATTTTTTTCCCTATGCCTTTAGTATGTTCCCTTCGTTTAGATGCCTTGTAAATTGGCTCCTCAATTCCCTCACAATTGTATCACCTCTAGCACTGTTGTGTTCTAGTTAATACTTGATGCAGTCTGGCTACTTTTCTCTTTGTTCTCTTTAGTACAATTTCTGCATACTCTGTAAGCATATCAGGAACTATGATATTGACGGTCCAAGTGTGGTGATTCCATTATTATGAATGGGGAAAACAGATGATTTTTTTTTTTGGTGAGGCAGTCAGGGTTAAGTGACTTGTCCAATGTCACACAGCTGGTGTCCACTATCTAAGGCTGGATTTGAACTCAGGTCCTCCTGAATCCAGGGCCAGTGATCTATCCATTGCGCCACCTAGCTGCCCTGAAAACAGGTGATTTTTAGTAATTTTTGCAAATCCTTTCAATTTTCCTTCTCTTTTTAAATAAAATCATTACAAGGGGCAGCTAGTTCAAATTTGGCCTTGGGCACTTGACACTAGCTGTGTAACCCTGTGCAAGTCACTTAACCCCATTGCTTAGCCCCCCCTCTAAAAAGAATTATCCAATAAAATCGTTACAAGAGTCATCTATACACAAAATTGGGGATATTCTTAATGAGGGTATTAGTAGAGAACAGGCAAACTTCCACAGACTGTATTCAGCAACCCACTTCTTTACTATTTCACATACTGTTAAATGACCTTCTGCTAAGTATCAGGCAAGGATGGTACAGAAAACAAGGAGATATGTATGCTTACCAAAGTATTATGGATGCAGGAGATCCTGCTCAGAGTCCAAGTAAAAGAGGGATTCTTAGCAAATAATGAAGTCTTCCAGATACTTTTTTGTCTATGATATCCGGTTGATTTCATCAAGCCCCAAGTTATTGCTGAGTGACTAGGAGAAACCTGGAATCAAACGAGTTTTGCCTGTCCATCCACATAGGAGAGATCAAATGGATGAATAACATATATTGCCCATTTTTCATAATAATGAGAGTAGAGATTGTTTCATTCTCTGTGTTTTTATCCACAGTGGTTAGCAAAGTATCTGGAAATAGTAGATGCTTAAATACTTCTTGATTGTTTGAGATTGGAAGGAGTGTGTATGTCCACTTAATTAACATTTCAGCACACATTACTATGGACATGTACTAGGTGCAAAATGAATGCTTATTAAATCTTTTGAGACTACATTAATTCCTGAGGGATTTTCCTAATTATTCACTAAATTGGCACAGCTGTGCCCTTTGTGGTAGTGCTGTACTACTGATTACCACACTTTTAAGTCTGTTAATAAGTTTTCTTTCCACCTGTTATAGTCCCTGCTCTTGTCAGGGATGTCAAATACAATGACCTGGGATGGTTTGACAAGGTTACAATACTTAGGCAATAAGAATCTCAGCTATGTCAGTTTTTCCTGTTACTGGTATTTTCAATATTTCAGACATGTAATGTGGGAGAATTTCTAGCCTCGGGAAAAACTTTTTGTCTCAGAAACATATAAATGTTTTAATCCTCGGTATAAATTGGGATGAATCATAGGAGAAACTGAAATGGAAGAAAAGTACCAGAAATTTGGAGTAAGAATGTGTGGAAAATGTGTTGACTCAGGAAAAAAAGACACTGGTTATAATTAATTTTAAAAACTGGAAGAGTCGTTTAACCCAATATTAAATGCTTCTCCAGCTCACATTTTGCAAAGATTGTGTCACTGGAATTTTAATTTAGTGTATATCTACTAAGCTTAGATGCCTAGTACTTCTGTTTAGAACTAGTGTGATTTTGGGCAAATCATATAAACCCCTGGGCTTCAGTTTCCTTATCCATAAAATGAGCTGGATGGATGGGAAAATTTCTAATGTCCCTTTTAGTTCTAAATCTTTGATATATAGATTTGATTTAATCTTTATGGATATTCCCTTCTCTAATACAGATCACATGCTCTCAATACCTTCTATCTTGTGTTCTTGACAATTTCTTTATGTTTGTATATAGTGGAGTATAGGTGGCACAACGTCTCAGTTCTAGCATCCAGCCCAGTCTATGTAGAGGCATAAACAAGGCCGTCTTAGACCAAGTTTATTCTACAGTTCTCTCACTTTGAACCTGCTGGCTGAGAAGTTCCCTCAAATAATTGGCCTTTCTCTCATTCTTTTAATCGCTTAAGGGTACCAGTGTAGCATTTTTTGTGCAGCTGTTTAAAAAAAAAAGATCAACCTACCCTTTTCTGGTCATGCAAAACCTTTAGAATGTCTTTTATGCTATTTTTGGCATTCAAGACAGCAAACATTTATTAAGTGCCTGCTGTATACCAAGTGTACAGTTGTACATTGTGCTAAGTGCTAGAAATGCAAAGAAAGGCAAAAACTCTCCCTGTTTCCAAGGAACTCCCAATCTAATGGGGAAAGACAACATGCAGATAATTATGTTTAAACAACATCTAGCATAAATTGAAGATAATTTTGGAAGAAAGGCACTAAGTTTAATGAGGACTGGGAGCAGCTTCTTGCAGAAGCAGTGGGACCTTAGCTGAGATTTGAAGGAAGCCATAAGAGCCTGGAAGCAGAGATGTGAAGGGAGAGGGTTCCAGGCATGGGAAACAGCCAGTGAAAATTTAGAGTGAGGAAATGGAATATCATGTGTGAAGAAAGCATGGAGGCCAGTGTCACTGAATTGAAGAGGGTGGGGAGTAAGAAGACTGGATTATGGAGGAAAACTGAACCTTGAGGTTGGCAGTACAGGATGAGGAGTGGTCCTGGCCTGGCCATAGCCTGTGTACTGAACTCGAAGCACTTTTATAAGCAAGCAACAGCAGTGTTCCTCTGATTCCAACAGCAAAGTGGAGTAGGGTCTCAGTTCCAGCATCCAGCACAGGCTGAAGCCTGAAGAGAAACCAATGCAAGAATCATGGATCAGAGTTGTGCCTGCAGTTCTCTCACTTTGAAGCAGCTGGTTGATTCAGGTAGCTGATACAGACTCATCTGTAACTTCAGCCAGGGCAAACCCACAAATTTGTTGGTCAGACGCAAATTAATGTCAAGAGCTTGTAGAGTTCATCTGAGGAAGGGGTATAAATCAGACTTTGCTCTGGGTTGTACTGTTTTGGGAGTACTGAAAGCTTGCAGGTCCCCAGCCTGTCCTTTGAAATCCTGGAATAACACAGCACTCAATACCTAAGAAAGCATCAGCAAGATTAGACCAGGCATTCCTTCCAGAGGGGAATGGAAGAACAGAAGTGCCTGTCCTTAACATAAATTCTGCAGTCAGGAAACAGGCTGGAAGAATGAGTAAATGAACAACAACAACAACAACAACAACAACAACAACAACAACAACAAAACTTCATCTTTAAAAAAAAAGAAAACCTTATGGTGACAAATTAAGACACAAACCCAGAGGAAAAGAATGACTCTGCAATATTCACAAGCAAAACCTCAGAGAAGAATAAAGCTTGGACACAAGTTCAACTAGAATTCTCAGAAGAAATGAAGCAAGAATTTTTTAAAAAGTTTAAAAATATTTTAAAAATTGAGATGAGAATATGAGAGGGAAAACTGGAAAAGAAATGAAAGTTATGGAAGAAAGAATTGGAAAGGGAATTAATAGATTTTCACAGGAAATATACACAAAAACTTACCCAAACAACAAACTCCCTGAAAATTAGAATGAATTAAATAGAAGCTGATGATTTTGTGAGGCATCAAGAAATATTCAAACAAAATCAGAAGATGAAATAAGACAAAGCAAAAATAACTGACCTCAAAAATAGATGGAGAGATAATTTAAGAATCATCAAACTGCCTGAAAGCCATGACCAAAAAATAAAGAGCCTAGAAATAATTTTTAAAAAAATTTGACATTAGTCATGTTGTAAAGAAGAATTAAAACCAATGGGAGGAACCATGAGACAGAAGAAACAAAACGAAACAGAAAAAAAAAAGAGCCAATAGTATGCCTCGATCTGCATTCCAACTCCATAGTTCTGTCTCTGGATGTGGATAGCATTTTCCATCATGAGACTTTTGGAGATATCTTAGATCCTTGCATTGCTGAGAAGAGCTAAGTCTATCAAAGTTGGTCATCACACGATGTGACTGTTACTGTGTACAATGTTCTCCTGGTTCTGCTCACTTCACTTAGTCCATACAAATCTTTCCAGGTTTTTCTGAAGTCTGCTTTCTCATCATTTCTTATAGCACAATAGTATTTCATTACATTCATATACCACAACTTGTTCAGCCATTCCCCAATTGATGGGCATCCCCTCAATTTCAAATTCTTTGCCATCACAGAAAGAGCTGCTATAAATATTTTTGTACTTATGGATCCTTTTCCCATGTTTATGATCTCTTTGTGATACATCCCTAGAAGTGTATCGCTGAGTCAAAGGGTATGTACATTTTTATATTCCTTTGAGCATGGTTGCAAATTGTTCTCAAAAAATGGTTGGATCAGTTCACAACTCCACCAACAATGCATTAGTGTTCCAGTTTTCCCACATCTTCTCCAACATTTGTCATTTTCCTGTTCTGTCATGTTAGCCAATCTGATAGGTGTGATGTGGTACCTCGGAGTCATTTTGATTTGCACTAAAAATAATTTTTCAAGAAATCACGAAAGAAAACTGTCCAAATCTCTTGGGACTAGAGTTCAAAGTAGAAATAGAATCTACCTGTCACCTTCTGAAAGAAACCCTCAAATAAAAACTTTCAGGAACATTATAGCCAAGATCCAGAGCTTTGAGGCCAAAGAAAAAATGCTGTAACAGCCAGAAAGAAAAAAAATTAAAGTACTGATTAGCCACAGTCAGGATCACAGAATATTTAGTAGACACCATTATAAAGAAGTGGAAAGCTTGAAATGTGATATTTGAGCAGGCAAAGTATAGACATAAAATTGAGAATAACTTAACCAGCAAAACTGCATATAATTGTATAGGGGGAAAATCGACCTTTACTGAAATAGAGAACTTCCCAAGCATTCGTGATGAAATGAACAGACCTGCATAGAAACTTTGAAATACAAACACAGGAGTCAAGAAACACAACAGGGTAAAAATGAACAAAATCATAAAGGACTCAACAAGAACAAACTGCTTGTAGTCTAATATGAGGACGGGAGACATGTATCATTTCTGCACTCTTATCATCATCAGGGGCCATAGAGGGATTCTAATCAGACAGAACACCTGAAAGTAGTTCTATTATTTTTTAAATAGCATTTTATTTTTTTCCAATTATGTGTAAAGACTAATTTTAACAATCATTTACAAAATTTAGGGTTCCAAATTTTCTCCTCCCCTTCTTAACCTCCCCCCCCCCAAATGGACACGGCCAATATGATAATTTGTGTTGTTTGAATTATACATGTTTGTTACAGGTGTTTTGTTTTGTTTTGTTTTCTTTCCAGTTGGAGAAGGGGGAAAGTGGGATGGAGAGAAGGTAAATTTTTGTTGATTAAAATTAAAATTTAATTAGAAAAAGGAAATTCAAAGAACAAAATAGTCATGACTCTCAAGGAGCTTATCTTCTAATAGGGGAAGAAAATATATAAAGGTGAAAAAAGTGTGTGGGATGTTTCATTCAGAGAAGTCACAGGGATGGTGAATGGAGTCAGAGTAATTAGTTGATATATCCTTTCATAGAAGATTTGTGTTGATTTGATTATTGTTCTCAGAACTAGATGTGGGAAGCAAGAGGAGAAGATAATGCTACATGTGGACTGCAGCATGGCGTGAAGGTCATGAGTCAGTCTAGAAATGGTGCCTTCTGTAATCAGAAGCCTGAGGTCCCAGGGAGAGAACTTGCTTAAAGTTTATTGTAGTTGTAGAATGGGAACACGGCTTGAACATGGCCAAGAAATATTAGTATGGGTATCAGAATCGGTCCAGAAATGATGAAATTGCAGCAGTTAGAAGCCTATGAGCTTAAGGTAGTATCTAGTTTGCAAGATGGGAGGTGGATGCTGCAGCATAGGAAAGTGACATGCAGATTTCCAGGTGTGGTCAGCCTGAATTGTGCTAGAAATGATGACCAATCAGAAACTCAGGGATTCAGGGAAAAACAGACTATAAAACAATAATCATTTGGTACCCTAATGTTCCCTTTCAGATTTAAACAAATTTAACTAAAAAAAAACAAGGAAAAAGTTAAAGATTTGAAGGAAATTTTTAGAAAAAATTAGATGTAATAGACCTCTGGCAACCTCTGACTGTTTATTGTGAAGAATTAACAGCTTTGAATGGTATCTCTGCAAAATTTGATGGTGTACTGAAGCTTAAAAAGCTCATAAACTAATGTGAAAGACCTAGTTGTCAAGTATATTCTTTATTCACTACAACTCAATAAAAAGTATAAGCCCTATGGATACTTTTTTTTTTTTTTAGGCAATTGGGGTTAAGTGACCGGCCTAGGGTCACACAGCTAGTGTCAAGTGTTTGGTCTGAGTTTGGACAGCCAGTGCTCTGTCCGTTGCGCCACCTAGCTGCCCCCCTATGGGTACTTTTAAGAAACGATTCAAACTTAATTTGAGAGTAAATAATATAATCCGAAACATGTCGTGGTTAAAAAACAAATTACAGCAGTGCTAGATTTTTTTTAGTCAAAGAAAATGATGAACAAGGAGTCAGTGTGCCAAAACTTTTGGAGTACAGCTAAATCATTTTCTATGGGAAAAATTATGTGCATAAATAAAGATAGAAGTAGATCAATTAATTGTATATGCAACTAAAAAAATTAAGAAAAGTAACAAATCAGCCCCCTCCCAATAAAAGCCAAAAAGTCTAGAAAGAAAACATTTCATGATTAATGAATAAAGTAAGCCTTGGTTTTTTTGAACAAAAAAGACTAATAAAAGGCAAATCATTAGCAATTTTGATTAGAAAAATAAAATAAACAGTATTAAAAACAAAAAAATTCATCACAACAAATAGGGATAATAAGGAAGAAATATAACTTCCTAATATAATATGCCAACAAAATTTTGACTTACAAGATACAGATGAATATTTACAACTATAAATTGCCCAGATTAACAGAACAAGAAATAGATAATTTTAAAAACTCAGTCTCAGAAAAAGCTAGCTGTAAATGAACTCCCAGAGGAAAAACTCCAAAGTTCAATTAGATTTAGACTGAATTATACAAATATTCAAAGAACTGATTCCAGTATGACCTAAGTTGTTTGCAAAACTAGAGAAAGAAGGCATTTTACTTAATTCCTTTTATTTAACAAATATGGTAGGGAGAGGTAAAAGAAAAAACTCTATAGATCAGTATTTAGTGAAAATTGCCACATAATGTTGAAGAAAGTATTAGCAAAGAGGTTACATCAAAATCTTAAAAATACTATTCCTTGTAATCAAGTTGGATTTATGCCAAGAATGCCAGACTAGTTCAGTGTTAGAAAAATTAGAAATAAAATAGGCATTAGTAACAAAAACAACAAAAGTTATGTAGTTGTATTAATGCAAGCAAAATGCTTTTGATAAAATACAACACATTGTGATTGCATTTTTACCTAAAAAAGGAATATAGATGATCATAAAGATAAAATGGAAAATTTTCATTACATGAAATTGAGAAGCTTCTATACAAGAAAAATAAATGCAGTTAAAAATAGAAGGGGCATACTTGAGAAAATTTCTGCAGCAGATTTTCCTGAAAAGTCAGTCAACAAGCATTTTATTCAGTGTTAAGTGCCAGGTGATGTTTTCAGAACTGGGGATACAAAGAATAAGCAAAAACAGTCTTTGCCTTCAAATATCTTACATTTGTGGAGGCAGGAACCACACATACATAAATCAGCACTTACAAAATAAATATAGTATAGATGGAAAGAAGCCCTAAATGGGAAAGTACCAGCACCTGAAAGGACTGAGAAAGGTCCACTATCCAAGATAAAAAAAGAATCACCAAATTTATAGGGATAAGAGTTATTCCTCAGTGAATAACATAATCGTAATATGTGAGCAGGCAATCCTCAAATGAAAATAACTACAACTGTATGAAGAAAATGCTTCCAATCACCAATAATAGGAGAAATGCTACTTCATACCTATCAGATTTGCAAACATGACAAAAGAGGAAAATCATGGTTATTAGAAGGATGGTGGGAGGACAGACACTGTAATGTACCTTTGGTGAAGCTTTATTTGATCTATCACCTTCTGCTTGATCTATCACAAATGCTCTGAAGATTAATGTAGTGTAACTCAATTGTTTTGAAATTGTGGAGTAAGGTATATTCAAATTCAAGGTGTTACACATTTATTATTTTTTTATTACTAATGTTGCTAAGCACATATTGTCAAAAAGTAAAAAAAAAACCCCATATTATTTTACTTTAAAAAAAACAAAAACAAAAACAACTACCACATCTCCAAATTTTGGTTTGTTTTATTTTAATTTTTTTATAAAAGAAGGTATTAAACATGAATTTCTTGGTAGTTATTCCTACTCATTTTTAGTTTGTCAGAGGAGAGGGTTGAATCACAGTAAGGTGTTTTGAGGAAGTAAGAGACTGAGAGTTGTCTTTGTAGAGTTTTAAGTAAATTTCTTTCTTGCTCACTCCAGTTATCTGGAGTTTTTCATTCCATGTCTGTATTAGGCCTGTCACTCCGTGGGAAAGGGAAAGGAGGTTGTTTTGGCAAGATATTTTTCACAAAAGTCATGCTTATTGTGGCTTTATAGAATCTTGCAAATTGATGTACATTGCTATACCAGTCCATTCATTAAGTATTGCACATTTACGTTTGGCAGAAAACTGCTAAACAAATATCAGAAATGAGAGGTGTCTTTCTACTTTTTTATATCTAACATACATATTAATAGAGATTTGGGAGAAAAATCAGGGCTTCTTCTGCCAAACTGGTATGGAAGGCAGACAAAATGTCAGTGAACCTATCTGAAGAGTATGTATCAGGCTGCAGAGTAAGGTTGAGGAAGAATGGAAATTGTCAGGATTTAGGTAAAATTTTAGTGGTATTTTAGGTCTGGAGGGCTATTGATAAAAGAAAATACTAATAAATGGTAGGAGTTCTAAGAAAATATATGTGGCATGTATTCAATGAAAGAACAGAGAACTCTTTTATTTTTTGTATTTCTGCTAGTGTATAGGACAGTGCATATGACAGTTAACAGATGTTTGTTGAAATAATGAATATGTGCATATATGACTAAATAAATTAAACTTGAATTTCAGAGTTCCTGTGTTTTTGAGAACTAAGTTTTTGAGTTTTTGAGAACTAACTTTTTGAGTTTTTGAGAACTAAGGCAGCATTTTCTTTCAGCATCTACCAATGGTATATATGAGTTGGAGGACTTGTGTTAGAATCTTGACTCCTCTTACTACCTGGTGACCTAGGGCAGTTCACTTAACCTTCCTGGGCCTCATTTTCCTTAAATGTAAAATTAAGGGGGTGGATTAGATATATTCTTTGCCAGCTTTAAATCTAGCTTCCTGTAGTTATAGTGATTTCATCTGAATGAATAATTTTAGCTATAGCATTTACACCTTTGTGATTTAAAATACATTGTATCAAGTTATCCAGAATCTGCATTTTACTTCATACAGATGTGTGTAAATAATATTTTGTTGGCTGTATCAAATTACCTTAGATTAAATGATATCTGTATCGAGTTGCTTACTCAAATCTAAATTAGCCAGTCAGGCAGTTGTTTTAAATATAATTTTGCATAGCAGAGTCAACTTAAAACATTTTGCATTTGTGCTTTTATATATATGTATGAATATACACATATATATGTATGAATATACACATATATGTAAGTTTAAGTATATTGTATATATTTAAGTATATATATGTATACATATACATACATATACTAAAATTTAAACATAAAAATTTTGTTGTTTTGTCATTTTTCAGTCATGTCTGATTCTTCATGACCCTATTTGGGGTATTCTTGGCAAAGATGACTTTAGTGGTTTGCCATGTCTTTCTTCAGCTCATTTTATTTATTTATTTATTTTTTAAATATAAATTTATTTATTTTTAGTTGTCAACATTCACTTCCACAGGTTTTTGAGTTCCAAATTTTCACCCCATTTCCCCCTACCCCCACCCCAAGATGGCATTCATTCTGAATATCCCTTCCCCTAGTCTGTCCTCTCTTCCATCTCTCTCCCCTTCTCTTATCCCCTTCCCCTTCTATTTTCCTGTAGGGCAGGATAGACTTCTGTACCCCATTTCCTGTATTTCTTATTTCCCAATAGCATGTGAAAACATTTTTTTTAAACATATGTTTTTGAAACTTTAGGTTTCAAATTTTCTCTCTTCCTCCCTCACCACCCACCCTCACTGAAAAGGCAAGCAACTCAATATAGGTTGTACATGTGCAGTTATGCAAAACACATCCATAGTAGACATGTTGTGGAAAACTAACTCTATTTCCCTTAATCCTATCCTGCCCTCCCATTTGTTCTATTCTTTCTTTTGACCCTGTCCCTCTTCAGAAGTATTTACTTCTGATTACCCCCTTTACCAATCTGCCCTCCTCTCTATCGTCCCCCTGCTCTCTTGTCCCCTTCCCCCCTATTATCCTGTAGGGTAAGACAGACTTCCATACCCAACTGAATGTGTATGTTGTTCCCTCCTTAAGCCAAATCCTATGAGAATAAGATTCACTCATTCCCTCTTACCTTCCCCCGTTTCTCCTCCACTATAAGAGCCTTTTCTTTTCTGTTTTTTTGTGAGATAATTTACCCCATTCTACCTCTCCCTTTCTTCTTCTCTGAGTATAATCCTCTCTCATCCCTTAATTTTATTCTCCAGATATGACCCCTTATCTTCAACTCACCCTGTGCCATCTATCTATCTATCTATCTATCTATCTATCTATCTATCTATCTATCTATCTATCTATCTATCTGTCTGTCTGTCTGTCTGTCTGTCTGTCTGTCTGTCTGTCTATCTATCTATCTGTCTGTCTATCTATCTATCTATCTATCTATCTATCCATATATACATACATATAATTTTTTCCCCTTCAACTACCCTAATACTGACAAAGGTCTCATGAGTTATAAATATTATCTTTCCATTCAGGAATGTAAACAGTTCAATCTTAATAAGTCTCTTATGATTTCTCTTTCCTGTTTACCTCTTCATGTTCCACTTGAGTCCTGTATTTGAAAGTCAAATTTTCTATTCAGCTCTGGTCTTTTCATCAGGAATGCTTGAAAGTCCCTTATTTCACTGAATGACCATTTTTTCCCCTGAAGGATTATACTCAGTTTTGCTGGGTAGGTGATTCTTGGTTGTAATCCTATCTCCTTTGCCCTCTGGGATATTATATTCCATGCCCTGCGGTCCTTTAATGTAGAATCCAGCTCATTTTATATTGAAGAAATGGAGGCAAATAAGTTTAAGTGACGTGGCCAGAGTCACACAGCTACTAAGCGTCTGAGGCCAGATTTGAACTAAGGAAGATGAGTCTGACGCTCTATCCACTGTGCCACCTAGCTCTCTGTGTGTGTGTGTGTGTGTGTGTGTGTGTGTGTGTATGTGTGTTTAGAAATGCATATAAAATCAAGATAATTTAAAGTAGATCTCCAACATGTATAAGAAATATAATTTTGTACTTTGATGATTCAGTAATGTCATCTATGTGAGTATTTCTTTCTCAGCTAACATAAATGACACCCATCAACCCCTTCCTATTTGATTTTTGTCCATGTCCTTTCAAATGAATTCCAGATGAAATTGTTGATGAAGGCAAGGCAACAGGAAGAACTGTGACAACTGTTATTGCCCTCCTTCCTTACTTTCCCCCTTTAGACAGAATGCTGACATGGGAGTCAGCAGTTCCTTTCTTCTTATTGAGATGAGAAAACCATCAGACCTTTCCATCTGCCCTACTATACCTCCAGACCTAAACCATCTAACTTGCTATGTTTTGTGGTCCTCTAACACTGTCATCCTATCTCTCTGCGTAACTAACCTAGGGACTTCTGGACCTTTCTATCTGCCCTGCAGTTCATCTTTTCTCTTAATTGTTGTCTCTTCCAATTATAGTATGAGCTCCTTGAGATCAAGGACAGTTTTGCAGTGTGATGCTTGTACTTTCTGTCCATTTATTATTCCTTAATCCTACTGCATGATGAGTTTACCTGTTTTTATGGTCACACATATTCTTGATGATAAATTTTATGCCACTTCTGGCACATCATCATTTGTTATATGCTTTAATCCTACTTAACCCTTCTAATATGTCTTTTTTATTGCTCATTGGATCACCTAATGTTTTTACTCTTCTAAGTAAAGGAATTTAATGCTACATATGGTTATTTGTATGTAAGAAGCAAATTATGGCCAAAGACCCAGAGAGGAATAATGTTTTTTAAAAACTGTAACTTTTTATTTTATATATATACTTTTACATGTTTGTACGATATATTAGAGTATACTTATCAATCTCCAAGAAAATTTCCTTTTACAGAAAATCCTAAAACAGGCTGTATATGTAAGTAAGTAGTTATTTGTACTGTATATTTTATTTTTATTATATGTATAATAAAATTATTTAGGCTTACTATGGGAAAATATTTTTTGAAATTTTAAAAATGACATTCTTTTCATTTTGGGACTAGAACTATATTTGTGATTTGGTAATGTAAGAAAGTTAGCATGAAAGGCCATGGCTGATTAACTGATTATAATAAGCTCGTCAAATGTAGCAATCAAGGTCATTTTTCAGAACCAGTGGTGTACTAAGCTGGTGAGCTGCAATTTTTTTCAGTGTCATTTTATCGGTAAAAAGTTTTAGAGCATGCATACCCATTATATGTATAATTATTTAATCATGTTACATACACATATTCTAATATTACATGCACATTATAAAACACAAAGTAGAAATTAAACAAGGATGAGTTAAAGTTGAAATAAACACTTTAACATTTTAAAATTTGTATTTGTCAATGGTACAAAAGAGCTTTCTGTGCTTAAGAGCAATGTAAAAATGTTTTATTATTTTGTTAAAGTTCTTGTATTTAATTTGATTGTTGTAGCTAGCCAAACAGGTGAATTTCTTTTTTCAAATATCCTTTTCAAATATACAAATACAACAAATAAAAATATTAAGGCATGATAGTCCATGATCATAATAGCTTTTCGAAATGTCACATATATATCAGAATATTACCACCTGTAATGCCAGAGTAGGAAGCAAAAGTTGCTGATTTTAAACTGAAAATCAAAAAATTGAAATTGACTGATTTTAACTCAACAGAAAAATTTTGTTATACAGTCACCCCTTGACATTCAGTTTCACATTTGGTTTTGGTTATTTGCAAGTTGGCCATTGGTAATTAAATGGGAATTTTTGGAGATTTATTGCTTGGAAAATTACTGGTGATATACATATGTATACTAAAAAAAAGTCATAAATATATAAATGCCATATATTATTAATCTGTTTTATAATTTACTACCATAGGTATGCATACACAAATTTGTTATAAACAGTTAAATTTTGTTAAAGTTTCATTGTGCTAAAAGAATTACAGGCTATAAGAGATACTAATCTCATAGAAACTGTGATTTTTTTATGGGTGCAGGTGTGTTGTTTTACTTGTTTTTATGTTAAATAAATATCAGAATTTTTAAAAATAAAAGCATGGAGTGAGGCCTAGAGTTATTTGGGGTTTTCCACAATACATTTGTAAGGGTCTTGTGTCCCTAATTCCTGTGAATGTTGAAGGATGGCTGTACAACCATTTCTCTTCTTTACATGGTTTTGCTTAATGGATATTATATTTTAAATTTCTATTCATGTTTTAATTGTGTGTGTATTTTATGAGTGTGATAAATAGTAAGAAGGCTAATTTGACTGGTCTGTGGGGCCTAAGAAAAGGAGTAATGTATAATAAGGGAGTAATATATGATAAGAAGGGAGTAATATATAGGAAAGCTGGAAAATATTTGAGGCTTAGTTTTATAGGGATTTAAGTGCCAAAAAAGAAGAGTTCATATTTGATTCTATGGGTAGCTACCGGCATTTACTGAATAGGGTGATCATGTTGTTAGATGCTTTAGGAATATCACTGTGGCAGAGATAGGAAAGTGGGAAGAGGGGAATAAGTGTTTATATAACATCTGCTATGTGCCAGGCACTATATTAAGTACTTTACAGATATTATCTCATTTGATCCTCACAAGAACCCTAGGAGCTAGGTATTGTTATTATCTTCATTTTATAACTGAGGCAATTGAGACAAACAGAGGTTTAGTAACTTAACCTGCTAGTGTCTGAGGACAGATTTGAACTGAGGGCTTGCTGATTACAGGACCAGTGCTCTGTTTGCTGATGGTTTGAGAAGACTTAGAAGGGACAAACCAAGAAGCAGCTAGAATTAATCCAGAAATCTAGGTTCTTGTGGTATTTCCAGATGTGATGTTATTTTAAATTCATGGAGCTGCTATTTTTTAACTTTAGGATCTGTTCCCTCCCTCATATGGATTAATGTCATTTTGCCTTGCTCTCCAGAGCTCTGTGCCAGAACAGTGGTGTACCTCCTCTTTCTTCCTTTTTTTTTCTTTCCTTCCTTCTTCTTTCTTTCTTTCTTTCTCTCTTCCTTCCTTCCTTCCTTCCTTCCTTCCTTCCTTCCTTCCTTCCTTCCTTCCTTCCTTCCTTCCTTCCTTCCTTCCTTCCTTCCTTCCTTCCTTCCTTCCTTCCTTCCTTCCTTCCTTCCTTCCCTTCTTCCCTCCCTTCCTTTTTTTCCATGTCATGATCAGACTGTAACATTTAGCAATCAACAGTATGGATGCAACCACCCCCTCCCTTTCACCAATTTAAATTAAAACTCTTTTGTTGGGCTTTACACTTGCCACAGAACTGAAACTAAAATAACCTGTTAGATAATTAGTCACAAATATGATTCTGATGTTTTTCTCCCCCATACACAAAAAAGTTCTGTCTGAAATATGTCTTCTTGTAATACTAGGTCCTGCCACCACAGTACTTGGCTGAGTTCACAAATGTGTTGTAATCTGTAGCTTCCTTGTCACTTTTCTGACTCTCTTCTCCTCCTAGACTTTGTTTCCTAACTAATTAAAATCCCCTGCCGCTGCTGCTACAGGGACCACCATAGCCACCTTGGTCATGAGGTTTGGCAAAATATTGGCTCCTGCCAAAAGAGTAGGAATCCCTGCTTCCAAAGTTTCTTTCCTTCTCAGGACCAAAATTTGAGGACTGATTGTTGTAGTTGGCAAGGTCATTGTAGCTTCCACCATATCCAAAGTTGTTATCACATCTTCCATTGCCATAGCTGTCATAGCTCCCACTCCCACAATAACCACTGTTCTGTTTTTTGTCACTCTGTCCACAGCCTCTGTTTCTTTTAAAGTAACCAGGACCACTTTATTCATAACCATGATTATCTCAGATTCATTGTAGCCATGTCCATTTAGGCCATATCCTCCATCACCATGACTGCTACCAAAACCACTACTGAAGTTTCCACCATAGTTAGTTATTATTTCCACAGCTCTGCCAAAAATTTTGTGAGGGCTCGCATTCACAGCTGTATCTACCTCTTCCACCATGACATAGGTAAAAAAACCAAAGCCTTTGGAACACTTGGGATTTGGATCCCTCATTACCACACAGCCTGTGAGCATGCGTCGTGGCTCCTTAGACTCTTGTCTGTCATGTGAAAGCTCAAACATCTAGTCAAGAGCTTTCACAGCTGCTCAGGCTCCTTGAAAGATTCTGACTTTGACCTGGCGAGAACAGTGGCAGACACTTCAGTGATCCTTCTCCAGTGCTGTTGAGGTCAAAAGAGAGCTAGCTTAAGAACATACCTCAGCACCCCAATTTAAAGGTTGCTAACTAATATTGAGAGTAGCATGCTAATGAAGTGGTGAAGAAATCAACATGTAACTTTATTTTTAACAATTTTCAATAATATTTTATTTTTCCAATTGCATGTAAAAACAATTTTTAATATTCTTTAAAAATTTTTTTTTGAGTTCTAAATTCTCTTTCTTTTCCCCTCTCCTCCATTTCCCCGCAATAGTGAGCAATTTCATATAGGTTATACATGTGCAATTATGCAAAACATATTTCCATATTGGTCATGTTATGAAAGAAAACATAGAACATGCCAAAAAACTACCAAAAAAGTGAAAAACAGTATGCTTTGATCTGCATTCAGACTTCAGTTCTTTGGAGTGGATAGCAGTTTTCATTATGAATCCTTTGGAATTATTTTGGATCATTGTATTGCTAAGAATAGCCAAGTTTATCATCTTACATTATTTCTGTTACTATGTATAATGTTCTGGTTCTGCGTACTTCAATCTGTATCAGTTATGTAAGTCTTTCAGGGTTTTTCTGAAAGCATCCTAGCCTGTAACTTTAAAAACAGTTTTCTCTTTTCAACTCAATTCAACACACATTGATTAAACACCCTCTTTGTAAGAGGTACTTTACTAGTTCCTCAGTAGGCAAAGACAAAAATGAGAAATGGTCTTATCCTACAAGGTGCTTCAGTTCACCATTTTTTTGGAAACAATTGAAAATGTTCAAGAGGAACAAGTCAAAGCCTTTTTGATTTTTTTTTTTGGCTAGGCAGTGGGGTTAAGTGACTTGCCCAGGGTCACACTGCTAGTAAGTGTCATATGTCTGAGGTCAGATTTGAACTCAGGTCCTCCTGAATCCAGGGCTGGTGCTGTATCCACTACGCCACCTAGCTGCCCCTCAAAGCCTTTTTGAGAAACAGATTTGCCTAAGGTTTGAAGCAGGAGTTATAAAATGCCTGGGAGCACCTGCTTCAACAAAGAAATTATTTAGTATTATCTAGGTCTTGATTGAAAAAAGAAAAAATCTAGAGGAACACAATCATCAATTAGTGTTTTAGGTAATCCAGCCTCTACTCATTTGTAAGAAAGAGTCAAGAATATCAAAGAAACAAATGAAAAAAAATGTAAAGGAAGGTTTCAGTTAACATAAGAAAAAACATTTTACAGGAATTATAGCTTACAGCAGGAGGGCAACAAGCCAAGTTATGATTATTAATAATTTTTCAAAAATTTCTCAAAAGCTTTATGTTTCTGTGCTTTATGCTGTTTTATCTCAATTTGCATCTGGCATAGCCTGAAATAATCATATAATTGTCAAGACCCAACCTTACTTTGTCTGTGAAGGATATCCAGGCAAGAAAATTTGGGTTTGTCTTCTGGTTAACTGACAGTGATGATGTTAATAATTTAATTTTTCCCCTTCTTTTAAACAGAATGTCCCTCCAGACCTGTCTATATGTACCTTTGTGTTGGAACAATCCCTATCTGTCCGAGCTCTCCAGGAGATGCTGGCCAACACGATGGAGAAAGCAGAAGGGGCAAGTACTCAAGTCTACATAGAATTTTAGCATATTATGAACTTAGCCACCATATAATCAACTAATCTATTTCTTTTACAGGTATTACCACATTCTTGAGTTTAAATGTATCAAGACAGTGTCTTTTGGTTATTTCTTCAAATTTATTTTAAATACTCTTACATAAATGACTTCTGTGATAGATTGCAGAGCTACAAAAACTTCAACACTAACTTGACTCATTGGAGAATTCTTTGCCACTGAAATATATTCTGATGATTGATACCAGCATTTTTATTGTGATTTAATGTTTTTATTTTCTATGCTAACATATTATATGATACTAACTGCCCTGTGTGTGATCACATTTCATTATCTTTTATTTTATTCTGAGTTATTTTTAGCCATGTAACTATTTCAGCTTTTGAACAATTGTTGTGGATGAAATTTTACAGTACTGTCATATATTTTATTTGGAATGCAGAGATAGAGAGAATGTTGTATCACCAAGCTCTGCTGTAGTTTTGCAAATAAACATTCCTTTACTTATTCTTCTAGGCTACTTATTGATGCTGATCATACCATCCCTTAGCTTGTCTACATTTTTTCCCTAGTTATGTAAGTGGGTAGAGGAGATAGAGTGTGGGACTTGGAATCAGAAAGAACTGAGTTCAAATAATGCCATAGACACTGGCTTTGCGAGCCTGGTCAAGTCTGTTTCCTGATCTGTATATGGGATAATAATAGGACTTATCCCATAGGATTGTTGTAAAGATCAAGTGAGATATCATATATAATGCCCTTTGTAACCTTAACACAGTATAACACAGGTCATTTCATTTTATATTATTATTGTTGTGCTTATGTTTATTTTATTTAATTAGTTATTTTCCACATGACTTAGTGGGATCCAATTTCTGGAAATTACCTATTTGTGACTACTCATTAAAACTTATAGTTAAGCCGGTCTTCTAATAATGTTTTGAAATAAATGTTGTAGCACGTGGCTTAAGCAAAAAAGTATAGTTATATTCTAGATATGAAATTGAAAATTTTATGTACTATTCAGTAGAGACAAACATTCTTGTTGACAAATTCAAATAGACCTGTTCTTTCATTCATGTGGATATTCTCCCAATCTATGCTTGTTACTATGCTTGTCTGACTTCTGTCCATGTCTTCCCTTATGTTTGCTGCCAATATGTTAGTACCTTTCTTTCTTTTCTCTTGATGTCATAAAAATGAGTACAGTAGCCCATAGATTGTCCATTAGTTATCCCTTGTTCTTGCCATGTGACTGTACCTTCTTTTTCATTCATATGTTTGTTTGATAACATCTCTTGCTCTCCTTTTCTATTTGTAATTTGTTGTACACTGCTTAGATCTACCATGCCTTTCTCCATTGCCTCTGAGTGATATTCATTTTCACATCTTCTAGTACTAGAGCATTCCATCATTTGCAGCTACATTACATCACTGGAAGAATATTGGTATGAAAAAGATGTGCAGAGAAATTTGGGGTCAGTAAAGAACTTTATATTTATCAAATGTAGTTCAGTTTGGTTTTTTCTTTCTCTTCAATTTTGGGCCCAATTGTCCATTATAGACAATGTAAATGGAGTGAATACACACATACACTTTTCTATATACACACGTATAATAATAGAAAAAACCCATAAGTCAGGATCAGTAAAAAAGTTAAATGGTTGTACATATCAGACTAGAAAAGTAATCGCCATTTATGACAGTATAACTTCTGTCTGAACTTTCAATTTTTTTTCAGTTTCCTACAGTTTAAGATATAGTTTTATGTGGTTTAGATAGATTTTAAATTACTTAAAAATCAATTTGAATTCTTATTATGCTCATAAGAAAGGGGAGGGTAGTAAAGATGGTATTTATTGTAAAGTGAATTTGGTAGTATTTATATTTTGAATTAAAACTTTCTGTTGAGTTTCAAATTGAGAGAGTTGTCAAAGCCCTGTCCAACTTCTAATCAACCATGAAGCAGCTGTGTCATTAAATTTTTTTTCTTTGTATTTTAACATTTCAATTGGAAAAAAACTTTACAATTAGTGTAGTATATGTATAATTTCTATTTTTTTATCTGGAATTTTAGTTTAAGATAAAACAAGAAATAATAGAAATTTTCTCAAAACAACTTGGTTTTTTTCACCCCCAAAAACTTCAGTTCATCGTTAAGTGACATTGATGCATGGCAGCTTGAACATGAATCTGATCTACGAACATGTGAATGTCTGCTGAGAATCTTGAATACATACATATATATATATATATATATACATATATATACATATATATGTATGTATATACACACACATGTATATGTATGTATACATATACATATATTGCACCCACATATACTTAAAATGAAAAACATGTTACTATTGAGGTATGATACCTTTTGAACATGGAGCATATCTATAAACCATTTGAAAATCTGTTGAGTCTAAAAAATAGTGTTTTTTTGACACACACATATACGTAGGATGCTAAACACATTGCTATTTCACGTCTATATCTTTGTATGATACAGCTACAAGTCTAGCTTAAGCAATTGATTGCATTTTTACAATATGAGGTTCTTCTGATACTAAATTTATGTTTATGAAGTGATTTGAAGCATTACTTTTTTAAAGGCACATTACATGTTGATGCTGACTTGTAATTAATATTTTTCCTTCTAAAATATTTAGATTTAATAAATTTGTAATATGATTTAAATTTGACAGGGCAATAATGGAGGAGTAGCACAAACTAGTATAGTTGAGCTTCCTCTCCATAGCTCCCCAACAAAGATCTAGAAAATTCACCAATCTGAATTCTGATTGTGCAGTCTGAGGGAAAAACAAAACAAAACAAACCACCATAAGTCATTTTTTCAGCCCAGGTTGGTATAGAAATAGAAATAAAGAGGATTGTAGACACTGGGGATGAGGTTTGGCCAGGACTGTGTGCAGTTCCTGAAAGAGGAACAAAGCTCTGCACTAGGGAAGGAAGTGATCCCATGGGTCCCTGAACTAATGCAAAGTGTGAGAATGGGTGCCATATGGCAGCACTGTTGCTTACTACCTAATTTTGGGTGATAGATTGGGTTGGGCTGAGGAGGGGAACTATGCCTAGGAGTGGTAAAGAGTATTTTTCGGGTTCTAGTTGTATGCTGAGTGAGGAATAGGTTCAGATAGAAACAGTAGCTGTGTGACTCTGACCCCAGGAGCAGAGCTGGTATTTAGGTCTAGTCTGTTACTCAAGCTCAAGAGTGCAGTGGAATAACCAGGGCAGGAATCCAGACCAAAGGAGACCCTGCAGTTTGGTCCCCTTTAACCTTCTGAGCTTCCCCAGAAGCCTGGTAATTGCTGAGTTCAGTAGCACTTTAATGGGACTTCTAGCTAGTGACAAGCTGACAGACCCAAACCAAGATGAGGAACTTGGAAGAGTTCAGACCAGGAAGGAAATGAGTGACTTTGTCCTGTTTCCAGTGACATTGGTAGCACTGAAAGCTTCTATGTCCCTTGCCTGAGCTAGCTATGAGATCCAGAATAACACAACACTAAATACTGTAGGAAAGCAATAGAAACCCTTAAAAGAGCAAAAGTTCAACGCACACATTCATCCCAGAAGTGTGAAAAGCCCAGCCCAAAATTAAAATCCATAGTCAAGAAGTAGACTGGGAAAATGAGAAACAAAAAAAAAGAGAATCCCACTATAAAAAGCTATTATGGAGATAGTGAAGTTCAAGATACAAGCCCAGAGGAAGATAATTAATCAAAATATCTATAAGCAAAGCTTCAAAGAAAAATGGAGCTTGGCTGAAAGTCCAAGAATTCTTGGAAGAGTTAAAGCATTTAAAAGAGCTAAAAATGATTTTAAAAGGAAATGAAAAGCACCAGAGGAAAAAAAAATGGGAAAAGAAATGTAAGCTATGGAAGAAAGGCATAATAAGAGAATTAATAGCTTGAAACAAGAGGTACACAACATTACCCAAGAAAATAATTCCCTTACAATTAGAATGTACCAAATAGAAGCTCTAGGAGATATCAAGAAATATTAAACACTCAAAAGACTGGAAAAGAGCAACAGTGTGAAGTATCTCATGGGAAAAATAAGTCACCTGGAAAACTGATTGAGGAGAAATAATGTAAAAAATCGTTGGACTGCCTGAAAATCATTACCAATGAAAAGCCTGTATATCTTAGTTTAGGAAATCATAAGACTTCCTAGCTCTCATAGAAACAGAGGACAAAGTAGAAATAGGAAGAATCCAAAGTCACTTCCTGAAAGAAACCTCCAAACATAAACTCTGAGGAATATTATAACCAAAATCCAGTTCTTAGGGCAAAGAAAAAGTATTGTAAGCATCCAGAAAGAAAGAATTTCAAGTACCGAACTGTCACAATTAAAATTATAAAATTTAGCAGCTTTCATTATAAAGGTGTGGAGAGCTCAGAATATTATATTCAAAAAGGAAAAAAAAAGTGTTAAGACCAAGAATAATCTGTCCAGCAAAACAGTAATCCTACAGAGGGATAATGAATTTTTAATGAAATAGAAGTCTTCTAAGCATTCCTGATGGAAAGAGTTGTGTAGAAGCATTGTCATACAAACACAGGAATCAAGAGAAGTATAAGAAAGTAAACATGAACAAAAAGATCATCACTTTTGGAATACATAGGAACCCTGATCAGCTACTCTATGACCAACTTTAATTCTAAAGGACTCATGATGAAGCTTGTTACTTGCCTTCAGATAAAGAATTGGAGTCAGTGTGAAGAGTGAAGCACATTTCTTTTGGACATGACCAGTGCAGGTATTTGTTTTGCTTGACTACACTTGTTGGTAATAGGTTTTGTTTTTCTTCTTTTTTCAAAATGAGAGGAGGATGAACCACAATAAGAGGGGAGGAAGAGAATGCTGACCTGAAAATAAAATAAATTGAATAGAAAAATAAATTTGGAGTATGAGATGTATAGGTCATTTTTTTTTAAAACAAGACCTTTATGATTTTATTAAGAGTTAGAGAAAATATTGGTTCAAATAATGTAAGGAAAGAATCCTATCTAGAAATTGTGGTGTTCACCAGAATAGTGACAAATCAAATTTTGACCTCTGCTGGGAAATATTTCTTCAAAAGGTAAATGGGATATTTAAAATTTTTCATATGAAGATAGGAGAATTTTAGACCAAGAGATGAATGAATACTATGTAGAAATCAAATCAGTAACTGTTCTTTAAAGGTTTTGCTTCTCCAAACAATAATTTTTTATGGCAATGAAATTTTAATATATTAGGTTAGTAAAACAATATTTCATTTTATATATTTATATATAAATATATATTATACATATTATACATATATTCGTTTCTCTCTTTGGTGGTAAGTGCTCCCTTCATACTAATTCTCTCTCCTTTCTCCATCTCCCCCTGTAGTCAACCATCTAGTTTGTAGATTTTCTGAGTCTCTTTTCTTTATAATCTAAGTATTATTCACTTTGCTGGTAGAATAGATCAAGGCTAAAGAAAAATCTGAAACTCAGATTATCTAATTGAGTTATATTCTCAGTTATAAAAATGCTTTATGTTGAATATATTTTGGATATATGATTAAAATGAGTCTGTGTTATAGTGGATAGAGGACTGACTTTAGGTCAAGATTTAATCAATAAACATTTATCAAAAAGCACCTTTTATGTATCAGGCATTGTGATAGCTGGAAAGACTTGAGTTTGAATTCTGCTTCAGACAAGTTTAATCTATCAGTGTCTCAAAAAATTCTCTAATGTAAAAAAATTATAGAGTTGCCAACCTATATCAACAGAGTGAATTTCCATATTGAGTATTCTCTACACTGACTATATCACAGGTCAAAGCTCCTCTTTTACTCCCACCAGAAGATTGAAACAACATGATTTATACCACCCAAAATTTCACTTGCCTGTGGCAGTATTTACCAAACTTATTTAGCCATGCAACAGTATGAGACTTAGTTTAAGCTTTTTTAATGGGACCTGTAAAATGGTAGTATGGCAGATATGAAAGTATGGAATAATCCTATGAATAAAGTAGGACCTTGGGAAATTTTGGAGGAAAATTCATTTAAGAAATGAAATGTGATTTTGCATTCAAAATTTTTGTATATGTTGGTACTTTTTTTTGCTATTTTAAAATGTCTGTGATTTCATAAGTTGTGGGTATCTCTTCCACTGATGATGATATTGAAAACTGCTATGGCTGAAGAATTTATCATCTTATGACCAACCTTATGGAGTTGAAGCTCTCTCCACTTAAATAGGCTGGACCTTGGGTATCAGACATATGTTTTGGGGATTTATAATCAAAACCTCTCAAGCCAGGTAACATCTATCAGTGCTTGTTTTCCAGTTATATAACCTTAAATATGACCTAGGGTCATTTTTATTCTTTGATGACTTTGGTAGAAGACATAGTTTTGACATATACATAATTTGATAGTTATTTTAAGGGGAAGTATCGCTAGCATTATTTTTCCATCCTATTTCCATTTCTTATTGTATGAAATGCAGCTTGGAAAATTATCTTTGCAATCTTTGTATCATGCCCATCCCCCTTGTTGCATCATGATAATTAACTAATGGAAGTAACATTGTGGGAAATTAAAAGCAAAATATATTATTTAAAAATAAAATACAAATGTTAAATAGTTTTATTAATCATTTATAATTTGGTTTTTATGATAGTATCAGGTGAGTTATTTTCTATGAGTTTTCTCAAATTGATCCTAAGATAAGTAGAATTATATATAACACAACTAACCCAAAATAACTTGAAACATTTTCTAAGGGTACCCTTGCATTAATTATGCTGATATTTTAATAGAAAGCAAAGGTACCTGTCAAAATGTGTTGTCTGTTTATGATCCTTATTTTGTTATACTTCTTAAATAATCCCTTTTAAATGACTAAGAATAGATGACTTTCTTTTTCTATGGAAAAACCAAATAAGTTTATAATTTCTAATAATGTTACTGTTAAAGTGTAAAATACTAAAATTTTTATTATAGGGATATATGTACATGCATATATAGATACATACATTATAGGGATAATATATAGTTAGTCAATATGTAGTTAGTCAAAATAGCTAATTATTATGAAAATTAGTGTATTGATTATAGCATCTTCTTATTCTTCTGATGCGCAGTATTACCAAGGAGTGGATAGACTCCTTGAGCTGGAATCAAGAACACCTGAATTCAAATATAGCCTCAGAAGTTTGCTTGTTATGTATTCTTGGGCAAATCACTTAACTTCTGCAAGCCTCACTTTCCTCACCTATAACACGGAGATCATGATAGTATCTACCTCCCAGGTTGTTTTGAGGATAAAATGAGATAATATTTGTGAAGTGCCTGGCACATAATAGATGCTAGATAAATGCTAATGATGATGATGATAATGTTAACTATTATCAAGAAACATGGTGAATTATATAAAGTATTAGAGTATTTTGAGTGTAGCAGTGATTTCAAGGTACATGGCAAAATTAAGTTCAGTATAATTTTAGATAAATACAATAACTAAATATAAAATCTGTGAAGACCTATTTGATTTCATCTTCATAATTCTATTTGGTGATAAAATGAACAAGAGAACTTATCTACTCACAAACACATGTATTTAAAAGCCTTTCCAATACCCTAACTAGTCTTTTCTTATTGATCTATGTCTTGGGACATATATTATTTCACTATATATACTACGAGGAAGTGAAATATGATATTAAAATATCTGTATGTCTGAGGCTTTATTCTGACCTATTTCTTTACTTTGACTCTTTCTTGAAATGTTGAACCCAGAAATGCTTCATGGTTTTCTCACTGTTGAGTAAGTTGCTATGTCAGAAATTTTTTGCAGGATTAGTAAATATTTTGATTTAACTCCCTTGCACTTGCAGGATTTGGCAACTCAGTTCATTGTTGCTGTTACTTAAAAAAAAAAAAGCTCCTAGGTCATCGGGTTATGATGGCCTTATACTAAGGGACTTGAACATACATGTTGATACTACCTTAAATACCCTAACCTCCCAGTTCCTCAGCTCTCTGGCTGAGTAGTTTTGCGGCGGAGTGCTGTCACACTAGAGCAAGATTTTTGTCTTTCAGTAACACAGGGAACTGGGTGTAGAGTTGTATTCTGTTATAAGCTTGTGTTTTAGCTTGTGCAGATCATGGTGGCTGCTGGGGAGGGGCTGCTGAGTAGATATGTTAGGAATTAGCCTTCTGTGTTCTTAGTTAATTTGTTTATGAGTGTGTTAGTGCCTAGGATTCTTAGATTTTGCAGACAGCTGATATTGCTTTATCTCTTGCATATAATTCCTAATTTAAAGAGTTTCAAGAGGTTGTAAGGATTGGAGACAGTGTCTATAATCTTCCATCTTGTTTATTACAGATCTTGGAAGTCACTTTAAGATGTCTAATAGACTCTTGGTGACGTGAGAGTAGAGGTCAAAAAAGAGATTAGGGCTAAATAATAAAATTTGAGAATCATTTGCTGAGAGATGATAATTGAACCCATGGGTGCTAATGAGATCAAACAAAATAATAAAAAAGGAGAAAAGAAGAGGGCCAAGGACAGATCCTTACAGAAGATCCCATCATTAGGGGTCTTGATTTTGATGAAGTTCTGGCAGAACAGTAATCATATAGGTAGATCTTCAAAATCATTTTATAGAATTAAAAATAATCTAGATGATAGACGTTCAAGCCTCAGTGTAGACGTCTATGAAATATGGGACAGTGTAGAGAACAGAAAATCAGGAGGGAGAAGTGTTACAAAAATCTAGGTAGGAGAGAGTATAAGAGGAGGTGATATTATCGAAGGCTGCAGAGAGGTCAAGAAGGATGTGGATTTAGAAAAAAAAACCTCTTAGTTTTGGAAATTAAGAAATAATTGATAACTTTGGAGAGGGTAATTTCACTTGAATGATGAGGTGAGAAGCCAATCTGCAGAGAGTTTAGAAGAGAATGAGAAGGAAAGTATTAGTAACTGTTGTAAATGGGCTTCTTTTGGAGTTTAGATGTGAAAGGGAGTTCAGATCTAGGATGATAGCTAGTGGGGATCAGTGAGAGGTTGGGTTTTTTTTGCACATAATAGTATTTTTCCCAATTACATGTAAAGATATTTTTCAACATTAATTTTTGTAAGATTTTGAGTTCAAAATTTTTCTCCTTCCCTTCCTTCCCTGCCCCCTTCCCAAGATAGCAAGTGATCTGATATAGGGACATGTACAATCATGTTAAACATTTCCACATTCGTTATGTTGTAAAAAGAAGAAATCAGAACAAAAGGAGAAAACCACAAGAAATAAAAAACAACAAAAAAGTGAAAATAATATGTTTTCTATCTGCATTTAGACTCTATAGTTTCTTCTCTGAATGTGCATAGCATTTTCCATCATGAGTCTTTTGGAATGGTCTTAGGTCATTGTATTTCTGGGAAGAGCTAAGTTTGTCATAGTGGATCATTGCACAATGTTGCTGTTGTTACTGTGCCTGGTTCTGCCAAGTGAAAGTTTTTTAAGGATGGGGGAGACATGGGAATGTTTGTAGGTGTCAGGGAAGCAGTCAATAGATAGGAAGAGACTGAAAATTAGAGTGAAAGTTGCTCTGGTAGAGGAGGCATTCTGCTCCAGAAGATGGAATGGAGTGGAATCACTTGTTCACATAGAGGGGTTTGCCTTGGCAAGAAGGGCCAACTCTGGGCCATCCCTTTATGTGAAATAGAGTTGAAGCGGAAGATAGAGGGGAAAGACATCTGAGAGTCATGTGAATGAGGAGGAGAGAAGAGAGTGCTGTCATTTGATGAGACATTTTTTTTCAGTGAAACATGAGGCAGAGTTCTCATTTATAGAACCATACAAACAACACTGGTGATAATGGACATTTTTGCTTTACTGTAGATCTTAGATTATGTTTAATGGATGGACTTTGATTGTGCCTCCTACATAGGTATGAACATCCATATGGAATGACTAATCCTTAGCAGGTGGGATAATTTGATTAGTTTAGAGTGACTCTAAGCTTAAATCTAAACTTTAGACTGTTGTTGCTCTTGTACTGAGCCTATGGTTAGGCCTATAGCCTTTGTATATTTAGACATAGCTAAAGGGATGTAGTGGGGCAGCGGGGTGGCACAGTGGATAGAGAGCCAGGTATGGAGTCAGAAAGACCTGAGTTCAAATCTGCCCTCAGACACTAGCTGAGTGACCCTGGACAAGTCATTTAACCTTGTTTGCGTCAGTTTCCTCATCTGTAAAATGAGTTGGAGAAGGAAATGGCAATATCTTTACCAAGAAAACCTCAAATGGGGTCATGAAGAGTCGTACATGACTGAAAATGACAGAACAACGAAGGGATGTAGAAAGACTTGTTAGGGAAGTACTAACACCTTTGGAGAGAAATTCAGAGTAATATTGAGCATGGAGAGGAATCAGATCAGAGAAACAGAGATGAAAGAAGAGACTTTGGCATCTGCATGGGGCATTGAATTTTACCCTTCAATAGAAGTTTTATCTATGTAATCAGAATCCTTTGTACAAAAGCAGAGTCTTAAACATTGGCCTTGAATGGTTTAACCTCATAAAATTGATCAGGATCTCGTACTCTACCCCCACAAAAGCACAAAGCTAGACAGCAGTTCATCTGAAAAAAAAATCTGTTTGGTAAATAAAGAGTATGACATGTCCTGGTCAAACCATATCTGTAGTCTCTGTGTGTAATTATTTGTATTACCCTTTAAGAATTACATGAATAAGCTGGAGAGAATCAGAGGAGGGCATTTAGAATGGTAAAGGGCCTGGAGGTCATGCCTGATAGGGATTGGTTTAAGCAACTAAGAATGTTGAGCTTAGAGATGAAGGGGACATGAAATTGCCTTCAAGTATTTGAAAGGCTGCAGAATAGCTATTAAACCTGTAATTTGTGAGTCTGGGGCATAAGAACATCAGATAGAAGTTTTGGAGAAGCAAATTAAATCTCGTGTGTGTGTGTGTGTGTGTGTGTGTGTGTGTGTGTGTGTGTGTAATTATCTCTATGAACATGAATCTTATGTACTATATGAGACTGTACATGCAATAATACCATAATTCTTACTAATATTGTTTTTGTAGCTGGATGTTTATAAGTAAGGTGGATTTTAGTGTGTGTAAGGAGGACTTTGTTATTCCTTTTTAGATAATAGTTCCAGGATCCTAGATAATATTTCCCACGAATTATGGTTGAAAACAACTTCTACTGCGCTGTTGCAGTGAGACATAAGGGTGACATAATATGATATTTACTGTGCTTGCGCTATGCTAGGTCACGACGATGTTGCTAAAGTTAACCTGTGAGCTTAATGTTGGCAAGATGCCTTCTTTGTCTGTTGCCCTATAAAGCAAATGGGCACTGGTCAGTAAGTGGGGAACCCATTTTGGGATTTGAGTAATGCATAGAGGAGTGCATGTACCTGCCTTGATTGGCCCCCATTAAGGCTTGGGGGGGGGGAAGTCTGTGTGTTTGCCTCAGCCAACCCCCATTGATATTTAGGGGATGAGAATTGTACTCCTATTCTTGCCTGCCCCTGTGAGAAGTGTGATTAGGGAATGCTGTGGGAGTTGGTGCTCCCATTATCAGCAACCCTTTTGAGAAGACTAGACTAGAATAAAGTAAGCTTATTTAACCCCTCCAAAGATGTCTTCCTGTCTGACCAAATCAAAAGTGAAGCTGTGCTAGGATACCTGTTAGTGATAGGAGCCCTCCTGTGTTCTCCTGCCCAACAAATGGTGTTATCTGTGTGTTTACCTGTGAAACAACGTTGTATCTCTGATAAAATTAATTTTAGCCTTCTCTGCTCTCATGTCTTTTAGAAGAAATGTAGAGGAGAGGCAGGTCATTGAAGAATATCAACTGAGTGTGAGAAACGAGCTTTCTTCTCAAATAATAATGCCAAATAATTGCTTTCAAATTCCCGAGTTTAGAATTTGATTTCCAGGGAAAACAGTTTATTTCATTGTTTAACATTTTTCAAAGTCTATGTATATAATCTTATCTATTACAAAAAAAAAAATCTAAAAGCTTTATGGACTTACTGTTAAATGGAGCAGCTTGGTTCTCTTTCTTCCAAACTTATTTATTTTTCAGAGGTAAATCCTGTAGTTATTTATATCACCTCTTTGAAATGGTGTGTTTAATTTTGTGCTTAAAAAAACCCCCCAATAAAACAGGTCATTCTGGTTTAATGTAAATAATGTATTAAGTAAATCTGGAGATTATCGATAGTATCTTATAAATGAATGTGAATTTGATAGGGGACTTAATTCAGTTCCCCCCCACGTTTTTCTCTCTCAGGAAAGAATGAGACATGAGAATTTATCAGTTTATAAACATAATTAACCACAGCTCCTTCTTTTTAGAACATACTTTTGAGAATTTCTATATTCTCTTTCAAATTGATACTTTTTTGTATGTTATACACAATTAAGTTGATTATATTCATTTAGTTTAATTATTTACAACTCATTTTTAAACCATATTACTCTGTTGAAAATGGATATTTATCTAGAATTCAGGTATTTACAGGAGCTAAATACCCTGGGAGAGTTATAGTAAAAATGAATAAATTAAGGCTTTTCTTTACACTAATATGTCTTTCCTTTCTTTTTTAGCTTTGTTTTAGAAATGTTGCCAGCTTTCAAATTCTCCTTGTAGCATCTTGTTTTTAATAGAATGTTAAAAGGAAAACTTAGGGAGCCTGATTTAGAGCTGTTCACTAGATCTTTAGACACATTTCTGGTGAAGTCAACACAATGTAATTGAGTGACTGAATTTTTATCACACAAAATAAGATATAAATTAAGTCTGTTATTATGCTTATTTGTAATATTTTTCATCTCTCTATGTGTTTATGCCATCAAGCAACTTTTGCCTCTTGCTTAAAAAAAAAAGCTCACTCTGGACAGGGAATATATCTGTTAAGTGAATTTCTTTTTCAAAAACTTTGCTATACATTTATCATTTAATGTAATAACAGATTGAAATAACTGAATTTTCATGGCTCACTTATACCTATCAAATAATTAATGTGGAATTATTTTGGGTCTGATCTTATGCTGTTGATTTTGGCATTCTTGGTGTTCTAATCTTTTGTCATGGCCTCTTATGCATATTACATTGGGAAGGTACCTAACCTTTGATAACCTTTGATTAAAAAAAACAAATTCAGTAAACAATTTTTTTGCCTGCATCTATAGTTTTATTAGTGGAAGGAATGCCTAGTTTGGAATTTCCATATGTAAATGTAGATAAGCAGTTCATGTGTACTTTAGATTCTAAGAAACTTGACTGGAGTATTGAGAAGCCAAGTGACTGTACCGTGGCCATGCAGCTATTGTGTCACAATCAGCAAGTGAAACAGTTGATTCCTGGCTTCAAGGTTAGCAATTAATCCAGTACTACATACTGCCTTTCAACAAAAAATAAACACGGCTCACTGGGAGGTAAACTCAAACTCTTCAATAATGTGATGTTCTTTGAATTCTATTTGGCTGTGAAATTATTTCAGATTTACTTGTTAAGGTCCGCTCTTTTGTCTTCATGTGAAATGTCTTTTTGTAACTGTCATATTGCATTCATATGTGATACAGGGAAGGAAGACTGAGATTAGGAGAATGCATACTTTATTACAAATTTTATGTGCATTATATACTATTTATACGCATACACACACATACCTTCATACACATATGTTCAAGTGATCAATACTAAAAGATTAGCCCCTAAGCAAGGAGCATACTGATTTTGTTTAATACTTATTTAAATTTGTGTTCAAATCTGACCATTGACTTCATTGACCTGCATGGATGTTTTAGCATCTACATATGCTCAACCTTATGTCTGTTAACAATTTTTGTACTGGATTAACTTAAGACTTACTATTAAATATTATGTGCCTGTAGGTTAGGCATTATGATTTAAGTGGGTAACTTTTTTTTCATTAGCATTAAAAGACCTAAGGAAATAGTAATCTAAAAGATTGGTACTAGAAACCCTATATGAAGATATTTAAATGATTGTTAATTTGCTAATATCTTATTCACTTTTATTTTGGCTTTTCTTTTCACAGCAAATTGATATAGAAAAATGGGTATGTTCCTCAGTGTATTTTTAAAAATTTGTGTGATCTGAACTGTTATTGCATGTTTGCTATTATGTCTAATCTTTTGCTTACATTGCTTGTTCTATCAGTAGAAAGCAATCACAATATTAAGGGTATAAACTAATTTTATTCCATGAGTCTTAAAATAGAAACATCTGTTTCTACATGCTATCTTGTAGTTTCATGTGTCCTTTAAAATCAGGTTATTGTATGATTTGATTTGTTTTCTAATGAAAGCATACTAGATTATCAATCAGCAAGCATTTATTAAGCTCTTACACTTTGGCAGGTACTGTTATTGGTAGGGAATACAAAGACAATAATGAAATAGTCTATGTGCCCTAGGAATTTATATTTTTTCAGGCATTCAATATTTATCAAGCTCCTGCTTTGTGCCAGGCATCATGCTTGAATGCTGGTGTTACAAAAAGAGTCAAGACAGTCCTTGTCCTTAAGGAGCTCACAATCTAATGGGGGAGACAACAAACAAACAATTATGTAAAAATGAACTATTTGCAAGATAAATTGAAAATAATTAAGGGAGTAAAGGCCCTAGAATTAAGAGGGATTGGGAAAGGTTTCTTATAGAAGATAAGATTTTAGGTGAGACTTGAAGCTAATAAAAGAGATGAAGAGAAAGAACATTTTAGGCATGGGAGATAGCCAGAGAAAATTCCAGAGCTGAAATATGGAATATCTTAATTTGTGGAATAACAAGGAGCCTAGTGTCACTGGATTTAAGAGTATGTGGTTGGTAGTAAGAAGACTAGAAAGGTAGAAGGGGCTAGCTTTGAGCACTAAACAAAGGATTTTGTGTTTGATCTTGGAGGTGATGAGGAGCCACTGGAGTTTATTGAGTAGGGGTGACATGGTAAGACCTATACTTTAGGAAAATCACTTTGGTGGCTGAATGGAGGATGAATTGGAGTGGGGAAAGACTTGAAGCAGGCAGACCACCAGCAGGCTATTGCAATAGTCCAGGGGTAAGACGATGAGGGCCTGTACCATAGTGATGACAGTGTCAGGGGTGAGAAGAGGACATGTTCAAGAGATAGTGCAAAGGTAAAATTGACAACAGATTGTATATGAGGTATGAGAGATAGTGAGGAGTTGAGGGTAATAGGTATTAGGAGCCTGAGGAACTGAGACGTTGTCTTCTACAGTAATAGGGATGGTAGGAGGTGTTTAGGAAGAAGGATAATGAGTTCCATTTTGGACATATTGAGATTAAGATGTTTATTGGACATCTAGTTTGAGATGCCTGAAAGACAGTTGAAGATGCAAGATTGGAGGTCAGCAGAGAGGTTGGGGCAGGGATAGGTAGATCTGAGAATTGTCAGCATTGTTGTTGTTATTCAGTCTTTTTTGGTTGTGTCTGATTCTTTATGACCCTATTTGGGATTTCTGGGCAAAGATACTGGAGTGGTTTGCCATTTCCTTCTCCAGCTCATTTTACAGATGAGGAAACTGAGACAAACAGGGTTAAATGACCCTTGCCCAGAGTCATACAGCTAGTAAGTATTTGAGGCCAGATTTGAACCTAAAAAGATGAGTCTTCCTGACTCCAGGCACAGCATTCTATCTACTGTACCACCTACCTGCCCTCAATAAAACAGTAGAAATCTTAAAGAGCTAATCTATTCCAAAATTCAAGATAGTATGAGTATAGTGGTGGGTATATAAATATGCACATTGTGCTTTGCTAATTATACGTCCCACAAGGACTTCAGTGCATGTGCAAGTATTGTTTCCAGGCTGTTTACCACTTGAAGAGGAGCCTTTTGATTTACTGCTGAGTTACAATTAAGGAGGCATTCAGAAGGCACTCATTATTAGCTGAAGTATTTTCTTCTTTCTGCCTGGCTGTATTTGAAAAGGCCCATATCACATTATTCTTCTTACCACTAGTGAAGGAAAAAGGAGTCAGTTGCTTCATGAGGAAAGCAGTTATGTGTCTATTCAGTTTCAGCTCAATAGTTAGTCAAAAGTCTGTTTTCTTTAATATGTGGTTAGCAGAAAGTAGTCATACTTGAGCATGCTCTGAAGTGCACATGGGTATTGCCTCAGTTTAGCACACTGAACATATTCTTAAGGGCTGGACTTGGCTAGTCCCCCATTTTATATGGAATTTATTAATAGCCTCTCCAGAAATAATATTATAACCCCCTGGTTTCTCCTAGTCCTTCTTTACATTTCCATCTATCCACACTTCAAAAAGAATCAGGCAACTTTATTTATATTTTATATCTGTCTTCAATTTCCTTGATAGTGACATGCAAATCTACTTTAATTATTATCTCCATTTTATATCCTTGGTCACTGAGTATAATTTTACATTTTACTCATTTCCCTTTACCACTAATTTGTTTCAGAAATTAAATCTGTAGCTCCTTGGAGGGAGAAGGCTGGTGTCGCTGGATTACAGGGTACATGGAGGGAGTAAAGGGTAAGAAGATGGAAAAGACAGAAAGAGGTCCAGGTTATAAAGGGCTTTAAAAGCCAGAGAATTTTATATTTGATCCTGAAGGTGATCAGGAGCCATGAATTTATTGAGTATGGGAATGATATGGTAAGGCCTGTGCTATAGGAAGATCAATTGATAGTTGAGTGAAGGATGGATTAGAGTAGAAAGAGACTGAGGCATGGTGACCAACAAGTAGGCTTTTATATTAGCCCAGGTATGTAGTGAAGAAGGTCTATACCAGGTGGTTGCAGTATCAGGAGAGAAAAGAGTACACATGAGAGATGTGATGAAAGTAGACTCAAGATTTGGCAATTGATCAACTGTGGAGTATAAGAGAGAATGAGGAACTGAGGAAGACACCAGGGTTGTGAGCTTGGGTGATTTAGAGTATGGTGGTACTCTAGACTGTCAGAGAGAAATGAAAAGGGCAGGGCTTGGGGGAAAGGACAGTGATTTTATTTTAAGGTATCTGTGGAACATATTGTTTGTGATATCTAATAAGCAGTTGGAGATGCAAGATTGGAGTTTGTGAGGGCAAGTAGGGCTGGACAAGTAGATCTGAGAGACATCTGACATTGAAACTGTGAGTGTTGATGAGATTGCCTAGAGTGATAGAATAGAGGGAGAAGAGATGAGGGTATCAGGGCCCAGCATAGAGCCTTGGCAGACACCCAGGGTTAGTGGGTATGATTTGGATTAGAATCCATCAACAGAGAGAAGAGGTGGTAGAAAGAGAATAAAGAGAAAGCAGTGTCTTGTGAACCTAGAGAGAATATTGAGAATAGAGTGAACGGCAATGTCAAAAAGCTTCAGAGAGGTCAAGTATGAGGACTGAGTAAAAGCCATTAGATTTGGTAACTTTGGGGAGAGCAATTCCAGTTGAAAGATGAGGTCAGAAGCCAGACTGCAAAGCATTGAGAGGAGAGTGAGAGGAAAGGAAGTGGAAGAATCTATTGTAGGCGTCACAACAAAAAAACAGATAAAGGGTGAGAGATGGACAGAACAAATGAGAGTTTTGGGGGGATGTATGAGACATAGACATAATTGTAGGTAGTAAGGAAGCAACCAGGTGACAGGGAGTGATTGAAGATAAGTGAGAGAGTGGGAATGATAGGGCAATCTACTGGAGAAGACAAAATGAAATTGGATCACTTTTGCATGTAGAGTGATTTGTCATGGCAAGGAGAAGGGCCTTCTTTTCATGTGGAACAGTGGGAGAAAAGTGGCAGAATGATGTGAAATTAGGAACAGGGGAGAAGAAGGAGCTCTTGGTGAATGGCCTCAGTTGTTTGTTTTTTTCAGTGAAATATGAAGCAAGGTTCTTAGCTGACAGAGTAGGGGAATAAGGAACTGTGGAAGGCATGAGGAGGAATAAAAAGCTTTGGAAAGGCATTTGGAGAGTAGGATAGTGAATTGTTTAGACGTATAAAAGGATTGACTTTTCACAGTGAGTGCCAAGTGGAAACTAGGTAATGTAAACTTGCAGTGATCTCAGTCAGCATGGCTTCATGATTTTCTCCAGCTATATTCAGCAGACCATAAGTAGGAGTGAAGATGGTAGTTGGGGGGAGGGGACAGGGGAAAGTAATCCAAGGCTGAGGTTTGTCAGACCAAGATCTTCACTAGGATAATGGGGAAAGGGACTCAGGAAAAGAGGACAGGGTGGAGTTGAACTGGTTCATCAAGGGGACAAGATGGGGAAGAGGAAAGATTATAGCAAATGAAAGGTGATGGCTTAGAAGAAAATTGAGGGTAGAGAGATAGGAGGTTTCAGTGAAGAAGAAGAACCAGGTTTGAAGTTGCCGGGAAGACAGAGGTGAAAAGGTAAAAGATAAGATAATGATCAGATAAAGGAAGATCAGAGTTCATGAATTTGGAGGTGGAATACTTGTAAGTGGGACAGTTGGTGGCCAGTTCAGTATGACTGACCATGTCTTTGTTCAATGCAATGGGATGGAGAAGTATGTCACTGGAAATGAGTAAGTTGAAGAATTGGGAAGTTAGTGTGTTTGAAGGAGTTATCAATATGTATATTAAAGTCCCTTATTATGAGGACAGTGGTTGGGGAGGAGAGAAAGATTGTGATATAGGCACTGAACTAATTAAGAATGTTCTGAAGGTCTGTGGACAGTTAGAATTTTGATTTGATGATAAATGTAGATTGAATGGACCTCGAAGGAGAAGAGGTTACTGATGATGGTGGTGGATGGAGATCCTAGAAGTAGCAGTGGGGAGCAAGGAGTAATCAATCCACCACAACTGGTGAGCTGGTGCGAATGAATTAAAGGGCAACCAGTACTAGAAAATATAGGCAGGGAAGCTTTGTCATGATGAGGGACCTAGGTCTCAGTGAATGCGAGAAGATGGAATGGGTAAGAAAGGAAAAGATTTAAGATGAAAACTAATTTGTGACCTATGGAGCAAGAATTCCAGGGAGCTTAATAGTTGCTCAGTTGTTTTTTAGTCGTATCTGACTCTTCGTGATCCCATTTGGAGTTTTCTTGGCAAGTGGTTTGCCCTTTCTTTCTCCAGCTCATTTTACAAATGAGCAAACTGAGGCAAACAGGGTTAAGTGACTTGTCCTGGGTCATACCTAATAAGTGTCTGAGGCAGAATTTGAACCCAGGAAGGACAGTTTCCGAGTCCAGGCCCAGTACTCTATCCACTGCACTGCCTAGTTGCAAAGTAGTAGGGTTGGATACCTTTAGAGTGGTGCATTGTGGATCAGGGTTAAAGAAATGGAAACAAGGCACTTTTAATGGGGGATACAGATCAGGATTTGATGGAAGAATCACCAGGATTTGAAACCAAGTCTTTTCATGCTAATGAAAATTGACCATGTAGAAATGTAAACTGGCATAATATGTGGTCAGAAGATGTCCTTAGATTTTTTTCAGAGCACTGAGGATTATAAAGTATTGGTGGGAATTTTTAGTCCGAAAAGCCACGTAAATAAGTGGTATATTGCATTTGGCCAGATAAAAAACTCCCTTGAAGCATGTTTTAGATCATTTTTAACAGTGTTGACATTGAAATCTTGAGGATTCTAAATCCTGAAGTCCTTTATTTATACATATGCTAAAAAAAGTTTAATTAGGGGCTTTGAGATATTTTCTCTATTTCTGAGGTGGGAAAAGAGAAGCACCCTGCCACCTTTTTTGAAAAAGGATATTGCTACAATTCATGTCTATAAACATGAATCAGAGAAACAAGTTAGAGTTTGTAGTTGCTTTTCCAAAATGTTTTTTACATGCCATTATAAAGTAATAAAAATAAATTGGCAAGTCTATACTATTGGAAGAAGAAAAAAGGCAGAAATATAATATATTTTTACCTAGCATCCTTGCAAATATGTTTATTTGTTCATTTGTTTGAAGTCATCATTGTTGTGTATCTACTATTTGTAATGCATAAAGAATATACAAATATAATTACAACATAGTCCTTGCCTTCTTTGAGAATATTAGTAAACTGTGGGTCTTACTACCAATTTTCACATACTGTTGTGATGGTGTATCTGGTGATATTGATAATCTTTAGCATCTCATCTTTGCAACCTTGGACAAGTCACTTAATCTTTCAAGGCCTTGCTTCCACATTTGCAGAACAAGAAAATTGGAATAGATCTATAAGGTCTCTTCTAGTTCTGAAGTTCATTCATTCTATGAAGGCTTTGACTGTATTTTTAATTAAAAAAAAGGCTGTCTAGGGCCTGATATTTAAAACCTATCTTAATTGTTTTCTCACTCTGAGACTGTGGACTTGCAATAAACCTTGTCTGTTTTTAAATGCAGCTATTATAATGGGTGTGGCAAAGATTGTCCTATGATTTTTTTTGGTGTGTTTGTGTAGAGAGCCAATGCCTTAGTGATTTAAATTAAGTTTTTTTTTGTTTAAGAAATCATCAGGCTGAGATCGTATTACTTGTTAGCTGAAAATATATATTTTTCCATTTTGATCTTGGAGGTTCATAAGTCTTGAATATAATCTAAAAATCTAGTCTGTTTGCTTCCTATTGTTTCCTTGTCCTTCTTACCTACTTTTATGTTTTCTGGACAGAAGTGGAAAGGACTCCAAATGGAAATGTAGTCATTCTTTTTATGTTACTATCAAGAAAATAATTACAAGACAACTTTAAAATTTTTTTAAGCATATGATAAGTTTTTAATACAGTATTGCTGTATTTAAAAAAAATCAGCTAATTAACATCTTACTAATTAACCCCTCCTCTGGCCAAACTTCTTCCTCCCCTCAACCAGATTTAATCTTTCAGGTATCCATGAAGGCATTAATAAAGATGAAAAACCATTTTTTTGGCCAAACTTTTTTTCAGTCTGGATTCCATTGTCTACTCTTTAGTGAGTAGGCTTTCAGGACCCTTTAGATTGACTTTTTTTTCCCCCTTTTGGAACTAATTTTAAATTTATAGGATAAAATGATACCATTTTTATTTTCCTCTTTTGAATCACTTCTTTGAGTGTTATTAAACAGGTTTCCAAATAAAGGAAGATTAGGTCCACATCCTCAAAATTTGAAAGCAGATTAGCCTGTTATGAATGAAAAGTATTTAAGTGATTTTAATGTGCAAATCTCTGTGCTATAGATTTAAAGACTAACCTGTCTTTTTTTGAAATATAATTAGTGTTCCCATTCCTGTTTGTTTTTTTTTTCAATTGGTGAGCCTGATATAATAGTAAGTTGAATCATAGTTTTAGTAGGATAAAGGACCTTATTGGTCATCTGTCATTTTACATACTTGAGGCCAAAAGTGGTTAAAGTGACAAGCTCAGGATCACACGGATAGTTTCAAGTGTCAGGATTCATACTTAGCTTCTTAGACTTCAACGTTAGGACACTTTTGATTCCATTATACTCTTACTGTTTTCAGCACTTCTGTGCAATTGGAGCAGTCTTTGATCTATCGTCTCAAAAGCATTTTAACCCCTCTTTGAGACAATTAATTAGCTTTATTCACTTTCTTTCATTCCTAGAACTAAAATATTCCCTTTTGTGTTCTTGTGCAAAATGATAATTCGCCCAGAAAATTCCTCTAAGGTAGTAGTGTTAGAATATACGCTTCATGCCTCCACTGGGGCCAGTTTTCTTTATTAGTCACTGTTATATATTTTATCATTAGGGAGCTAAATGAAGCACTTGGACAAAATGCTTTAAAGTTTTAGTCTCTTCATGAAGACATAGTAGCGTATCCTAGACATGAATTTGAAACATTTCTGACGTAAACCAGGGACAGTTTCTTCATTATTTTTCTTCCTATGTGGGAATTCCTTTTTAGTATTTTCCTGGTCATTGTTTTTCATCATCACTTAATAATTACAAATGATATGCTGATTCCCTTCCTTCCTAATATCTTCTTGAGATAGATTTTTCATCTTCTCTAATGCATCTTTCCATTTCCTTGCTGAGCCTTACCCTTCTCACCCCCCACCCCCAGCAAACAAACAGACAAACAAAAAGGCAAGCCAAAGGTCTTTGTAGGAAATACTGTGAAATTATCTAGCTCCTCCAGTCATTTTACTCTGGCAAGTCATTTAACCTTTCTGGGCTGAATTGGTTTCTAAGCACCCTTTCAGCTTCAGAATATGCATCTTATAGTAAACCGTTCTCTTTTTTACTCCTCACATATATGTTTTATTTTTAAAAGTGAATAGTGACATTTTAAAAGAGCACTGAGTTCTGAAGTTGCAACTTTGACAAAATTTGGCAGAGTTTTGATAGTATTAAAACTGACATTATACAAACAGAAACTAAGATTAAATATTTTCTCTCTTAAGATTTTATTTTATTGCTATTTTAATATAGAATGTACTTTTGTACTCTGGGCTATGGTTGTCTCAATCAGGTTTGCAGTTTTGTCCTGTGGAAACCTACTGACATATAAATTCCGTCTTATTTAAAACATTGTTTACTGTTGTTTTTCTATTTCTTTCCACCTTTTCCCCTGTCCTGTTTGGCTCTTTGGATATTAGAAATTCTAAAGGGAAATAATAAATAGAATGACCCTGTTTTATATCTCTACAAAACTTTAAAAAGTTCAGCTGCTAGTTTTTAAAATTAGGCAAAATTTTTTTTAAAAAAGAAAACTTCCAAAATCCTAGCATAATTGAAACAAATTGCATTAGTTTAACCATTTTTTTGTTGTTCAGTTGTGTGTGGCTCTTTGTGACATGATGGGTCATTGCATGCCAGCTCCTTCAAATCTCCACTGTCTCTCAGTCTGTTCAAGCTCATGTTTGTTGTTTCTATGGCAATATCTGTCTGTTTCATCCTCTGCTGTCTCCTTTTTCTTTTGCCTTCAATCTTTCCTGACATCAGGGTCTTTTCTGATGAATGCCATCTTCTCATGTGGCCACAGTATTTAAGCTTCAGCTTCAGTATTTGACCTTCCAGTGAATAGACTGATTTAATTTCTTTAAATCTTGTCTGAGTTGACCTCCTTGTTGTCTGAGGGATTCTCAAAAGTCTTCTTCAAAAGTATCAGTTCTGCATTTATCAGCTTTTGTTATAGTCTGACTCTTACAGCCATATATTGCCACTGGAAAAACCATAGCCCTGAGTATAATGTAGACCTTTGTCAGTAATGGTGAAGTCTCCGCTTTTCAGCATGCTGTCCAGATTTGCCATAGCTTTTCTTCCATGAGTAAGCATCTTTTAATTTCATGGCTGCAGTGGCCAATCTGCAGGGATCTTTGAGGCCAAGAATATAAAATATGACACTGCTTCCATTTCTTCCATTTCCTGTTTGCAAAGAGGTGATGGGGACTACTTGCCAAAATCTTAGCTTTTTTGCTGCTAAGCTTCAAGCCAGCTTTTACATTCTATTCTTTCACCCTCATCAAGAGGATTCTTAATTCCTCTTTACTTTTGCTGTAAGAGTGGTATCATCTGCATGCGTGGTGTTGTTGATATTTCTTCCCAGGACCTTAATTCCAGCTTTTGATTCATCCAGCCTGCATTTGCATGATATATACTCTGCATATAAGTTAAATAAATAAGGTGAAAAATGTACAGCCTTGTCATACTCGTTTTCCAATCTTAAAGGAATAAGTTGTTCCATGTGTGTTTCTTACTGTTGGTCCACATATAGGTTCCTTGGGAGACAAGTTAGATGATTTGGTATTCCCATCTCTTTGAGGAACTTGCCACATTTTATTGTGATCCACTTAGTCAGAGGCTTCAGTGTAATAGTGAAGCACAAGTAGATGTTTTTCTGAGACTCCCTTGCTTTCTCCATAATCCAGTAAATGTTTGCAATCTGGTCTGTAGTTTTGCTGCTTCTTTAAAAACCAGCCTGCTTTTCTGGTAATTCTTAGTTCACATATTGCTGAAGTCTAGCTTTGCAGAATCTTCAGCATGACCTTACTGGCATGTGAAATGAGTGCAGTTGTTTGTTATTTGAACGTTCCTTGGCATTGCCGTTTTTTTTTTTTTTTGGCTAGGCAATGGGGTTAAGTGACTTGCCCAGGGTCACACAGCTAGTAAGTGTTATGTGTCTGAGGCCGGATTTGAACTCAGGTCTTCCTGAATCCAGGACCGGTGCTCTATCCACTGCGCCACCTAGCTGCCCCAGGCATTGCCCTTTTTTAAGATTGGGATGTAAATTCATCTTTTCCAATCCAGTAGCCATTGTTGTGTTTTCCAAATTTGCTGGCTTATGGAGTGCAGCACTTTAACATCATCATCCTTTAACTTAAACTAGTTTAGCCGGAATTCTGTCATCTTCCCTAGCCTTATTGTTAGCAATGCTTCCTAAGGTTTACTTGACTTCATTCTCCAGGATGTCTAGCTCTAGATCAGTAACTACACCATCACGGTTAACAGTGATGTTAAGATCTTTCTTCTATAGTTCTGTTGTGGATTCTTTCCACCTCCTCTTAATTCCCCCTGCTTCTGGTACATACCTACCAGTTTTGTCTTTTATCATGCCCATTTTTGCATGAAACTTTCCCTTGATATCTCTGATTTTCTTGAAGAGCTCTCTTGTCTTTCCCATTCTATGGTTTTCTTCTGTTTCTTTGCATTGCTCATTTAAGATAGCCTTCTTATCTCTCCTTGCTATTCTCTGGAATTCTACATTCAGTTGGGTATATCTTTCCCTTTTTCCTTTCTGGGTATATCTTTCCCTTTTTCCTTTCCCTTTCCTTCATTCCTCAGCTATTTGTAAAGCATCATTGTACAGCCATTTTGCTTTCTTGCTCTTTTTCTTTGGAATGTGTTTTGTTGTTGCCTCCTGTACAATATTGTGAACCTCTATCCATAGTTCTTAAGGCACACTATCTATGAGATCTAATCTCTTAAGCCTATTCATCACCTCCAGCTCATATTCATAAGGGATGTTATTCAGGTCTGATGGTTTTCCCTACTTCAATTTAAGTCTTAATTTTGCAATAAGAAGCTCGTTATTTGATACATATTCAGCTCCAGTTCTTGTTTTAACTGACTGTGTAGAGCTTCTCCACCATTAACTTCAAAGTATATAGTCAATCTGATTTCTATGTTGACGATATGGTAATGTCCATGTGTAGAGTTGCCTTTTGGCTTGTTGAAAAATTGAACATTTGTTAGGACCAGAGAGTTATCTTGCCCTCTTCATTTTGTATTCCAAGGTCAAACTTGCATATTATTCCACTGATGGTAATAATTAAGGGAGCTTTTACTGAGAGCAATGTCATTAATGTTGTAACTCAATTATTAATCTGTCTTAAAAGCCCATATCTTAAAAACTCTGCATTCAAATCATTCTTGGCAAATTTCCTGAGAGGATCCTTACTTTGCCCCAAGACAGAAACTGACCTCAATGTAGCCATCATTCAGTAAATATATGATGTCAGAGAGATAGAATACTTGTATTTAAAGAAATTTTCATGTTAGAAATCCTTTTTCCTTAGTTTCACTGATTGCTAATTTAAGTATGCATACAATCTCTCATATTACCCCTTCTTCTGTAACAATTTTTGGCTTCAAATTTGTAAATAAAATGCAATTTCTAATCCTCCTGACTCTTTGTATAAAATCATAGGAAACATTGAAAAAACATGCTAGGAGTACAGAAGAAACATTCTAGGAGTTCATATGCATTGTCAAGTCAAGAAACATTTATTAAGTTCTTAATATGTGCCAGGCATTACCTAAAGGACTGAGAATACGAATAGAAACAAAGGAAATATAGTTCCTACTCTCAAGGAGCTTAATATTTGGAGTTCTAAAATAATTGAGTAAAATTAAAAGGAATTATCAATATAATTAGCACTAAGTATGTCATTTTATAAGGAAGTTTTTAGTCTTCCCTTAGATGATGTTTTCATGCTTCTTTGATTTTCATATTTTATGATAAGTAGTACCTAAGGAATTCCTTTACATTCACTTTGGATGAAATATTAGCTCTTCAGTGGAGTAGTTTAGATTAAGAGATGACACGTTTACTAATTTCTAATGCACTAACCTTGTTGCAGTTATTTGTTTTGCTCTCTGGATCATGGTGTTTTATGGTATGAAAAGCTGAAATGAAGTGGTAAAACACTTACTAATAGTGTCCATGTGTTGTAAATCTAACTACACTTTGTTTTCTCTCTGCCTAAATAAACTGGATATTAATACTTACATTAAAATGTAGTAGCATGCGTTTAAATATTTAAAAAGAAGGGAATTGATTCAAAGATGTCTCTAAAGATATATCGTTTGGCGAAGTTTTTGCTCTCTCACATGTAGTTAGTATAAGCATTATTGTGACAATGTGACAACTGTATTTTTATGTTTAGTAATCAGAGGGCTCCATTTGGCTTCCAGAGAAAAATTCAGTTTTGGAAATCTTTGAAGAATTGAATGTTTAATGCTTTCTCTTTTCTTTTTATGCTCCTACAGAAATTCATGATGAAGGTAAGATAATGAAATATTTTTATAAATGTCCCCTTCCCATACATTTTTAATTTATTTTCCTATTTTGTAAAAATAAAACACATCTACAGGAAATAATCACATAGCTAATCCCTCATCCCCACATTTTATAGATGAATTAAAATTTTTATTAAATTGAACTTTAGAAAAGATGGACCTTTGACATTATGAGACACTTGGGGTTAGTAAAAGTGCTTTGCAGTTTCCTGATAGGAGTCCAGTCCTATGTCTTTCTCTTAAATTCTGGGCCCAGCTCAGCATTGTATTTGTCTTTCCTAGATATACATATGGTATAGAATATTGTGGAAAATGGATGGGTATTCTTTTTTTTAAAATTATTTATTATTTTATTTTTCTCCAAATATATGCAAAACAATTTTTAACATTAGTTTTTGAAACTTTGAATTCCAAATTCTCTCCTTTCCTCCCTTCCCATCCCCCTCATTGAGAAGGCAAGCAATTCGATATAGGTTATACATGTGTAGCCATGCAAAACGTTTCTGTATTAGTCATGTAAAAGAAAACATAGACCCCTCCCAAAAAAACCCTCAAGAAAAATAAAGTAATGGGGCTGCAAGGTGGTACAGTGGATAGAGCACTGGCCCTGGAGTCAAGAGGACCTGAGTTCAAATCCGATTTCAGACAATTGACACTTAACTAGCTATATGACCTTGGGCAAATCACTTAACCCCATTGACTTGCAGCAACAACAACCAAAAAAAAAAAAAAGAGAAAAGAAAAGAGTGTTTCAGTGTCTATTCAGATACCAGGACTGTGACTTGGATCTGAGTATGGCCCCTGCCTCAGTGCTAGCAAAGACCCTTGTAATCTTCTGACCAGTTGTTTGACTGACCCCCTTAACATCTGTGGGCTGAGAGCTCTGGAAGCGGCTGCTCCTGTTGCTGATTTGGTGGCTGCCAAAGCCTGCTCCTGGCTTGCTGTGGCTGGGGCTGTGCTGGCACAGCCTACCCTGGACTGAGCTCCACTCTCACTCTTGTGCGACAGACCTTTCCTGCCGATCTTCTAAGTTGTGTTTGGCTGGAAAATTATTTCACACTGTCCTTTTGTGGGTTCTGCCGCTCTAAGAATTATTTTATGGCATTGTTTAAAGGTCTTTGGAGGGGTTTTGGGAAGAGCTCAGGGGAGTAGCTGCCTTTTCTGGGCTATCTGGACTTCGCCCCAATGAGACATTCTTCACCCATTTTGTCTTTCCCATGTGATTGGACAAGCCACAGTCCTTTAAGTGATTGCAGATCTCTTTCAGGAGTGTCTGCATTCCATTGGGACTTAATGTAATCAACACAGAGTCTTATGCAAACGTGAGATATGCAAGACTTTACCTTCCATAAGGAATATTTCCTCCACCTGGCTCTGTCCTGGATTTCTTCAAAAATAAAATGTTTGCCAGTGTTGCCAAGTGGCTCTGAAACCTTGATCATTGCTTCCTTTAAAATATTAATTATAGTCATCACACAGGGAATGAAAAGGCACATGGTGGTTGTGAGCAGGTTACAAACCAAGGAGCCATTCATGGCGGTGCATCCCTAGTCACTGCTATTAGGGATGCTGATGCTTGGTGGATCTCTTGAGTTTGGGAGTTCTTTAGTAAGACTAAAGTTGATCTGGTGTTTTCATTAAGTCCAGCAACAAAATAGGGAGATCCTAAGAGTGAGGTACCACCAGGCTACATTTAAGGAGGAGTGAACTAGGCTAAGTTGGAAAAAGAGCAGGTCAAAGCTTCTGGGCTGATCAGCAGTGGGGCAGGACCTTTGAGTGACCACTGGATGTCCAATCCAGGGAAGATAGGGAGACCAGTTCTCAAGAAGAGAAACAGTAATAGTAAACATATAACCAACAAGCAGCTCTGAAGAACAGGAGTAAAGAATGTCATCATAGTATTTTATGGCAGAAGGGGAAGATGAACTGTTCATGTCATGAGAACAAGGGATAAAAGGTGGACAGCCAGAGTGTTCCACTGGGTACCTTTATGATATCAGAAGGCTTCTGTCATGTTAGGTGGATCCCATTGATGAACTTTTTGGAGGTCATGGGTAAGAATTGTGCAAGATGGGCAGGCAAGAATGGTTGTGATCAACATCTTTTGAGGGAACTCCTAAATTTTTGACTTTAAAGATTTATCTGAGGTTTTGAAAGAGAGCTTTTGAAACATTTATTTAAAGACAACAAACCAGATTATAGTGCTTATATTTTTCTTCAATACTAGAACTTTTCATCTACTATCATTGGAGGAGGATAAAAAGAATTAAATCTGGGGCAGTCATACTGCCCTTAAACTGTAGAACATAGTGCCAACAGAAGTGGCAGTTGTAGCCAAAAAAACCCTAACAAACTATAGCAGGGCTCCCTGGCCTTAACATGTTCCCATGTCTTTGAGGGATTGTATTTTATTAAGATAACAAGATTTCATATATATTGACAATTTATGAAATAATATTTGTAACATGCTTAGCAGAGTACCTGACATATAGTAGAAACTATGTAAATGCTATGATTATTACTACTATTATTTATTCTACCCAAATATTTTCCTCTGTATATAGAATCCTCCTGGTGTGTGTGTACATGCATGTATATATGTGCATATACACAATACAGGTGTGCATGAATGTGTGTATATACATGTGTGCACATGCATGTATATGTGTGCACACATGCATATATGTGTATATATGTACATACATATATATGTATGTGTGTGTGTGTGTGTGTGTGTGTATAGCTATATATATATGTATATAGCTATGTCTTTAACGTATACTTTAACTTGTGCTATGTTAGCAATTGTACGTGCTGCTACAACCCTTCCAGTGAAATCTGGACTGATAGATGTTAATAAAAAAAAGTTCTTGTGCTTTCAGGGACTAAAGATGTCAATATGACAAGTAGAACTAGTTTACTCTAATGAAAAATCATGCCATTGAGCATTGTAAGATTGACTATAATGTCTTCATTTTTGGGAAGACAGGGAGATGTGGACCTGTGATTTCATCAGGTTAAGGAACTCCTTGTAGGCAAACTCCCTTCACCAATTCAGATTGTTAGTTTGTCTGTAATTTTATAGTATTAGAGAGTAGCTAGTATGTGTCAGAGGTAGGACTTGAAATTAAGTCTTCATTTCTGTTATCCACCTCCAGCCCCATGCCCATCCCCTTTATTCATTGTCCCCTCAGTATATATGCAGGATATCCCAAATGTCTTAGAGTTGTTTAAACTTAAAAAGGCTTTAAGACTTTTGGGGCACCCTATATTCTTGTTGTTCAGTATTTTCTGGGAACTTTTACTATGGATTTTTGTAATATTATTCGTTCTCATTCTTTCATGTAGTGAGCATTTATGAAATATTAACAAACATACATTCAGCATGCTGTTGAACCTGTGTTCAATACTGGTTCTGATAATTAGCTTTGTTATGCTGGGCCAGTCACTTAACCTCTTTGGGCTTCTTAGTCTATTCAATGTCTTCTGACTCTGAATGCATTAAGGGGAAAAATATACTTAGGGAAAATGGAAGAGCCACCAGGTAGCAGCAGATCAGTGTTAATGAACTCTTGCAACAGAAAACAAGTTTTCTCTCTTATTGTACTTTGCTAATTTATCTGTAATAATTCAGATAGGAAGTTAGTTGCTGTGACTTTTTTTTTTTATGTTGTTAAGAAATCCCTGAATTAAGATAGTGTTGTGCACTTAAAACTTAAAGGTAAGAAAACAAAATATGACTGTTATGTCATTAAAAAAAGACTTAGGTCAATTACTTAAATAATTCAGGGAGAAAAAATACTTTTGCCTAAAATATTCAGGTAATTAGGACAACCTTTTATTTTCCCTGACCTGCCTGAGTTTTCTGATAGTTGTGTAATTTTCCCAACTCACTTTGCCAATATAAAGTTGGTACATAGATTTTACAATGTTTTTCTCTTCATTTTCAATAAATCAAAGCTATAGTTTTGAGTTGTATGCAGATCTGCTTAGGGTCTCCCCCTTGCTGTTTAGATGAAAATTTTCTTTGGTTTCTTTATCAAGATCTTTATGCAGTTGTGGAGAAGAGTAATTACCTTACTGATGGGCAGTGAGACATAGTAGATGGAAAGTTGACCAAGGAGTCAGGAAGATCTAGGTTCAAATCCTGTCTCTGATACATAATTTCTATATTCCCCTGGATAAGTCACCTCTGACTTTAAGTAAGTCTCATGCAACTTTAAGTCTGATTTTCAGAGCAGATGCTGGCCTATGATCCAGAGGAAAAATAATCACTTTAACTAGAACAGAAGAGAAGGAAAATTAGGCCCTAAGCCAGCCCCAGCACATCCCAAAGGAGAAAGAATCTATTTATTTTAGGTCTAACCTCTTACTCATATTTGTCACTGCTTACCCTTAGCTCCCAGAACTGGCCTAAAGGCCTGTATATTTTCATGCCTATCTGTTAAAATTTTATTAATGCAGGCCATAGGCATGGAATTTTATCAAGTTTAAGCATTTTAAAGGAAGTAATCCTTATTTTTATTTTTCATCTTCAATAATTTTGAATTTCCCATCTGAAATAGAACTGCTTACCCTGTTGGAAGCAGACAGATGTTTTCCTATTGCTTAGTGCTGTCATTAAGCTAGAGCTGTTTCCTGAGGAAATTTGTTGGTAAAGATACCATCATGATTGCCACATCTGATACATTATTGTTAAACTAGGTTTGTCATGTTTATGTACTACTATTACTACTATTAGTATGATAACAACAACAACTACTACTACTACTGCTGCTGCTACTACTTACTACTACTACTACTACTACTACTACTACTACTACTACTACTACTACTACTACCACCACCACCACCACCACTACCTAGTATTTATATAGCACCTACTATGTGCATAATGCCTTTAAAAATGTTATCTCATTTGATCTTCACAACAACCCTGCAAGGTAGGTGCTATTATCTCAGGCAAGAACAAATGACACGTATATATGTTTTATGGGAATTTTGAATGTGGCTGAAGTTGCTTTTGCCTTATTACTTTAAGGAGGCTGACCATTAGCCCAAGGAGAAGACAGATTAAAGCCATATTATTTTCCTCTATGAAGCAGTCAATTTCCTCCTTGTCCAAGTTGAGAAAATAATTGTATTTTGTCACTTTTAAAATTTTGTATGTCATATGTAAGAAAGAAGGTACACATTGCATGTTTGGAAACCTGAGAACTGAAAATTCACTTCTTCCTTTCTCTACTTTGTTTTGTAACATAGGTTGAAGTACTTTGCATATTTCGTGGCTCCATTGTTTTAAATAGATAATTATGTGATATAAAATAGCATCAAAAGGTAAAAAATCTGAGTTAGATTTACATAAGTTGTGTAAGATTCTCTTTATTATTAAAATAAAATAGTTATGGGAAATACCCCAAGTTTCCTATGACCACTTCTGAATAATGAAAATATAATAATTAAATTTTTTTAAAAAAATCTTTGACATACCTGAATGGTATATAGTTGACAAAAATAGCTTTAATCAGCAATAATTGCAAAGAGTAATTAATAGACTAATATTATTTTATAAAACAATAAGAAAAAAAGAGCCAGGAATTTTAATGTGCAAATAGTGATAAGCTTTATTAGTCACCACCCTTGTAATTTTATATACTATAGCTTGCTGATCTCTGTTAGCATTTTAAACTTATGACAGTAATAAATTAAATGACCCAGTTTACTTTGGAAATAATTCCAAATAACATTGTTCCTCAGATTTTTCCTCAGAGAGAAATTCTTTCTACATATTAATGTAATAACAGTTATGTTATATTGATACATATTTTAAATAAAAACTGATATTGATATTTATACATTAAATCTTTTGCATACTCTAGTCACCTCTTTAGTGGAACTTTGGGAGTAGCACGGAATGTTAGAAAGAAAATGTTGTCATTAGATTTTTCTAAGTAAAATAGCCTGAACCCCTCTACCTCTCCTCCAACCCTATCCCTTCAGCAACCTGTCCTCTGTACCACACCATCTGATAAAGTATGGTTTGGTTTCATGCTAGTGGTTCTTCTCAAAGTATCAATGCTGTACAAACTGAATTCCACCAAGAAGAGATGGGAGAGTAGGAAGAATATGTCTTAGAACTACACTGTTATCTTCTTTCATCCAAGCTCTTCCAGTCTACCCTCCATATGGCTACCAAATTAGTGTCCTTAGAGCATAGGTTATGACCATGTCATTTCCCTGATCAAGAAGCTTTAGATGCCCCCCATTGCCTCTAGGATAAAACACAAATGTCTCTATTGGACATTTAAAATTCTTCACACTCTGATTCTAACCTATCTTTCTGAATTCATGACATTACTTTTTCTGATTCATTCTTCCGTCCAGCCAAGCTGGTCTCTTTGATGTTTCCTATACATATACATATATACACATATTCCCCCCCTGCCTAAAATGTATTCCCTCTCACTTCCTCGTGGAATTCCTGGACTCTTTTTAGAATTGGTTTACATACTACTACTTTCAAGAGGCTTTTCCTGTTACACTCTGTTGTTAGTATCACCTTGCCCAAATCACTGTTTATTTACCTTGCATTTATACTTTAACTTACTTATATGTGACCATGTTGTATCTCTCTGATAGAATTCAAGCTCTTTAAGGGTGAATGTTGTTTGAGTTTTCTTTTGGTATCTGCTAGCACAGGTCATTGAACATAAAGTTGGTGCTTAATGAATGCCTATTGATTGAGGTCATTTTTAAGGGTTTGGTAGAGCTTAGGCAGCCTTTACCTATCTATTAGAAGGAAACTAACATTTCCATTAGAGGAATCTAATGACCAGTAATAAAGATGGGATGTGAATTAAGGAATGTAGGTAAACATAATTTTGAGATCTTTTTATGAGTTTTTTATGACACTTTTTTTTTGTTGGTACACAATAGTCATTCAAATGAATGAATGAAATGCTTAAGGCTTCCAGAGCAAGTATGATTCTCAAGTCTTTAATCTTGTTTAAAAGGTAAGGTAAAGGATGAAAACCCCTCCTTTGAATTAAATTGATAGGAAGGGGATTCTTTTGTCTGTACTACTCTTGATAGGGAATTTGGTAGAAATATAAAGTATGGACAGCACTTACATGAATTAATGGCCCAATCATGAAAGAACTGTTTATCTTCAATTTATTTTGATTCCTGCTTTTGATTTTAAAGAGAATTCCTCAATTGGCAAGTTTCCAAATTGTTATTTATGGACCTTGGATTCTTTTTTATTGAGATCCAAATAAAATATATCTTTCAAATCACATTTATAGAAGGAGGACAGCAAATATGCAAAAAAAGAACAGATTGTCAGTGTTTGTCAGTGTTTCTATTAGCATTATCAGTCGCAATGGAGCAACACATTTGGACTTTTTAATGCTTTAGGGTATAAAAATTTTACTTATGAAAATGAAGTTGATATGAGTGACTAGCACTATTTGCAAGTAAAATTGTGCTTATTACAAAAAACTCCAGAGTTTTGTCAGTGAGCCTTGTCAGTGAAATCTACGGCTACTCATAAAAGATTAACCTAGTAATCCACAGAAAAAAGACAAAACTGATGATGAATATATGTATTATGACATTTTCCGATGAATTATAAACTTAGAACTGGAAGATATCTTAGATACCATACAGTCAAACCACCTCATTTTGCAGATGAAGAAAATAATGCACAGAGAAGGAAAGTGGTTGCTTAAGGTCACACAAAATCATTATCCGAGGTAGAATTTTAACATAGGTCTGACTGTTAGAATATGTAATTTTAGAAGTTTGGAGTAGTCAAAAGGGCATCAAAGTTAAGATATTTCTTTTTCAAAGGCAAGGAGCAATTAGAGATTAAGTGATCCATCAAAGATTGTCAGACTGGGCGATGTAGCCCCTCTCCCTGGCTTAATCCTGGGAGTAGTAACTTTGTAAAATTTTAATAGTGCCTGATTGGAAGAAGAGTATTGTACACCATGCAGTACCATAAAAATTTAACAATTACTTCATTTTAAATGGACTCAAATGAGATTTATTTTCAGACTTGTGAGTTTAAATAGCTTCATTCACATTGCCAAAAAAATTTCACATTTGAAATGATGAAAAACAAAACCCAAATTTTAAACAGTTGGAAAAATATGAAAGTATAAATCAAGAGAAATTCAGAAAGGAGACTGAGGCACTGCCCTCAACCTTCCCAAGAACACTCAGACATTTATAAATAGATATTGTCTTTCCAGTTAGAGGTGTTAATATTAGAACTTTTGTTCTTTTCATCTTTGTTTTTTAATCATACATTTAGGTTGGTATAAGTCAAACAACTGTCAGTTAAGTTAATCTTAGTTTTGGTTACTTGTAAATCTTAATTCTACTGTTAAAGTGTAATGTCCCATTAAAGTTAACAAATCCAAACAAGGCAACAAAAAGCCTTTATTTGGATTGATATTTAAGGAACAAAAATTTATGAAATGTTTTCTGTTGTAGTTAATATCTTGTCTGTTGCAATAAATGTTTTCTTGAATATAGCATTCTTGTAGGTGATTTTATTTATGGGAACATAGGATTTTTTTTCCAACCCCTCTCCATATCACCTTCATTTCTACTGTTGTGTGTAATTCAGTTTTCCTGAAATACACCTTTCTAATTTCTTGAGGTCTTTCATGAACCTAACATAAAAACAATAAAATATTTAGAAATTATATAGAAAGATCAGAAGTGATACTTTATAGAAAGGCTCTTTGATATTTTAAATTGTTATAGGATGTTTGGAAAGTCCAGCAAATTATAAGGATGTTGCTAGATTTTTATTTTTCAAGATTTTTTCCCTCCTTTTTCTTCTGTCTGCTCAGACTGCCCAAGGTGGTGGCCATCGGACGCTCTTGTATGGACATGCCATATTATTACGACATTCTTACAGTGGTATGGTAAGTAAACATGTTGAACTCATTTGCCATGTGCTCCAGGCAGAGTTTTTCCCTTCTGTTCAGGAACTATAGGTATTAACAATTAAATTATAGCACCAAACAACTGGTTTTATAAGCTCTTTAAAGGGATATTAGCTTATAATTTTTTGAAGTTTTTTTTTAATGGAATAATTTAGTGGTGAGTACTTAGGGAATATAAGTGAGAAAAGCATCTTTCCTGATGATTTGTAATTTCAATCACTGTTTAAAAAGTGAAGTAGTATTGTTGGCATTATTTTAAAAATCAGTTCAAGGGAATAATGGACCTAAAGCATGCTAACTCAAATATTTGAAAAGCCATGTCCTAGCTGGTATGCACTTGTCAATGCTGCCTTGTCCCTTGCTTTTTTCTCTTTTATGAGGATTTTCATTGCCTCTCTATGCTTATTCTCACTTTAGCCACAACTTACTTCCTTCTCTTGGTTAAAATTCATATTCTTTCTAACCTCATCTGAATTATACCCTTCAGGTTTGCAGCTTACTCTTTATGTTCATGGAGTTCCTGTAAAGGATGTATACAACATATCAGAGGGTGTAATTTGGTCCTCAGTTACTTATTTACCCGGGAGCATTTCTTTCACTGTCGATATGTCTCTCTCCAGTCTTTTGTGGGGAAAGCAGTTAGAGACTTGAAAATTCACTTTGGGACATTAATCATGATCAATGCAGTTTAAATACAGTTATAAACTATAGGCAATTAAAACCCCATGGTTAGAAAAAAAGCATCCTACTTATGGAAAAGGCTGTTGTATGGTACAATTGAGGCAGATCGATGGCATATTACTTTTCATCACAGGATTTGGCTGTGAGTATAAATATGTAATGATGAATACTTACTTCTTTATTTCTAGTACCTCTGCTGCCTTTCCACCTCCCGGTCTTCAACAGATAAACTGGCTTTTGATGTTGGGTTACAAGAAGACACGACAGGTGAGCTGTGTGTTGGATCAGGAAATTTTGAACAAAATATTTTCTGGGATTAGATTGGAATAGATTATGGGACCTGATGTGATAAATTAGATGAATATGTGGCCTTTATAAACAATGAATAGCCCTTTTAGTGGATTATTTCTTAGTGAAAACAGTGGATTTAGAGTTAATTCGTAGTAATCAGTCCTTTCCACTTTAGGTAGTTAGAAACCAAGGCAAGGCTTCAAAACTATTTTTTCTTATATGTTTGAGGAAGAAAGTAGATTTTTCTGCACTACTTCCCAAAAGTTTTAACCACAGTGACTTTTATTTTATAGTAGTTTGTGGAATTACATTTAGTCTTTCTTTCCCTTTTGCTTCCATTCAAATGAGATAATATTTGTACTGTACTTAGTATAGTAACATGTGCATAGTAGGTACTTAATAAATACTTGTTCTCTTTCCCTTCTTCTGTTACCTTTCTTTTTTAAAATTAATTAATTCACTCACTCATTCATTTGCTCTAAATATAATGAGAATGTAGCTCCACCAAATACACGGTGAATTGATGACATTGTATTCTTATTTTCTATTCCTGTCTAAATAGTGGGACCATCAGCGTGCCTTCCCACATTTTTGACTTCTTGTTCAGGAGACTATAGTTCAGTGGTATCCAGTATTTCTTTTATTTTGACCTTTTAATTTATCTTCTTTGATAAGTAAAAATAATCTGTTCAGTCTTCAATGGAGAAATGTTTTGTTGTTTACTCTTTGAAGAACAAATGTTGGATCCACAGTTAGTGATCCTAATCTACACTAATCTTTGATAGGGGCTTTCTCTGAATTTGCATGATTTAGCAGGCTCTTGGGGAATGGAAAACATACAGATCATAATATGACAATGCCTGGGTTCTAATTCTAGCATATTTTCCAAAAATTGTAAACTGTGAACATAGATGAAATAGTTTATTCAAAATAGTTTGGAAAAGTGAGAATGCTTTATCAATTCAGAATTCATTTCACTAATTAGATGTGAACTATATATTGAAATTCTTTAGTTTTGAGGTACCCACAGTACCCAAGTATTTAAAAATTTATGATGCTTTAAGGAGAAAAATATGAGAGAATTCTCATTTATTTTATTGAACCTCAGGCATATCTCTGTCCTCCTCCCTCCCCCAAATTCTTTTTTTTTGGTGTATTCTTATTTCAAATTAATATATACCAGCATAAAAGCGAATGAGAAATAAATTATTTAAAACAAAGAAATACTCTGCTATCCAGTTGCTTTTTTTGTTTTGGTTAAAGTAGTATAAAAAACTATGTTCATCTATATTCATACGGTATTAATTTACCCTAGTAAAAGCAGTATTCCTTGTACTTTTAAAATTTCATCTCCATTTGGCTCAGTGACAAAGACGCTGTAACAAGTAAAACAATGGATATTGTGCCTTGTCTAAAAAAGGACTTAAGGAAGAAAATAGCATTTTGTCCAACTCTCATACAGAGCTCATTTGTAATAGCTATTTTAATTATCATCATTAAAGGGAAGGTTATTTTTCCATGAAATATTATTTTATACTTTTTAAAATATGTTAGTGAGAAAATATTGTTTCAAGAAGACTGATTGTGAAAATTTATGTCTTAATTTCTCCATTTTTTAAATGTAATCTGCAGGGACGTAAAATAAAAGGAGATTCTCAGTGTTTTTTTTTTAATAACTTTCCATTCTTCTAAGAGTAGTACCACCATTCTTCCAGTTGCCCAGATTTGTGTCATTGGCATCCTCTAGGACTCTTCATTCACCCTTACCCCACATATCCATTCAATTGCCAGATCTTCTACCTGCGCGACATCTTTTACATCCATCCCTTTCTCTATGCTCTTGTGCCCCCCCTCTTTAGTTCAGGCCTTTGTCACTTCTTTCCTAGACTACTCTGATAGCCTCCTAATTGTTTTCCTTGCCTCAGTTCCTCCCCTACTCTCTCCCCACCCCAATGCATTTTCTGCATAGTTGCCAGTGTTTTCCTAAAAGGGTTTGATCCTGTCAGTCCCTTATACTCAGTAAGCTACAGTAACTTCCTATGTAATCTCTAGAATCAAATTTAAAAACTTCTTTTTGACAGTTTTGACTTAACAATTTTACTGCAACCCACTTTTCCAACATTATTACACTTCACTCCATTCATGCATACTTGCCTTTTTACTTGTCCGGTGAAATAGTCCTTCTGGCTGTTCCACATATATAGCACTCCATTTCCTTTCTCCTTGCCTTTGTTCTGGATGTCCCTAGTGACCAGAATTCATTTTTCCTGTCCTCTACTTCTTAGAATCCCTAGTTTTTTTAGGTTAATCTCAGTTGCCAAATTCTAAATGGACCCTTTTCTGATTCACCAGCTGCTAATGCTTTCCTCCCCCCCCCAAAAAAAAATTATCTTGTGTACAAGTATATGTCTCTGTCAGCTACATTATTATCTTCTTAAGGGCAAGATCTGTTTCACTAAATGCTTTTTGATTGATTGGAATATTATTGTAGGTGAAGCATGTTGGTGGACCATCCACCCTGCTTCCAAGCAACGTTCCGAAGGAGAAAAAGTACGAGTTGGAGATGACCTAATCTTAGTCAGTGTGTCCTCTGAAAGATACTTGGTAAGTACAAAATAGCATGGTCAACATGGTGATTTTATATATGAATAATGTTCCAATGAATGACATCAAGATTAATAAAATTCTTTTCTTAGGTTTAGATGACACATTACTTATCTCAGTTATATGCAAGTGATCCTCTGTCAGTGTTTGTTGATTTGATTTAATGAAAAGAATATTATAATTGTGTTTGAGGAATACTTAATTCTAGACTTGACTCTGCTTAATGTGCAGTATGATGTAAGTCCCTTAACTTTTCTGAGTCACAGTTGTCTCATCTGCAAAATGAAGGGGTTTGACAAGATGATCTTTATGATCCTTTCCAGTTGTGATCTGTCCTTTCTTCCCTTCCCTTCTTCCTCCCTACCCTTTTCCTTATTTGTTCTAATTCTGTTTCTGGAGCAAAAGCTTGTAAGAGGACATAAATGAAGGCTTCTGGCTAAGAACAATGACCTTCACATGTATGGTAATAACATTATCAATACTTACTCTTACATTATTTTACTAATGATATGTAAATGACATCTAATCATGAATAAAAAAGTCCTGTTTTTATTCTCTGTCCAAAGAAAGGAATCTGGAGCACATTAATTGATATGAACACAAATCATTATGTAAAAATTCATACAAAGAAAGGAAATGCAGATAGTATAGTTAGGAAAATTTCAGGTTAATAACTGATATAGCATCATTCTGTGATATATGTGTGAAGAAAGAAGTCTAGATTAAAAACTAAAAATATTCTTGCATTCACTGTATGTATGGTAATGGAGTTTGATATTCTCATGTATTAAATTACATCTTTATTGAGAATGATTATGATCGAATGTTGAAGAGAGGCCACATGGAATAGTGTGTTGACTGAATAGGAAAAACCTAGGTTCAGCTGCTGGCCCTAACATTTACTAGCTCTTTGACCCTGGGGAAAATTTTTTTCATTTTTAAAATGAAGGAAGGAAGAAAAGAAGGAAAGCTTCATTTTATGTAGGAAGATAAATTATATATTCATAAAATGGGACATTATTGACTTTATGTAAGTAATTCAGAAAAAAATCTGGTTTTCATTGTATTCAGAAAGTTAAATATAAGTTATAAATTTAACATTGTTATAGCTATTTATCACAGAGAGCTGGCATGACTTTATCAATAACAGGTCATTTTAGACCAGGCCTGCACAACTTGAGGCTCACCAAAGGATTTTGGATGGCCCATGAAAAATGTAGAGGATGTTTTCCTCTACAGTTTTTGCAGGCTGCCTGAAATCCTTTGGTGTGCTGTAAGCTGCCTGCAGGCCTCAAGTTGTGCAGGCTGTTCTAGACCAACCATCACAGTCAATCAACAGAGATTTATTAAGAACTTACTATGTGCCCAGGTACTGTGCTAAGTACAGATACAAAAAAAAAAGCCCAAAACAAAGTCCCTTCCGTCAAGGAGCTCACATACTTATGAGTGAGAAAAACATGCAAACAACAATGTACATACAAGCTATGAACATTTTTTCCCACGGGATTATTAGACTATTAGATGGGTGAATACAGTAAATTAACATTTGCTTAGATTTTAGCAAAGTATTTAACAAAGGCTATTATGGTGTTCTTGTGGAAAAGGAGAGATATTGTCCATACAAATATAGAACAATTACATAGACTTCGAACTGGTTCAGTGGCCCGGCCCAAGGAGTGGTTTTTAATGGCTAGCATCCATTTGGAAGGTGTCTACTGGACTGAGTCAGTGGTCTGTTCTTGGCCTTCTGTTGTTTAAGATTTATCTATGGCTTGCTTCTTTTATTTGAAAGCACTTTATAGCCTGGAACACTGGACAATACCTAAACAATGCAATTGAATATAGGTAAATGTAAAATTTTACACTGAGGTTTAAAAAATAAACTTCACAAGTATAAGATGGAAGAGTTGTGGCTAGAGAGCTTTTTGAGTGCAAATGATTTGGGAGGTTGGCAGACTTGTTCTCTTTGCCTCTGAGGGGCAGAAATAAGAGTAATGGGTAGGTAGAAGTTGTAGAGAGGCAAATTACACTTGATACAAAGAAAAACTTTGTAAAATTTGAGCTGACCAAAAGTAGAATGGGCTTATTTGGGAGAAAGTGGGCTCTCCCTCATTGGAGGTCATCTTGAAATAAAGATTGGATAGCCACTTATCAGGCATATTGTTGAAATTATTTTTCAGGTATAAATTAGGCCAGATGGTTTGTTCAAATTGAGATTGTGTGCTCATGTGTTTCTGTAAAATAGGAGCATTTTATTATGGGATGGATACTTTTGGAATTTTTCCATTGATAAGCATGGATCAAATTGTAATGACACTAACTTCCTTGTTTAACTTAGAATTAAAGAATTGCATCCATCTCTTTAATGGATAAGATGAGATTGAGGATCAGTTAGTCTTCATTTGTGATTTTTTAAAAAATGGCTCTTTTGTAAATTATGCAAGAAATGCTAATTTGTTTAGTGTGTGTATACACACACACACACACACACACATATATACACACACACACATATATACACACACACACACACAATATATATACACACACACACATATATATATATATATATATATATAATATGAAAAAAGAGAAGATAGAAGTACTCTGTGAATGATTTTCACAAGCTATTAAATTATCTGGGCAGCTCTGTAGTACAGTAGATAGAGTACTGGACCTGGAATCAGGAAGACTTATTTTCATGAGTTCAAATTCTGCCTCAGATACTTGCTAGCTGTATGATCCAGGGCAAATCACTTAACCTTGTTTCCTCAGTTTCTCATCTGTAAAATGAGCTGGAGAAGGAAATGGCAAACCACTCCAATATCTTTGCCAAGAAAATAGGGTCACGAAGAATTGTATATAACTTAACCGACTCAACAAAATTCAGTCATAATATGAAAACAAAGTTATAGTCTTAGGGGACCTGAATTCTAGTCCTAGCTCAATACTGGTTGCATGACCCATAACTAACTTTTAGTCCCTCAGAACCTTATTTTCCTCTTCTATGAGTTTTTGGCTCCTTATGATTATTTCATTGTACTTTGTTCTCTTGATCTCAAGTCCAGCTATAGGGAAACTTAGGACAATTCCCTATTCTGCCAATAGAATTGATTACATGTACATTTTCTGTATGTACATGTTAAGACTCGTAATATCAAATATTCAGAGAACAGAAATCTAATACTAGGAATAGCACTGTAAAAATGGCTTATTAGGAAAGTAAATTTAATCAGTTAGCTAAAATGAAGTTGTGGGATTATTTGTACATTGCATTTAGTTATACTATCACTTTACTGCCAGAGAACCAGTATGCCATAATGGATAGATTTGTTGTATAACTTTGAACAAGTCATCTAACCTCTCATTGCTCTAGGCAGCTTTCTAAGACTAAAGTTTAGAGAAGATTTCAACTAGCATTGGTTGGGGGAGTTACTTTACCAATGGGATCACTTATGTTGTCCTTATCCCTTCTCTCAAATGAGATAATATATGTGAAGTGTTGTGGCAATCCTATGCGTATGTTAGCTATTATTATAGATTATACTAATAAATCACATTTATAAGATACTTTAAAGTTAACAAAATCCTTTCCTCATAATGACCCCATAAGGGTAGGGAGTATAAGTATTATTGTACTCATTTTATAGGTGAGTAAAGACAATTTATCATAGTGCCTTGAGGCCTACCTGAGAATGAATAAGGAAGAATACTGTTACTGAGACTTATTAACTTTGTAATTCAGAAGAAGTCAAGTAATGCTTACATACTTTGGGTAATCTGCTAGTACTTAGTTACTAAATGTTACAGTTTACTTTGATACAGGGAATTCCTCATACTGAGAGCACAAAAGATGCCTTAGATATTCTCATTACAGATGAGAAAACTAGAGTTTAGAGTGTTTCCACAGCTTGTCCAGGATCAAAGAGAAGTTAAGTGCTTGAAGTGAGATTTGAGCTATTATTACAGTATTACTGTTATGTAATAGTATTACAATATTATTGGTGCTTTAAGAAATTATTTCAGAATGTTGTGAAAATTTTATATGAACTGATACATAGTGAAACAAGAAGAACTACAACAAATTATACAATATAATCATTATTACAAAACTTTTGAGGACTTTTTCAAACTGGTGAAGAATGAAATGAGCAGAACCAGGAGAACAATTTATACGATAACAACAAAATTGTAAATCATTCAACTTTTAAGTAACCATTCATGATTCCATTAAAGAGCAGTGATAAATTTAGGGTGAATAATGAGGTGTGAAATACACACACACACATATGTGTACACACACACACATACATACATATACGTATATACACCTATGCGTATGTACTTGTGTGTGCTTTCAAATATATATATATATATATGTATATGTGTGTGTATATATATATGTATATATATATATACACACACACATATATATGTATATATACACACATATATGTGTATATATTTATATACACACATATATGTGTATATATTTATATACACACACAGACATCCAGCCATTGAAGGATTTTTCTTGGCTATGCATATTTATTACAAGAAATTTGTTTTTATTTTTTCCAATGGGGAGGGAGAAAAAATAAATTTTTGTCAGTTTTTAAAAATTGAGAGGTGAAGGATGTGACAGATGTGGAATATTGTATACACTTTCAAATGAGGACCCTGTATTGTTAGTTTTACTTGATTGTTTTACTTTGTTCCAAGATACCTCTCATGAAATAATAGTAATCCGTAAATGTTTCTAATGTAAAAACAAGACAATAAAACTTTTTTTTTAAAGAGAGACTTGAACGTCTGTCTCCTAACTCTGAGGCCACTATTCTCTCTATAGTGTCATGCTACCCCTACACATGTGTGAATATGTATTTATTAGTTAGATTCTGTCTGTGTATGTAAAAAGTTATGTTTTCAAGTGGTTCAGTGGATAGAGTGCTGGCCTTGCAGTCAGTAAGACCTGAGTTCAAACATTGTCTCAGATGCTAGCTATGTGACCCTGGCCACATAGGTAATAGCATTATCAGTACTTACTCTTATGTTGTTTTACCAATGATATGTAAATGACATCTAATCATGAATAAAAAGGTCCTGTCTTTATTCTCTGTCCAAAGAACCTTTGGACAAAGAATCAATAACCTTTCTCAATCTCAGTTTTCTCATATGCAAAGTAGAGATAATGGCACTAACTTCACAGAGTTGTTATGAGATTCAAATGAGATAACATGTAAAATGTATTGTATACTTTAAATGCTAACTATTTTTATTAGTGTTGTTATTATCATCAGTATTATTGACAAGGAGATTTGTAGAAACTGGAAATCAGTAGTAACAGTTTATAGTGAATTATGTACACTTGTCAGTAAGTAAATATCCTATACTTATTTCATTTTGATTTAGGTATGTGACATAATTTTACAGCTATTTATCTATGCCCAATGTTATATAGATGATACTGTGACTTTTATATCAGAAAGAGTCAGCTTTTAGTTATCTATGGCAAAAAGCTACAAGGATGGGCAGATGATTTCATTGAAAAAGGAATTCTTGAATGAGACAACTTCTTTTACCATTTCAGATCAGTACCTTCTCTGCCACTTATTGTCTTATAGAATTGCCTAGAGAAGTGAGAGGTTAGCTGACTTACCCAGGGTCAGATAGTAAGTATATGTCAGAGAGGGCTCTTCTAGCTGAGTCCAGCTCTCTTTCCGTTATGCCATGCTACCTGTCTGGTTATAAGTGATAGTGTAACTAAATAAAACATACAAGCTGTCTCCCAATTTCATTTCAGATAATTGCTTTCTTCATAAGCTTGATTTATTTACTTGTTTGCTTGTTTATCTAATTTATCTATCTGTCTAGTTTACAGTGGTCTTCACAGTAATAGCTCAAATACTGTTGTACATTTCATTTTCTTGATGTCTTCAAATAAGACAATAAATATTTATTGCTTATGAATCACTCCCAAATCCACTTGAGGAAATGAGACTAACACATATAGAACAATTTGAGAAAAGTAAAAGATTATTTCATCTTGTTGGTTGTGTTAAATTACATGATATAGACCTAGGGAATACCTAGGCAATTGGAGGAAGACCCAATGGAGTACATACTAAAAGCTAGAGGCTAAGAAATTACATAGAAAAAGATAGACAGTAAAGGTGAGGGAAAAAAAGTCAAAGGCCTTGACAATCCATGTGATTGACCCTGAATGTCAGAGAATGGCTAGATACTACATACATACATATATGTATGTGTGTGTTTAGATAGATAGTAATTTTTTACATATATACGTATATTTTCCCCTTTTTTCTAATCTGGTCAGTTCAGTAGATTACAACATGATGTGTTGGTTGTTTTTACTCAGACCCATGGACACAGATTCTATCCCCATATAATTAATTTGAAGACATGTTTCACTGGTTTTAAAGTAGACAAGCTGAGTTTGTGGATGGAGTAGTGTGAATTTAGCACTAGTAGAAAAGCAACTTTCTTAAGCCTCTGTCTGGTACAGGTAGGTAGTGTCATTGTTACATAAAGATAGATATAACATTGAATTGATTACTTTATGCCTGAAGAACTAACTTATAATAATTTATAATGAATTAGTCATTTGAAACTGTTATTTTATTCCAAATGTAAAATGCTACAGGCATGACTGGAGTGTTCTTGCAAAATTCTCTTCTGATGTTCAAATATTTGGTGCAAACCCAGCATGCACAGTTTTGATTGAAGGATATTTCTTTGATGATAGCTAGATGGCATAATTAGTAGAGTGTTAGACCAGGAAGACCTTGGTTCAAGTCCTGCCTGTAATATGCATTTGCTGTATGACCCTGGGCAAGTCATTTAACTTCTGTCAGTCTCTGTTTTCTCATTTGTGAAGTAAGGATAATAATAGCAACTACCTTACAGAGTTGTGATGATCAAATGAAATATATGAAGTACCTTTCAAACCTTAAAGTGCTTTGTAAAAGTTTTATTTGTTAAGACAACATGTGTTGAATTAAATTTCAAGTGACTAGAATCTTGTTCTAAGGAGACTTCTAATTCGTAGATTACCACCTAAAAATATTTAGAGAAATTATTTTAACTCAGATTATAAATTTTTTTTTGATAGAAGCTGTATAAAATGATATAGTTCATTTTTAGACATTCAGGGTCAAGTATATGGATTATTCCTTTTTTATATCTTTTTTTTTGGGATGGGGTTGTTTCTTATTTGGCCACTTTTATTTCCTTATTCTCTTTCACACGTGGTATGCTTACCCCTTTCTACAGACATTTTCATATTCAACACATGTGTTTTCTTACCCATGCCATTTGGTTATTGAAAGACATATATACATACATATATGTGTATATATGCATAGTGTTTATATATATGTGTGTGTATATATTTATATATATGTATTTCAATATATATGTGAAATTATACATTAACCAATATGCAATTGTATTTTAATTATTTCAGTGACCTATTGAATAAAGTCAACTTAATCACAGAACCCCTGAGGTTCTGTATAGTGCATACCTGAACAAGAATCCCTTCTATGATATTGCTGATAATTGATCATCCAGCCTTTGCTTGAAAGTCTTCAGGGAAGGTGAACTCACCCACTTCCAAGGCAGCCTGTTACACTTTTGAATAGTTCTAATTTTCTGGAATCTCTTTCTTACTTCAAAACTAAATTTGCCTCTTTGTAACTTTTACTCTTCGATACTAGTTCTATTCTTTAATATTAAGCAGAATAAGACTACTCCCCTTCAGGTAATAATGCCTCAAATACTTGAAGATATAGCTATCATCTTTTTCCTTCATCTGTCTTCTCTAAGTTAAACTTCCCTAGTTCTTTTAAATGATCCTCACATGGCATTGCATGATATGACCATCTCACTATCCTGGTCACCCTTTCTTTGTGCTTTCCAGTTTATCTGTGTCCTTTCTAAAATGTGATGACTAGGGAACTGAACATAAATACTCCAGATGTGGTATATCTAGGATGGAGTGAGGTAAGAATACCTTTAGAGTAATTAGAGGCAGCAGTGCCTAATGTTGCACAAGTTCTGTAATGCCCCTAGAGTGAACACAAGTCCTGGGAAGGTTTTGCTGAGGCTACTATGTCTTTGTTGTAAATAAACCAAGTATTTAAAAGATTAGCCTGTTGATAGTAAGTTGCAAAAACATTTTATAGACTTATTGGGGAAATATTACTACTAAGCAGTAATTTATATGCTAGAACTGGCTCCTGATTCCAAAAAAAGCACTGAGAGGGTTTAAAACTTTAGATTTAAGTAATGATAGGTGAATAAAGTTTAGCCAGCAAAGTATGTAAATTTGCGTAGGATATTTTTCTTTAAATTCGTTATGTTCTTAATTCAAATTAGTATATAATTCTATAATTTTCTCACATTTCCATAAAGTTTTCTATTTTTGTAGAGGAGCTGTCTGTACCAAATCTTTAAAACTAGCAGACTTAAGAGAGGGAAACTATGCATAACTGACTTCTCTAATTTTCTGCTTTAGAATATAATTTGTACTTATTTTAATAAAGATTTCTATTTTTGGCAAAGAGGCAAATTTTAGTTGTTCAATTTGTTGAGGCCTGTGAAAAGATTGGGAGCATAGGATTTAGCTCCCATAAAAAACCACTGCCATCTTGATGGTTCCTGTGATGTGCATTTTTAACATGAACAGAAAAAAAGTATTAAAAGAATCATAAATACTGCAGGTGGAGTATTAATTGAAGAAAACATAAAGGAATGAAATCACTTACCAAATTAAAAAAAGAAGAAAACACTACCATCTAGTGGCTACCACATCCCAAACAAGGTTCCTTTAGGACCTTGATAAGTCTCAGAGGGATAGATGTGCCTGCTAGATTCAAGCTACTTAAGTGATGGTAAATAGCATGTGGAAAATTTCACATTGAAATTTCATCTTGAAAATAGATTCTGCGTTTTGGTACTTAAGTCCCGCAGTAAAAAAAAATGAACTTCTTTGAAGAGAAGGAAAACTTGCTTTTATGAAAGAAATTCCATTTTTTATTTCCTCCTTTCCATTTTTTAATTGCTCTTTGTGTTTGATCAGTCAATAAAGATCTTTTAAATATATCATCTGTGCAATGCACTAAGTTGGTTACCTTAACTATGAAACTGTAGAAAACTTAAAACTCATTGGTAACTTTGATTGATTTTTCATGAGAAGTTGCTAAAAACCTGTACAAATGAGTACTTTGTATTTCAGTAAATTTCTTCTTTTGTTTCTTATTACAGCATTTGTCTTATGGCAGTGACATCTTACATGTAGATGCTGCATTCCAGCAGACCCTCTGGAGTGTGGCCCCAATCAGTTCAGGAAGTGAAGCAGCCCAAGGTAAGGAGAATTCTGCTTAATTAGGGATCTTTTTGTGGGCTGGAAAGTAGACCATCATTCTTAAAATTCTGTTGAGGGCCTGTGAACAGTCAACCCATTCTCTTCATGATTTGTAGTTCATAGATTTAAAGTTGGAAGAGTTCTTAGAAATCATGTAGTCCTACCCTCTGCAGTAAAATTTAACCAGGATTGCTGCAGTCCTGATTGTTTGGTTATTTAAATAGAATCAGGGTGAGGTAGCTTATGACCTGTGGGTCAGAATTTCAGGATGAGATTCGGCATGATCTGAGTTAGAATCTTGCCTCCTACACATACTAGCTACAGGAATCAGAGCAAGTCAATTGTCCCTCCCAACTTAAATTTCCTTATCTGTAAAATTAGAATAAGAGTGGCACCTACCTCAATAGGCTATCCTAAGCATAAATTCAAATGAGAGAATATATACAGAATGATTCGCAAACCTTACAATGCTACATAAATGTTAGCTTTATTATTATTATTGTTATTATTATTAGTATGTATGATGTAGGATATGTAAATATCATCATCATCATTGTTATATGCACCTGAGGTGTTGGTACAGCAGAAAATTAGTTGTGAAAAATCATATAAAGATGATGATGATGATAGCTACCATTTGCGTAATGTATGAAGGTTTGCAAAGTGTTTTTACCAATAATACCTCATTTTATCCTCTCAACAACCCTTAGCAGTAGGTGCAATTATGCCATTTTAGAGATAAGAAAACTGAGGCATAGAAAGATTTAAGTTATTTGTCCAGGGTCACATGGCTAATAAATATTTGAAGCTAGATTTGAACTCAATTCTCCCTTACTCCAAGTCCAATAAGTATTATATGTACCTTACACCTACCTGCCTTTAACATTGGGAAGGTGGAGACTTCAGACACAGTCCAAGTCTGTCTGTCCATCTGGCTCTCCCTCCCTCCTTTATCTGTCTCTCTCTTTTCCTTCTCTCTCTCATACATACACACAATCCCATATATGCCTATCACATGCACACACAGAGTGTTTTTGACAATTGCTGGAGCAATTCAGCTGGATTGACATGGTATCCAATATTAGGGGGATAAAAACAACTGGAGATAAAAAAATCTTTTTGATCTGGTGAGACTTTTGGTATTTGCACAGGCTGCTCCAGTAGAGGCCTGGGATAAATTTCTGTGAGGGGCCTGAGAAAAGCCTGGGGAGCTACATCCAACTGTCATTGCACCTGACTTTTCTCACAAATTGTCTTATATTCTTTGATGATCTTCGTAAAGGTATGATCAGCACTCTTGCAAGCTTGAGTGTTTGATCTGAATCTAGAACGTGAGTGCCTAGAGAGTGAATTCATCCTCTTGTTTTAAAGATAGGAAATGACAGTGACTTGACTAAGGTCGTGCCACTAATAAGAGGCAAAGTGATGGATTTGAATGTGGAACTCCAGCTCCAAATCCACTACCCTGTCCACTGTGTCACACTGCCAATGCCTTCTGTTAATACAGATAAAATAACATATTAAAGTGATGACTGAGAGTTTTACTGTAGTCTAAAGTATCCTTTGAACTTATTACAGAAAAAATGAAGTAATATTGCTTGGCTTGTAGGAGAGTAGTAAATGTCAGAATGGATCAGTTATTCAGATTATGTAGATCCCTTGATGCTATTAGAAAAGAAAAGGGTACCATATAAAATAAGTTGCAGTCCATGTTGTCATCTACAGAATTTATTTGAATGCCCCCAAAGTGCCTTTTTTTTTTTTAGCAGGACAGATAAATTGAAATCAGGCCCTGCTCTCTAAGAATTCGTAGGGTCTTGGTTATTGGCAAGATAATAAGAAAAATGCTCTTCAATTAGGGGGCCCCCAAGGTCCCAGGGACAGAGAGGAATTAGAAGGATCACTCAAGTATAGGTGTCACAGTTTGGAAATGGTTGGGAAAGTAGGCCGATGTTGGTATTGGAATTTGCCTTCTCCTAGATGTAATGTTACTCAACTAAATAAGAACTATAGAAATATTTGTAATGTGACCTTAAAGGTCACTTGGTTAGGCTGTTGTCTAATTAGTCCTAACTAAGTATTAGTTCATAATAATTCTGCTCTTGGAAATATAGTTGTGAAACTATGTATGAACTACATATGAACATATAAATGTTCATGATGATGTCCTTAGAAAATGAAATCTCTTTAAGAATGGACTGCGTGATTGGGGTTCCAAACTTGTTTTAGCAAAGGTCTCTCCTGTGTGGCTACTAGAGTTGTCTTGCACCCTTATTTCTCTAACAAGTAACACAAATAAATGCAAGGGACAGGTCAGTCACTTGTGTTTATGTAAAATAAGATTACATCAATCAAATGTAGTCTTTAACAGAATAAAATGACATGATACGTAATGACGACCCTTTGTACCCTCTGAAGTAAAGCAAGAGAATGGGGGGAGGTAAGGACTGTATCTGTTTTTTTCTTAGTGCTTAGCCACCTGAATGAACCCCTTCAGTGAAAATACAATCTTTACCTTCCACTTATACCTTTAACTTTTGCTTTTCATGACCTTTGAAGGCTTAGATTTTAGAAAAGGAACTTGCAGATGCCATTGTCATTAACTGTCCCAGTTACTTTTCTGTTCTGTGGGATGAGGGGAAGGGGAAATCCCCAACACTTCCCTCTTTCTCCTCCTGTCCTTTCTCTTAATCACTGGAGAAAGAGTCTTAAAACTCCTTTTGCAAAGGGAAAACTCCCCTTTTTCCCCCTTTTTTTCCACACTGGGAAGACATAAAACTCTCAAAGTCTTTAGTGTCTTAGGCTTCTTTCAAGGCAGCCGAAGAAAATCATGTTCACACCATTCTTGAACAACTATTAACAAGGTTTCCTGGGGGAAAATTCTTGCTTTCACTTTTGTTTTAGCTTATATGGTTTAAAATCTAATGCTGTCTTCCTCCGTTCCTTCTCCCTTTTTACTCCCTTCTCCTTTCTTTCTTCCTTCCCTCCCTACTTCCTTCCTTCCTTCCTAGATAGTGAAAAAAGCACTTGACTGGAAGTCAGGACATGTATATTCTAATCTTGACTGCTGTAAACTTGCTATGTGGATTTGAGAAATTCTGTGGGCCTTAGTTTCGTAATTCATAAATTGCTTTAGTTGTACTAGATTATTTGTGAGGTCCTTCTCAGCTCCAACATTTCATCATTTCAGGATTCTATGACTAGATGATCTGAGTAGGTTGTTCTAAGTATCAAATGAGAGAATATAAATGTACTTTGTGAAATATGAATCATTAATTAAGCAAATATAAGATGGTACCTTTCATATTTTTATTGTCATTATCCAAAGTCTATGCCAGGTCAAAAATTGTGTGAATCTGTGTGATCACTGGTAAACAACATATTTTCTCTTTTTCAGGATACTTGATTGGGGGTGATGTGCTCAGGTTGCTTCATGGTCATATGGATGAATGTTTGACTGTTCCTTCGGGGGAACATGGAGAGGAGCAACGAAGGTTGGTGTTCAGACTCAGTATATAAAAACTTGGATTCTTTTGTAGTAAGTAAGGTTGGGAGCATGATAAAATATATCTACTAAAATGCATTCTTTCCATTGAAGTGATCTGATCGTGTTTACCTTTCTACCTATTTCTTAGTATTTAGGTTCATGTAGCACTTTTTAGAAACATAAGTTTTTGAGGAAAAGTTTCAGGTCACATGGCCATCAAAATGGAAGATAAACCTTTTCTTCAATTCTCACAAACTCTCAGACTTCTATAAAATAGAAGATATGTGCAAGAGATAAAGCAATTTCATATGTCTCCACGGTCTGGGGCACCAAGAATCTAAAGGAGATAATTTGATATACTAACAACAAGAAGGCTAATACTCCATAGCCCCTAATATGCTCACTCAGCACCTTCCTCCCACAAACTCTAACACCCAGTATATTCCAAAAGCAGGGCTGACTCATAGGCTTGCAGTGTAACTCAGCTCTATACTCTACCCCCTCCTCCCAGTGTCACAGAAATCCAAAGGGGGCTTGCTGAGGCTGCTACAGTAACACAATAGTGATTTGTGCCTCAATGTAGCTCAGCCAGAAAACTGAAGAACAGAAGGAACTGGATCAGGACGCTTATATACTTGTCTGACACTCAACCAAGCCTGAGAGAAAAAGCCCATTGTCTAGCTTGGGCCATTTCCATCCCCTGTAGAAGTCATTTCAGGCAGAGATAAAGGCTGGTGACTTGTAAATCTCCCATCATGAATGAAATCTGGGATGGCTTTGCAGTTCAGCCTCCTGGAAAGTGAAACCATGCTCAAAGGGATTGAGTCAGAAAGTGAGAAATAGGGGATTATAAAAAAAGAAAAAATCTAAAACTACCAAAGATCTCAGGAGGAAGATAATTAAATGAAAGACCATGAGAATAAGCAGATAAACCAGTAGGGAAAATATTACTAACAGATGGGGAAAGGGGAAGACAATAAGCATTTATATTGTGTATATTACATGTCAGACTCTGTGCTAAGCACTATTTACAAACATCTCATTTGATAGTCACAAAATTCCTGTGAGGTGGCTAATATTATTTCTATTATACTGTTGAGTAAATTGAGGCAAACTGTGGTAAATGACTTGCCCATAGTCCTGCACAGCTAGATAACAAAAGGTTGTCTAAACAAGTCCAGGCTTTTTGAATAAATATTGCAAGGCAAAGCAAAATGAATCAATGCCTGATGAATCAGAGGACCCTGTATATTCTGCAGAGAGCATAGAACCACAGCAGGATTCTACTGAGTTGCTAAAGAATGAAATGAGTTGTGAAAGGAGAATTTTTTGCCCATACAATGGAAATAATTGGCAGAATAGAAAAATTTGAATCCATAATGACAAGTATCATCAAAGAAACAAGAGGGAGTAACTGATTGGAAATGCAAATATATAGAAGTGAAGGACCATCTGGAAGAAGAGAAGCAAAAAGCAGTAAGATTAAATGAAACATGATCTCCATTCAAGCAAAACATATTGCTCTCAAAAACAGAAAGTGACAACTTAAGAAACAGACTAAGTATTACAGATCTCACAGAAGTATACCATAAATCAAAAAATGCTAAATACTGTAATACAAGAAAACTACCCAGAACTTCTGTACACAAAATACCAATTACAAAAAATCCACAGGTTGCATCTAGGCAAAACTATGTGCTACCAACTCCAAAACACAAAGTAGGGGAATTTTATAATTCCACTGGTAAACAACAAATTTTGCAAGTTACTAGGAGAAGTACCTTCAAATGTAAAGGAAAGAAAATTCATGCAACCCAAGACTATTCTTCATCTACCAGAAAATATAGGAGAGAATGAAAAAATTTCAGAATGCAGAGGAATTCAAGATGCATACAAATTTACCTACCCTGCAAACTTGAACCTAATTATTTTTTTTCTTAATTTATTTTTAGTTTTCAGCATTCACTTCCATAAGCTTTTGAATTTTAAATTTTCTCCCCTTCCCTCCCAAACCTAATTATTAATGAAAAAAAGATGTACATTCAACAAAAAGAGGGTTTCTAAATATTCCTAGAAAGTCAGTCCTGAAAGAATACAAGAAGAGTAAACAAATCTAGGCACCAAGGAAAACAACAACAACAAAATAGCAACAGAAAGAATATTAAGAGATTTCTTTCCAAATGAAAACAAATAGACCAGTGTGAAAGTGGAAGTCCGAAGAGAGTGTTGGTGGAGAAATAAGGCTGAAACCTCAAACACTGCTCTAATAAATGAAGCATTGCTTTTTTTGTGTAACCAAATTACAGAATGGGAGGGTATGTGAAAGAGGGGAGGGGAGGAAGAAGCTAGAGTGGAATATGTAATGTACCTTAATCAAATCAAAGGCTCTCAATGAAGGGGAAATCACTCCTGTAGTCTTTTAGGAAAAAGAGGTTTATAGGAGAATTGACAAAGAGTCAAAGTAAGGAATCAAAATGGAGGAAAGAAAAAAGGAAATTTTATTTTGGTAGTGGGAGGGGATTACCACTGACAAATGCTACAGTGAGAGAAGAAAGATTCTATAAAGGGAAATTGAGATCTTGCAATGGGAATAATTTGCAGGGATTTGGTGCTGAGACCACTTGTCCTGCCTAAGGAGAAGGGGAATCATCTGGGAACAGCTGACTCTTAGAAGAGTGTGAAGGCATGGACCTAGGGAAGAGATTTCAAGGCAGATGAGAAAAAAATGACCAAAGGAGGACATGTGTCAATAATGAATTGTATAATCATTGGTATAGGAAAATGTCTGCTGGAGATAATATCTTCTCTATCATCTGTAGGAATTGGTATATCTAAAAGTGAGGCTCAAGAGAAAAAGGAGACCAAAGGACAAAATCTACAAAGCAATAACAGAAACTGTTTAGAAGAGGGGAAGTATGAGTGCCAAGGCTTGTTTAATATGAAGGATTATGAGATTTTTCAGTGATGATGTTCTTGGGGGAATTATGGACAAGTCCAAAAGATTCCAAAAGAATGTAATTGGTAGGAAATGGAAACCTACTATAGGTATTCATCCATGACAGTACATTCTAAATGCATATGTAAACTTAATATTAAATATCTTCATATAACAAATTAGAAGAGAAGCTGATCATATATAGTTGTCAACAGCTATAGGTAGGGATGTATTTTTAACTAAACAAGTAATAAAAACAGTTAAAAAGATGAAATAAATAACTGATTCGACAGAACTTATGCACAAACAAAATTATTGCATCTAGAATAAAAAGGGAAGGAGTCTAATGGGAGAAAGTTTTTAAATAAGATTTCTGTGATAAAAGTTTGGTATCCAAGATATATAAATAATTTACAGAAATACATGAGTATATGTGTATGTTGTGTGTGTTTTTGTATACACATAGATACGTACGTGTGTGTGTGTGTGTGTGTGTGTGTGTGTGTGTGTGTGTGTGTATCCAAAAGCCATTCCCCCATAGATATGTGGTTTAAGGATGTGAACTAACAGTTCTCAAAAGAATTTTAAACAATTAATAACCCCATGAAAATGCATTAAATCACTAATAATAAAAGAAATGCAAATCAAAACAACTCTGAGGCTTCACCTTATACTCTGAAAATTGGCAAAGGTGACAAAAAATGACACTAGTCAGTGTTGGAGAGGTTGTGGGAAGATAGACACACTGATTCAATACTGGTGGAATTGTGAATCAGTACAAGCATTTTGGAAAACAATTTAGAGTTATGCAAATCAAATGACTATAATTTTAATGCCCTTTGACCCAGAGATTTCATTACTTGTCTTGTACCCCAAGGAAGTCATTGATAAGAAAAAAGTTACCACATTTATTTATAGCAATAAATATTTATTTATATTTTTATAAATTGATATTTATTTATATTTATTGCAACAGTCTTTGTGATAGCAAAGAATTTGAAACAGAATAGATGCCCAAATAATTAGAGAATGATTAAATAAACCATAGTATATAAATGTAATGTAATATTACTGTGCCATAGTAAATGACAAATGTGATAAAGAGAAGCATGGACAGATCTATATGAACTGATGCAGAGTGAAGTAAGAGAGCTGAGAAAACAATATATACGAGTACACCAATGTAAATGGAAAGAGGAAAAAAATAAAAAGTAAATATTGCAAAGTTATAAAGAACAAACAGCTTGGAAAGAAAAGATTTGAAAAGACTCCAACCCCACCCCTTTGCTGAGGTTGGAGGTCTACAAATGTTGGATATTGTACATATTTTCATAGATTGTGCATATATTGATCAGGCATTTTTTTTCCTTCTTTTTTTGGCTTTAAAAATATTTGTTATATGGGGATGGCTCTTTGGTAGAGTTGGGTGGTGAGAAAGATATTGGGGAAAACACTCGAGACTAAAAATACATCAACAAAATAGATTTTTGAAAAAGAAAGAGCTTTAATGAGGTACATGTATATTAGTATTCTTTGTTTTCAAAGACATTACTATTGATTATGATTCTTTTTGTAAGTTTGAATGTAGCTGAAAAGAGCAATGTGTAATCGACCTTTGTATTTATGAAAATTAGTCCTTTGATTCAAAACTATAGGCACTGTTTGCAAGATTGTGTATATGACTTTACATCTTTTTATCATGTGATATCTAGTGTCCAGAGAAAGTGTTCCTATAATAGAGATTCTTAACTTGTGGTCCATTACTTTTTAAAAAAATTGATAATTATGCATCAGTATAATTGTTTGTTTTATAATCCTATATATTTTATTTTATGCATTTAAAAATAATTCTGAGAAGGGGTTCAGAGGCTTTGCTAGCCTGCCAAAGGGGTCCATGGCACAAAAATGTTATGAACCTCTGTTCTAAAACTGGAGTTTAAATGGAGAATTTAGGAGGTATAATAAAAAAGGTGTATTATTTTCTAAGGCTTGGGAAGGTTGTGTTGTAACCCCTGAAGAATCAACAAGGGGGAAGGGAGATAAACGTTTTCTTCCCAGACTATTTTCCTTGCATTGTTTTCTGGCATTGCTCTTTATACAAGCTAGCTCCATCATGTTATGTAGGGGGTGTGTGTGTGTGTGTGTGTGTGTGTGTGTGTGTGTGTGTGTGTGTGAGAATGACCTGAATTGTTGGAGTGAACATCTTTTATGACAGCCAAGAAATAAAAGTCCTTGAAAGTTTGTGTAGTTAAAGTGTTATATTTGCTTTTCAATTGTCTATCGTCAACTTGTTGTACCTTTATTATAAATAATTTAGAAGACATAAGATGGCTTTGATTTAATTAGCTCAGTGCTTCTCAGTCTTGTCAGAAATAGTTATATGATATATGTCCATATAGCTAGCAGAATGTTTAATAAGCTTGAGAAATGTGAATACACACAATAAAAACCTAAGTGTCTTTTAGTAGCTGCTCTGTTTCTCGTCTAAATTATTAAGGATTAAGTTATAAGGGGAGTTTGTGAACTGCTTTGGTGTTTAGTCAATCATATTTCATCTTTAACATAATCGGCTAATGTAGTATTTGTTTTGTGGGCCTTGTACGTATAGAGTCACACTGGGTAATGTCAGGGTTGAAGTGGAGTTGATTATGAGGGAAAAGTCATATAATATCAAATGTTGCAGGACTGAAATGTTTCAGTATTGTCACCTGGGACATAACAACATCAATGTGGTCTGAACAGGCATTTACCTATCACAATTCTTCTTTACCCATTTATTCTAAGTTTTCCTTTGAATAATGGTAATCCTGCTCCTATTATTTAAATACCTTGGTAGCCATACCTGATGCATATGAAATAAGAATTCTTTTATATATTGGCATTAAGCAGCTATAATGATTGTCCTTAAGATTATGTATTTTCTTAATGTTCCAATGCCTAAGCGAAAAGGTGATTATTTCCTTTTCATTTCTTTTCTCTATTTGGTTCTTTAGGAAAAACTTGACCACAGAAAATCTCCTAGCTGCATACTTTATAACAATCTAGACAAGTTTTGGCACCTTAGTCTAGGAATACTTTCACCAAACAGCCAGATCAGAGAAAAATTTTACCTTTATTAAGATAAAGATTTTTCAGGAAAGTTTAAAAATTTTGAGTTCCAAATTCTCTTTCTCCCTGTCACACCCCAGCTGTCCATTTAGAAGGCAAGCAATATGATACTAATTATACATATGAAGTTATGTAAAAATATTTCCGTATTGGCCATCTTGCAAAAAAAAAATCCTCAAAAGTAAGAAAAATAAAGCAAAAAAAAAAGTGTGCTTCGGTCTGCTGATCTGCATATGGAGTTAATCAATTCTTTCTGTGGAGGTAGATAACATTTTTCTTCCTGGGTTCTTCAGAATTGTATTAGATCACTTATTGATTTCTTGACTGCATATGTACCTAGTGATGGAAGGAGAGTTTCATGCTATAAAGATCAGTATTGCATAGGAACCTAAAATGTAAGATCTATGAACCAAGGTAAGCAGGATGTGGTCAAACAGGAGATGGAAAGATTAAACATCAACATCTTGGGTGTTAGTGAACTTAAATGAACAGGAATGGATGAATTTAATTCAGATGATTACTACATATACTACTGTGGACAAGAATGCCTTAGGATAAATGCAGTGGCCCTTATAGTCAATAAAAGGGTAAGAAAAGCAGTACTGGGATATAATCTCAAAAATTACCAAATAAAATTTGTTTGAATCAAGATAAACTCTTCAACATCAGAGTAATAACAACTCTGTGTTCCAACTACTTATAATGAAGAGGCCAAAGTTGATCAGTTCTATGAAGATGTGCAACATCTTTTAGCAGTAACACCAAAAAAATGTCACATTCATCTTAGAGATAGGAATGGAACTAGGAAATCAAAAGATAATTGAAATAACAGGCAAGTTTGACCTTGAAGTACAAAATGAAGAGGGACAGAGACTAGTAAAATTTTGCCAAAATAATTCGCTGGTCCTAATGAATGTTCAATTTTTCAACAAGCCAAAAGGCAGCTCTACACATGGACATCACCATATGGTCAACATAGAAATCACATTGATTGTATACTTTGAAGCTAATGGTGGAGAAGCTCTACACAGTCAGTTAAAACAAGACCTGGAGCTGACTATGTATCAGATAATAAGCTTCTTATTGCAAAATTAAGACTTAAATTGAAGTAGGAAAAACCATCAGACCATACAGTTTGACCTAAATAACATCCCTTATGAATATGAGCTGAAGATGATGAATAGGTTTAAGACATCAGATGTCATAGATAGTGTGCCTGAAGAACTATGGACAGAAGTTTACAATATTGTGCAGGAGGCAGTAACAAAACACATTCTAAATAAAAAGAGCAGGAAAGCAAAATGGCTGTCCAGTGATGCTTTACAGATAGCTGAGGGATGAAGGAAAGGGAAAGGAGAAAGGGAAAGATATACCCAACTGAATGCAGAATTCCAGAGAATAGCAAGGAGAGATAAGAAGGCTATCTTAAATGAGCAATGCAAAGAAATAGAAGAAAACCATAGAATGGGAAAGACAAGAGAGCTCTTCAAGAAATCAGAGATATCAAGGGAAAGTTTCATGCAAAAATGGGCATGATAAAAGACAAAACTGGTAGGTATGTACCAGAAGCAGGGGGGAATTAAGAGGAGGTGGAAAGAATCCACAACAGAACTATAGAAGAAAGATCTTAACATTACTGCTAACTGTGATGGTGTAGTTACTGATCTAGAGCTAGACATCCTGGAGAATGAAGTCAAGTAGACCTTAGGAAGCATTGCTAACAAGGCTAGGGAAGATGACAGAATTCCGGCTAAACTAGTTTAAGTTAAAGGATGATGATGTTAAAGTGCTGCACTCCATAAGCCAGCAAATTTGGAAAACACAACAATGGCTACTGGATTGGAAAAGATGAATTTACATCCCGATCTTAAAAAAGGGCAATGCCAAGGAATGTTCAGACAACAAACAACTGCACTCATTTCACATGCCAGCAAGGTCATGCTGAAGATTCTGCAAAGCTAGACTTCAGCAATATGTGAACTGAGAATTACCAGAAAAGCAGGCTGGTTTTTAAAGAAGCAGCAAAACTACAGACCAGATTGCAAACATTTACTGGATTATGGAGAAAGCAAGGGAGTCTCAGAAAAACATCTACTTGTGCTTCACTATTACACTGAAGCCTCTGACTAAGTGGATCACAATAAAATGTGGCAAGTTCCTCAAAGAGATGAGAATACCAAATCATACCACCAGTGTGTGGACTAACAGTTAGAACTACACATGGAACAACTGATTGGCTTAAGATTGGAAAAGGAGTATGACAAGGCTGTACAATTTCATCTTATTTATTTAACTTATCTGCAAAGTACATCATGCGAATGCAGGCTGGATGAATCAAAAGCTGGAATTAAGGTTGCCAGGAGAAATATCAGACATCTAGCTCCTACCACTCTGATGGCAGAAAGTAAAGGGATTAAGAAGCCTCTTGATGAAGGGGAAAGAGGAGAGTATAAAAGCTGGCTTGAAGTTTAACATCAAAAAGCTAAGATCTTGGCAAGTGGTTCTATCACCTCCTTGTAAATAGAGAAAATAGAAGAAATGGAAGCAGTGTCAGATTATATATTCTTGGCCTCAAAGATCTCTGCAGATGACCACTGCAGCCATGAAATTAAAAGATGCTTACTCTGAAAGAAAAGCTATGGCAAATCTGGACAGCAATAGCAGAGACATCACCTTACTGACAAAGATCTGTATAGTCAAGGCTATGGTTTTTTCAGTAGCAACATATGACTGTAAGAGTTGGATCTAATTCCTATCTATTCCCTATAATAGCCAGAAGAAGATTCCTTGTTTTTTCTTGTTTCAAAGTTACAACTTTCTCTTGGGTCACATTTATTTCATGCTAGGAAATATCTCCAGTCCTCAAATTATTTGCAGAGCACAAATAACTGGTATCCCAATGAATTGTTAAGCATTTCTCTCAACTCAGAGTACACTCTCTATCTAAGTCTATATATCTTTATTCCTCTCTCCAGCAATAAAATGAAATAATTTGTAAGATATATGCTAAAATCTGGATTTTGTATGTGGCCTTTTCCTGATGGTCAAAATTAGTTTTCCTATATAAAAGAAAATGAGATCAGCTTGGCCTGAGTTGTTCTTTATAAAGCTATAGTGGTACTTTGTCATCCCAGAAAATCAAATAGGTCCGCATTTAAGTATTCCTAAAGTCAAATATCAATTACTTTGAATTATTTCCAGCAATTTTTCCACATTTCCATAGTTAATTAAGTACATAAGTGAGTTATTAGCAACTAATACACAGCTAAGTGCTCCTTCACTCATCCTTATCAATTTCTTTAGCTAAGATCTGACTTCTGTTATAGACTTCTACTTTCAGCTTCTTAATAATCATAATTACTTTTATGATATCATAATCTTCAACTGATCAGTCATTTTTAATAAGCTGGTATTAAAATGGATTATTGTGTTGTACCTTCAGACCTTACTTTTCTCTGGTACCTTGAATGCATATCCAGTTTTAGAATTTCTGCTGATCAGCCTCCTCCATAGATGTAGATATTTTTCAGAACTTAGCAGTTTGATTCTCCAGCTGTCTCTCTGTTCCTGCATACACTTTTTACAGTGTCAATATTTCTTAGACATATTTGTCAGCAAAAAATGTCTATCACAATAGCTGTGGCCCTAAATCCTATTTCAGCTACTGTAGAAAAAAAAAAAGGGCCCATGCTATAAAAACCTATCATAATGAGACCTTCTAATAGTGTAATAACAAAACTCTCTTATGTGAGACCTGAAATTGACCCATCTTGTGCAAAACTTTATGCATGAGAAGATTAAGTTCCAGTCTGCTAACTCTTTGGTTATAAGTTAAATATTCTTTCAGTTTTTCTTTCTAAATTAACATGACTTGACCAAAAAAAAAACAAACCACCAACAGTTTTAAAAAGAATCAGAAAATCCAACTAAAGTAATAATAGTGGAGGTCTTAGCACAAATCCTTCACTGCCATGTGAAAAAAAAAAGAATGATCTTGTCAGTTGTGTTGTCTGTATCTGTTACAGAAGGTACAGTAAAATTATTGAAAACTGAGGCCCTCATATGTGCAACTGAGTACCATGACTTTGGTCACAAAATTAGGGCTGTTCTTGTTTGAAACTCCTTTACCTAAATTTTAGCTAGATCTTTTTTATCTGCTTCATAATAGCTTACATTCATATAGCACTTTATGTTTACAAAGTAGTTTATATATATCAACTCATTTAATCCTCTGCTCCTATCTCTCTTTTATAGATGAAATAATGCTCAGAGAGATAAAATGACTTGCCCAGGATTAAATAGTTTATCTTGATCTTGAACAACCTGAATATTTAGTTACGCAACTACTATAGGAATGCCCTTAAATTAACTACAATAAGGACATTAGAACTGGAAGGACTGGAAGCCTTAAAGGTCCATGAGTCTCACTTGTTCATTTTACAGATGAATAAGCTGAGGCTTATTCATTCAAGTATAGCAGATGCTCTAGGATGACTGACTGAATTCCCATTCGCAATGACTAGTAATGTCTCATAACCTGGCCACTACATCTCCTCAGGACTCTGGAATTACCTTTAGGGTTGGGAGAGGTGGTTATGCATGCTTTCACTCTTTCTCTGTGTGTGAGATTTAGAGTTTATTGAGTAGTGACTGTAAATATGTACATATATGCAGTTTGGAGTAGTGAATAGAGAACTGGCCTCAAAGCCAAGAACCTGCCTCTGACACATACTGGCTTTGTAACACATGGAAATCACTTAATCTCTCAGTTTTGTAACTAATTGTCTAATATTATAGGTTGTAGAAAAGGTACTTATCTCTATTAGTAAAAGGAAGTGATCTCTTCCCATACCAATGAAATCACATGCCTTGTTCCTGTCTCTATCTTGTATAGGCCATTTAAATAATCTGGGTGTATGTTTAGTAATGACAGTGATTGTAAGAGTAATGTGAGTCATTTATACAGAATATGCAGGCTTTAATAACCTAAAATTTTACTAAAACTTTTAGAGCACCCAGTGGAGTTTGTTTTCACTCTGAAAATTTACCTTTGGAGAAGATGAAAGTTTAAAAATAAGAAGACAGTTATCACTTTGTTAAAATATTTAATGCTTCCTATGGAGTAGTAACTTTGTGTTTTGTCCTAATTTCTATTGTTTTCTGTGAAATATTCATAAAATTAAAGCATGGGCAGAGGAATCAGAATATTTGGGTTCTAGCCCTGGCTTTGACATTAACTTCTGTACTTCATCTTAGGTGAAAAACAAGTAATGGGAGAAGATCATTGTTAAGTTTCTTTCCTGCTAGAATTTTATGATGGCTTTAGTTATATTTAATTGATCATGCTACTGATAGCAAGAATGAATTGGAATCAGTTTTAAAAAAAATATTTATAGGACTTAGCTTACCTTCACATGATAAGTCTGATTTTTGAAAAATATAGTGCTTACCTTACTCTTTTTGCTCATATTATGGTTTACAGACAAACTGGACTGAATTTTTTTTTGAGGGGCTACATCAAAATTTATTATGATTCATTCATTTTTTTTTAACATCACAGGCAGCAGTCACGATATCAACATGGTAAATGTGTAATATACATAGTTAAAGGAGGTAAGCAAAGGAATTACATTATGCTTTAAAACACTGTAGATTATGGAAAAAAAATCAATACTTAAGATGTGTACCAAATTATATAGCTACTAATTTATTAAGGGAAAAGTTAACAAAATAGCAAGGAGAAATTGACAGCAAAAATGTTTTAGTGGACCTCAACATGCCCCCTTTTAGATTTATTTATTTTTAGTTTTCAACATTCACTTCCACAAGGTTTTGAGTTCCATATTTTCTCCCCATCTTGCCCCTTCCCACACCCCAAGATGGCATGCATTCGGAATCCCCCTTCCCCTAATGTGCCTTCCCTTCTGTCTCTCCCCCCCTTCTCTTATCCCCTTCCTCTTCTGTTTTCGTGTAGGGCAGGATAGATTTCTATACCCCATTTCCTGTATTTCTTATTTCCCATTTGCATGTAAAAACAATTTTTTTTAAACCTGTGTTTTTAAAACTTTGGGTTCCAAATTTTCTCCCTTCCTCCCTCCCCACCCACCCTCATTGGAAAGGCAGGCAACTCAAGATACAGATTATATGTGTGTAGTTATGCAAAACACTTCCATAATGCTCATGTTGTGAAAAACTAACTGTATTTCCCTTAATCCTATCCCGTCCCCCATTTATTCTATTCTCTCTTTTGACCCTGCACCTCCTTAGAAGTGTTTGCTTCTGATTACTCCCTCCCCTAGTCTGCCCTCCCCTCTATCATTCCCTACTCTTTTGTCTCCTTCCCCCCCAACCCTATTTTCCTGCGGGGTAAGATAGATTTCCATACCCAATTGAGTGTGTATGTTATTCTCTCCTTAAGCCAAATCCTGTGAGAGTAAGATTCACTCATTCCCTCTCACCTTCCCCCCGTTTCCCCTCCACTGTAAGAGCTTTTTCTTGTCTGTTGTATGTGAGTTAATTTACCCCATTCTTAATGTCCCTTTCTCCTCCCAGTATAATCCTTTCTCACCCCTTAATGTTATTCTCCAGATATCACCCCTTCATTTTCAACTCACCCTGTGCCCTCTATCTACCTGTTTATCTATCCATCTATCTATGCATACATATACATACATACATACATACATACATACATACATACATACATACATATAATTTTTACCCCCCAACTACCCTAATACTGACAAAGGTCTCATGAGTTACAAATATCATCTTTCTATGCTGGAATGTAAACAGTTCAACCTTAATAAGTCTCTTATGATTTCTCTTTCCTGTTTACATCTTCATGTTCCACTTGAGTCTTGTATTTGAAAGTCAAATTTTCTATTCAGTTTTTGTCTTTTCGTCAAGAGTGCTTGAAAGTCCTCTATTTCACTGAATGACCATTTTTTCCCCTGAAGGATTATACTCAGTTTTGCTGGGTAGGTGATTTTTGGTTGTAATCCTGTGTCCTTTGACCTCTAGTATATTATATTCCATGCCCTGTGGTCTCTCATTGTAGAAGCTGCTAAATCTTGTGTTATCCTGATGGTGTTTTCACCATACATGGAATTGTTTCTTTCTGGCTGCTTGCAATATTTTCTCCTTGACCTGGGAACTCTGGAATTTGGCTATGATATTCCTAGGAGTTTTCCTTTGGAGATGTCTTTCAGGAGTGATCAGTGGATTCTTCCATTTCTATTTTGCGCTCTGGTTCTAAAATATCAGGGCAGTTTTCCTTGATAATTTCTTGAAAGATGATGTCTAGGCTCTTTTTTTTTGATCATGGCTTTCAGGTAGTCCAGTAATTTTTAAGTTATCTCTCCTGGATCTGTTTTCCAGGTCAGTTGGTTTTCCAATGAGATATTTTACATTGTTTTCCATTTTTTCATTCTTTTGGATTTTGTTTTACAGTGTCTTGATTTCTCATAAAGTCACTAGCTTCCAATTGCTCTATTCTAATTTTTGAGGAAGTATTTTCTTCAGTAATCTTTCGGACTTTCTTTTCCATTTGGCCAATTTTGCTTTTTAGGGCATTCTTCTCCTCATTGGCTTTTTGGACCTCTTTTGCCATTTGGGTTAGACTATTTTTTAAGATGTTATTTTCTTCAGCATTTTTTTGGGTCTCCTTTAGCAAGCTGTTGACTTGTTTTTTTATGATTTTCTTGCATCACTCTCATTTCTTTTCCCAGTTTTTCCTCTACTTCTCTTACTTGTTTCTCAAACTCCTTTTTGAGCTCTTCCATGGCCTGGGATTGATTCATATTTTTCTTGGATGTAGGATGTAAGAACTTTGACTTTGGTTGTATGTTTTGATCTTTTTTGTTACCAAAGAAAGATTCTGTGGTCTGACTTTTTTTTGTACCTTTGTTGTTCATGATCCCAGCCAGTTGCTTGAGTTTTAAACTCTTTATTAAGGTAGGGGTCTGCTTCCAGTGTGGAGAATGTACTGTCCCAAGCTTTGGGGTTTTATGCAGCTGTTTTCAGAGATGCTTCTAGGGACCTGTAAATTTTCAGTTCTTCCAAGGTGGTATGATCAAGGGTGAGTGCTCTGGTCTATGGGGGACCACAGGTACTCTTTTCTGCCTTGGAACTGTGTGGAAGATTCTCTCTCCACCACTACTACCAGCTCCACCATTCCAGCACTCCTCCTTACCCCAGGACCGCCACCCAGAACTGTGACCCAAATCCAAGCAAGAGGTTCTTGCCTCAGCAACAACAAAGAGATCCCTGCAATCCCCCTCTGATCAGCCACCCAATTCCCCCTAAGTCTGTGGGCCTGAAGCTCCTGAAGCAGCTGCCACCCCTAGGCTGCGCTCTGGGACTAGGGCTGGGACCAAGCTTCTCTCTCTTACCACAGCCATAGACTTTTCCCAGTGACCTTTTAAGTTGTCTTTGGTGTTCGTGGGTTGAGAAGTCTGGAAATTGCCATAGCTGCCAGTGATTCAGTCCTTTGAGGCCTGCTCGAGGTTCGCTGAGGCCTATTTTGCCTGTGTGCCCATGCTGAACTGTACTCTTCTGTCTGCATGGTGCAATATACCTTTCTGATCAACCATCCAGGCTGTCTTGGGCTGGAAATTTGTTTCACTCTGTGTCTTTTTTGTGGGTTTTGCTGCTTTAGAATTTGTTTAGAGCCATTTTTTACAGATATTTGGAGGGGTTTTGGGGAGAGCTCAAGCAAGTTACTGCTTTTACTCTTCCATCTTGGCTCTGACCCCCTGGACTGAATTTTTAAATTGATTTTTTTGTGAAACAGATGCAGAAAGTTTTCTGTTCTCTACATATATCTAACCCTATTGTGGATTCCATTTTCATTTCTCAGATTTTTGTGACCATTTTTTATCTGCTCATTTGTTCCTGTGCTGAAGTTTGGAGCTCAGGCAAGCACTGAGGTTGCATTCTGATGAGTTCGCCATCTGAAAAATTTCCCCGGATGAATTGGTCTTGTATCTTTCCATACATAAATAGACTTTTGGAGGGTGATATTGTAGTTTTCTCTGTGTTGTCTTGATTACATTTTTCTTTGTATCAGTCTTAAAGCCTTGGTGCTCACGTCCCCAGGGAGTGAGATAAAAAAAAAACTTCTTTCAGATTCAGCTCCGTGCTTTGACCCTTCAGGTCCAGGAAGAAGAGCTTCTCCCACTTGGAACATCTGCCAGCCTTCTCACCAAAAAATAAAGAGCATACACCCCTTTGATACAACGAAGAGATGATCCTTGGCATAACTGTCTGTGAGCCCAGCATACTCTTCTTCCTTGCCCCCATGCAGTGGAAAGTTAGTGAGCTATCAGGAGAGTCAGCATCTCCCATCTTTTGGCCATGGCTATGACCATGGCCTCGGCCTTGGTGTTGGCCACTGTTGCTGCTGCTGTTGCTAGAGAGATTGTTTTGATGCTGTAGTTCATGAGCCCCCATCAATATGCTCAACCATCCCCCCCTTTCGCTCCCCACAGGATTATTAGTTGGTATTTGCTGGACTTTAGAAAGAGGGATATTTTCTAAGATGATACAGGAAGAACAATTGGTATATATAAAACATTTCCCAAAAAGTTTGTGATGCATTCTCCCATTACTATATTCAGAGTCCAGGCGACAGTGACCTGAGTCCTGAAGGTGCTCTGATTAAGTATGTTTTTAAAAAAAGTTATTTTCTTTTTCTTCTTGGCTGTTTGTAGAGCGTTGAAACTGTATCCAGTCTACGTTCTTGGTTCCTGATATAGACTTTACCATCAGCTGTTGTGGGGACACCACTAAACTGCTTATGGAATGTAGAATATTAGAAATCTCTCAAATGCTCCAAAGCTTTCAGACTTCTTTTCCAGTTCAGGGTTGAGGTAGACCGAGACTGAGTTTGAGGAGCTCTCCTTTCCAGGTACATGGGTGGAATTATTCTTTGCTGGATCAACATTCACTTCAGATCTCAAATTCTAACTAATTCCATGATTTTAAATGGACCCTAGGGGTTATGACAGAGTCCCTCAGACAATCCACACATAATTAAGATCATACTAAGGATTTATTTGGAGCTTCACACCTAGTGACTAAAGATCTGTTCTCATCTGATAAAATTATCATTGTTAAAGAGGTGGAGTAATTTTAGCCCCACCTTTACACACACAGTAGGCACAGGGAGAATAAATGACTTATTTCTGTAACTAATTAGGCTTAGGAACTTTTCTTGTCATCTTATGTATCTACTTCATATTATGGCTAAACTCCTAGAGAAATATTTCTACAGTAGGTGCCACTATTTCCTTTCCTCTCTCTTAACTATAGTCTGGCTTTGACCTTATCATTCAACAGAAACTGCTCTCTCCTAAGTTATTAACCATCTCTTATTGCCAAATATGATGAATAGTTTTTTCTCACATCTTTCTTGAACTCTCTAACTTTTAGATTCTTTCTGTTTTGTGGCTTCTTCTCTCCTGCCTGCAAACACACACGTAGGGCTCCTCATTTTGACTCCATGCTTTTGTACAGGCCATCACCCATGCTTAGAATGCATTTCCTTCTCACCTGTATTTCAAAGAGTCCCTGGTTTGCTTGAAAGCTTTCTTGAGTCATCATTTAAGTAAAGACTTTCCTGATTCCCTAACTTCTAGTGTCTTCACTGTCTTCACTCCTCCCAGATTTCCCTGCATTTTATTTTTGGTTACTTATATTCATGTTATTTCTTCTCATAAATTTTAATCTGATTTAGGTCAGGGACTGTTTGCTTTATATCTTTGTATACCCACCATTTATTTATTTATTTTTCAGGGGTCTTTTCAATAAGAAGAAATGCATTAATTGATGTTGTGGAATGTAGTGAAGTGAACAGACCCTAAATCCTGTCATTAGTAGAGAGGTTTGGTTTTTCAGTGAAATTTGCTTAGATATACAAAACATACAGAACATATAGCCTGAATTTTAGTAGAGTGGATCAAGATCTGTAACTTTTTCCGTATCACTGCTAATAGAGTTATTGATGAATAGGTCTATCTGTAATCAATATACTTTCCATAGTAATTTTTTCCATTTACATTTTTAATTAGCCTTTTATTTTCCCTAATTAAATGTAAAAACAATTTTCAACAATCATTTTTGAAATTGAGTTCCATATTCTATCACTCTCTACCCACTCGCCTCACTGAGAAGGCGAGCAATTTGATATAGGTTATACGTATGTAGTCAAACAAAACATATTCCCATAGTAGTCATGTTATAAAAGAAATCATATACCAAAAAAAAAAAAACCTCAAGAAAAATAAAGTTAAAAAAAGTATGCTTCAATCTGTATTCAGACTCTTTCAGTTCTTTCTCTGGGGATGGATAGCATTTTTCACTTTAAATCCTTCAGAGTTGTCTTGGATCATTGTATTGCGGAGAATAGTTAAGTCATTCAAAGTTACTGTATACAATGTTGTCTTGGTTCTACTCTTTTTTTTTTCTATTTAAAATTTATTTTGGAATACAGACGTAGGAATGGTATTGCTAGGTAAAAGGGTATGCGTGGTTTTATAGGTCTTTAAACCTACTTCCCAGTTGCTCTACATAATGGTTGAATAAAATGCCTCCAATAACGTATTAGTGTCTCAGTTTTCCCACTTCCCCTTCAACATTTGTCATTTTCCTTTTTTGTCCTATTAGCCAATCTGATAGTTGTGAGGTGGTAATGTCAGAGTTGTTTTAATTTGCATTTCTCCAATCAGTAATGATTTAGAACATTTATTTATTTTTTTATTTAGAACATTTTTAATAAGGTTATAGATAGCTTTGATTACTTCATCTGAAAACTTTATTTTTTTTAATCATTTGTCAATTGGGAAATGGATCTTATTTTTTATAAATCTGATTTCTCCATATATTTGAGAGATGAGGCCTTTATCAGAAAAACTTGCTTCAAAAATATTTTCACAGTTACGATTGCTAACTATATTTCCTTCCATCCTATTTCCTCCCTGTTTGTTTTATTCTCTCTCTCCTTTCACCCTGACCCTCCTCAAAAGTGTTTTGCTTCTGACTACTGTATCCCCCAATCTGCCCTTCCTTCTCTAAGTATTCTCCACCTTCCCCTTCCTTTTCTACTTATTTTCCTGTAGGGTAAGATAGATTTCTATGCCCAATTGAGTGCATATGTTATTTCTTCAAGAGCTCCCCACCATCTCCCTCATCTTCCCCTCCACTGTAAATACTCTTTTGCAACTCTTTTATGTGAGATAATTTACCCCATTCTCTTTCACCCAATGAATTTCTTTCTCACCCCTTAATTTTATTCTTTTAGATATCATCCCATCATGTTCAACTCACACCTGTGCCCTCTGTCTATCTATACTCCTTCTAAATGCTCTCTCAATGAGAATTTTTTTTATGAGTGATAACCTTATTAGGTCACTTATGATTTCCATTTCCCATTTACCTTTTTATGCTTCTCTTGAGTCTTGCATTTGAAAGTCAAATATTCTATATTTAGCTCTGGTCTTTTCATCAGGCATGCTTGAAAGTCCTCTATTTCATTGAATGTCTGTTTTTTTTGCCCTGAAGGATTATACTCAATTTTGCTGGGTAGGTGATTCTTAGTGATAATCCTAGCTCCTTTGCCCTCTGGAATGTCATATTCCATGTCCTCTGATCCTTTAATGTAGAAGCTGCTAAATCTTGTGTTATCCTGACTGTGGCTCCATGATACTTGAATTGTTTCTTTCTAGAATATCAAGGGAGTCTTTCTTGATAATTTCTTGAAAGATGACGTCTAGGCTCTTTTTTTTTTTCTCATGACTTTCAGGTAGTCCAGTACTTTTTTAAATTATCTCTGCTGGATCTGTTTTCCTGGTCATTTGTTTTTCCAACGAGATATTTCACATTGTCTTCTATTTTTTCATTCTTTTGGTTTTCTTTTATTGTTTCATGATGTCTCATTAGAGTCATTAATTTTGATTTGCTCAATTCTCATTTTTAAGCAATTATTTTTTTCAGCGAGCATTTGTACCTCCTTTTTCATTTGGCCAATTCGACTTTTCAAGGCATTCTTTTCCTCATTTGATTTTTGTACCACTTTTACCATTTAGCCTAGTCTGTTTTTTAAGGTGTTATTTTCTTCAGTGTTTTTTTGTGTGTCCTTTACCAAGCTGTTGACTCATTTTTCATGATTTTCTTGTGTCACTCTTGCTTCTCTTCCCAATTTTTCCTCTTTCTCTCTTGCTTGATTTTCAGAACCCATTTTTGAACTCTTCTATGGCCTGAGACCAATTCATACTTTTCTTGGAGACTTTGGATGTAGGTGGTTTGACTTTGTTATCTTCTTTTGAGTGTATGTTTTGATCTTCCTTGTCACCATAGTAACTTCCTGTGGTCAGAATTTTGTTTCTTTTTTGCTCATTTCCCCCATCTGTTTCTCGACTTTTAACTTTTTGCTAAGGTGTGACTGTGCCTCTGGAGTTAAGGGCACACTGGCCCTAGCTTCAGGGATTTTGTGCAGCTGTTTTCCTAGATACTTCTAGGGACCTACAGGTTCTTCCAATATGGTATGAACTAAGGAGAGGTGTGTTTACTATTCTCCTGTAGTGCTCTTGTCTGTGAGTGACCACAAGCACTCTTTTTTTTTGGGGGAGTGAGGCAATTGGGGTTAAGTGACTTGCTCAGAGTCACACAGCTAGTAAGTGTTATGCGTCTGAGGCTGGATTTGAACTCAGGTCCTCCTGACAGCCAGACCGTGCTGTATCCACTGCACTACCCAGTTGCCCCTCACAAGCATTCTTTTCTGCCCTGGAACTGAGAAGAGGGTTCCCTGTTTCCCTGTGGCCACAAGCTCTGGTGTGCTAGAGGTCCTCCTGGCCCTGGGACTGCCAGTCAGGACTGTGACTTGAGTCTGAGTATGAGCAAAGCAACAGTGCCTCAGTGCCTGCAAAGAGATTCTTGTAATCTCCTTCTCACCAGTTTTTCAACCCCTTGTTGTCTGTGGGATGAGAGTTCTGAAAGTAGCCGCTGTGGCTGCTAAGTCAGTCACTCTGGGGTCTGGTCTAGGCAACGCTGGGCTATGCTCCATTTTTATCCCTGTGCAGCAGCCCTTTTCTGTTGATCATCTGTGGTGTTTGGGGCTGGAAAATTGTTTCACCCTGTCCTTTTGTGGGTTCTGCTGCTCCAGAATTTGTTTTATGGCATTATTTAAAGGTGTTTGGAGGGCTTTTGGGGAGAGCTCAGAGGAATCCCTGCCTTTTTCTACCATCTTGATTCTGCCACTCCATAGCCGTTTTTGAGGATGAAATATATAATCTGTAAATAATTCTGATTTTCTAAAATAGCTTTTGGTTCAATAGGCTTTACATACAATTAAAAGTCTTAGGAACAATGATTGAAGATCTATGTTATGCCAGGATTATGAAAGACTTGATGAACAACCATTAATTTTATCAGCTTCTTTTATACATTAAGTTAATAATGCTGTCAGTGTGAAGGCTTACCTTTGCATCTGAAGGGCAATTGTATGCTTTGTTTATATATTCATTACTTTGTCAAATATGCTAATCTGCAGTCAGCTTCTTCATTAAGGTGAATCAATAGTCTTCTACTATGATAACTATTTCTAAAAGATATATAGTAAAATTTTTCGACTTATTTTAAATGACTCCTGCAAAACACCAGCTGAAAAGAGATAATATATACTTATTGCTTATTATGTACTCAATGCAAATTAGAACAACATGCATGAACTTGGCTTCTGGTTGGTTTTTAATGGGTATTTTAAAATGTTTTAAAGAATGGCCTTAAAAGCCCTTAGAATTTGAATGTATCTTAGAAATAATAATAATAACAATAATGATAATAATGATGGATGGAAAGATAATTTAGAAAGTAATAACTCAGGTGACTGAATACTAGTGATTTTTTGGCATAGCTATATTCTTATCCGTATTACAGAAGGAAAACATAGCTGTGTGTGTAGTCATTAATAGTTGTACAGTAGTCACTTTTCCTGCGCTGCTTATAACTAAAAGAAACATCTGCTTTATTTTACTTTTAGTAACTTCACAGTCATACCTTTATATTTAGTCTGATATAAGCAAGAAAATCAGAAAACCTCATAGATCATCTAACTCAGACCACACTTGAACAGGCATCCTTTTTACAACATTCCCAGAAGAAATTTTCCAACCTCTTCTTGGAAAACTTAAGTAGTGGAGAAGTCACTGCTTTTCAAGGCAGCCTGTTCCAGTTTTAGACAAGTCAGTTTTAAGAGTTTTTTTTCTCCTTACCTCAACCCAAAATCTACATTTCTATTCATGATTTCTAGTTCTGCCATTTAGGCCATGTAGAATATATCTAATTATTCTCCCAAGTATTAGCCCTTATAATATTTAAAGACACATCAGTTTCCTGGTGTTCTCTTCCTTACATGAAATACCATTGGTTTGTTCGGTCTGCTTTCATATAGCATGGTCTCCCAGCCATTTCTCCATCATGAACATCCTGCTTTTTTACACGCTATAGCTTGTCAATACGTGGAATCTGGAATTGCATGCAAAACTTGAGATATTATCTATCAAGGGTAGACTACCACAGTACTAAAACTGAAACCTCCCTCATTTTAGATAATATTTCTGTTTAATTCAGCCTTTAAAGCAAACCTTTTTGGGTGCTATGCTGATTTTTTTCAAGTTAAACCATATATAAGGAAAGGGAAATAGAGATCACTAACAGCTAGCATGGCTTCAACAAGATCAGATAATTCCAGACTAGTTTCTTTCCCTTTTCACACCAGTAATTTTTAATGAGATCAAATATGCATGACTTACTATTCACCAACTTTTTACAATGATACATTTTAGAAAATTTCCAGGAATTAAAGTCTAATTCCTCTCAATCTATAGTTTGAAAATTATAGCTTTTTTTTTTTTTTAATTGAGACAGCCTCAATCAGTGGATGTTCGGTAGACTGGAACATTTATTTAATAAGAAAGGTAGTGTGATATAATGAAAAGAATACTGGATTTATAGTCAGAGGATAGTGAGTTAAGATCCCAGCTTGCTATTACCTGTTTAATCTTGAACAAATTATTTCATCTCTCTGGTGATGTCTCTTTAGCTGTAAAAGGAGTGGACTAGAAAATTACTAAGGTTCTGTTAAGCTCCAAATACAATGATCTGGTCAGTAGTGATTTATACAATTTCTGATTCTTTAAAGTAGTGAAAATAAAATGTTTTCCATAATAATTAAGATGTCCACAATTGTAATGCAATTGGCATTAATGAAACAGGACCTTTTGTTTATCAGAATGTGGTTACAGTTTGGCTGTTCAGGTTAGGGACATAATATGAAAAAGGTACTTACAAATGAAACTGTAGACTACATATACAAAATAGAATTTATTTACACAAATTCATAAGTTTTTCAATTTCTTTAGAGTGCAGAAAAACAATTTGGAGAATAATTTTCATAGTAATTTTCCTTGCTGATTTGAGATAGCTAAATAATGGGATATTTTTATATTCTTACTTTATCTTTTTTTAATATTAATTTTAAAATTGAGTTCCAAATTTTCTTTCTGCATCCAGCCCCTCCCCCTTTCATTGAGAATGCAAGCAGTGTGATACTTATCATACGTGTGAAGTCATGCAAAGTATATTTCCATATTAGTAATGTTGCCAAAAAAAAAAAGCAACAAGAAAAATAAGCAAGAAAAAATATGCTTCAATCTGCAGTCAGGGTCATCAGTTTTCTCTCTCAGGATACAAAGCATTTTTCATCATAAGTCCTTTATAATCGTCATGGATCATTATATTGACCAGAGTAGCTAAGCCTTTCACAGTTAAAACTTAATTTTTTAATGAAATAAAATCTAAACCCCATTTGAGTTGGATATATAGCCTTATATTCCATTTTTTTAGCAAGAAACAAAAGCAGAGATTTTCATACATTTTGTTACAGTCTTCTTTCTTTCCCTTCTAACAAATTTATATATTTTGAACATGTATTAGATTCATAATATTGTATGTAAGTGCACGTGTAAAAAGTTATAAAAATGATATAGGAATTACTACCACTTATCTCCCATACGAATAACTGGATGATGTTAAAAAATGAAGTTAAATTGGCCCTACCTTCAAGTAATCCACATTCTAATGAGAGAAAAATAATCTAAATAACTATATACATATAAGATGTATAGAAGGGATGTACTGTCAGAGAGCAAGGGGCTAGTCACTAGGGGTAGAGTGGTGACAAAGGGGCAGGAAAAGACTTGCAAAAGGTAGAATTTGAGCTTGTCTTGAAGTAAAGCAGGGAAACTAAGAGATGGAATTGAAGAGGGAAAGTTTTCTGAACATGGAAGACAGCCAGTACAATCACAGGTAGAGGTAGAGTGTTTTGTGGAAGAAACAGCAGGTAGACCAGTGTTACTGCATTGTGGAGTAGAGAGAGGTAGAGTGGGCAAATGCAGTGTAAACTGACTGGAAAGGTAGGCAGGGGGCTAAGTTATGGAAAACTGTAAATTAAAAATAGAGGACTTTATATTTGATCCTGGAATTAACAGGGAGCCTCTGAAAGTTATTGAAAAGAGCGTGGGAGGGAGGGTGCTATAACCAGTAAGGTACCCTATTGGCTAAACTCTCTACAGAAACAGAAAAAAAAAGTGCTTACAAATATTTTAAAACTTTTGTAGTAATTTGTTATTGAAACTTTATATTACAATTATTTTTAAAATTTATTTAGTATTTTATTTTTCCCTAGTTACATGCAAAAACAAATTTTAACATTTGTTTTTAAACCTTTGAGTTCCAAATTCTCTCCCTCCTTCATTGAGAAGGCAAGCAATTCATTATGGGTTATACATGTGTAGTCATGCAAAACATTTCCATATTATTCATGTTATGAAAGAAAACATAGATTCTCCACCCCCCCCAAAAAAAAAGAAAGAAAATTTTTAAGAAGTATGCTTCAATCTGCATTCAGTAACCATTAGATCTTTCTCTGGGTATGGATAGCATTTTTCATCATAAATCTTTGAGAGTTGTCTTAGATCATTGTATTGCTGAGAATAGTTAAGTCATTCACACCTGATCATTTTATAATATTGCTATTACTTTGTACACAGTACAATTCAGTTTGCATCAGCTCATGTAACTATTTCCAGGCTTTTCTTCAGGCATCCTACTCATCATTTCTTATAACACAGTAGTATTCCATCATAACCACATACCACAGTTTGTTCAGCCATTCCTCAATTGATGGGCATCCCCTTAATTTCTAATTCTTTGTCACCAGAAAAGAGGTGCTATAAATATTTTTGTACATATACAAGTCCTTTTCCTTTTTGTTTTTTATCTCTTTTGGGATACAGATCTAGTAGTGACAATGCTAGGTCGAAGGGTATGCATGGTTTTATAGTCCTTTGGGCCTGTTTCCAAATTGCTCTATACAACGGTTGAATCAGTTCACAACTCCACCAACAGTGCATTAATGTCTCATTTTTCCCACATCCCCACCAACATTTATCATTTTCCTTTTTTGTTCTGTTATCCAATCTAATGGGTATGATGTAGTATCTTAGAATTGTTTTAATTTGCATTTCTCCAATCAATAGTGAGTTACAGCATTTCTTCATATAGCTATAGATAGTTTTGAACACTTGATCTGAAAACTGTTCATATCTTCTAATCATTTATCAGTTGGGGAATGGCTCTTACTTTTATAAATTTGACTCAGTTCTCTTTATGTTTGAGATGAGGCCTTTATCAGTGAAACTTGCTTTAAAATTTTTTTTCACAGTTTCTATTGCTACCTCTAGTTCCCATCCATCCTATTTCCTCCCCCTCTTTATTCTATTCTCCCTCTCCTTTCACTCTGTCTCTCCTCAAAAGTGTTTTGCTTCTGACCAGCTCCTCCATTCTATCCCCCATTCCTTCACTTTATCCCCTTCCACTCCTACTTTCTTGTAGGGTAAGATAGATTTCTGTATCCAACTAAGTGTGTAGGTTATTCCCTCTTTGAGCCAGTTCTAGTGAGAGTAAGGTTCATTCACTCCCTCTCACTTCCTCCCTCTTACCCTCCACTGTAAAAGCTTTTTTTTGCGTCTTTTTTTTTCTTTGGCTTTTTTGGTGAGGCAATCCATTTTTTTTTTTGCCCTGGAGGATTATACTCAGTTTTGCTGGGTAGGTGATTCTTGTTTGTAATCCTAGCTCCTTTGCTCTCTGGAATATCATATTCTATGCCCTCTGATCCTTTAATGTAGAAGCTGCTAAATCTTGTATTATCCTGACTGTGGCTCCATGATACTTGAATTGTTTCCTTCTGGCTGATTGCAGTATTCTCTCCTTGACCTGCGAGCTCTGGAATTTGGCTATGATATTCCTGGGAGTTTTCATTTTGGGATCTCATTCAGGAGGTAATTGGTGGATTGTTTCAATTTCTATTTTACCTTCTGGTTCTAGAGTATCAGGGGAGTTTTTCTTGATAATTTCTTGAAAGATGATGTCTAGGCTGTTTTGATCATGACTTTCAGGTAGTCCAATAATTTTTAAATCATCTCTCCTGGATCTATTTTCCAGGTCAGTTGTTTTTCCAATGAGATATTTCACATTGACTTCTATTTTTTCATTCTTTTGGTTTTGTTTCATTGTTTCTTGATGTCCCATAAAGTCATTAGCTTCTATTTATTTAATTCTGATTTTTAAGGAATTATTTTCTTTCTTTTGTTTAAAGTATTTTATTAAACTAGATGTACAATTTGCAAATTCTTTTCAATAGAAATTTTAAAAGCAAAATCATAAATAGACTTTCAACAAAAAAACTACATAGCTAACAAAATATGGAAAATATCTTCTACCTTTTAGAATCAAATTTTCTTTCCCCCAAAATGTAATTTTTTTTCTGTGTTTTTAAAACAACAAACCTATTTATTATGCTATGATTTTTTTGAAGATGTTATGATGGGGGCAGTAAATGCCATAAAGAAAATTACATTAAAATTTTCTCAACTCAAAATTGTAAAGTGGCATAATGGAAAATAATTACAAAGAAGCACTAGTCTACTGAGGAAAGCAAATCCTTTGAGAAAACATTGAGGATTATTTTTAATATGGTTAAAACTTTAGGTTTAGAGTTAAGAATGTTTTCTAAATTTATGCTGGATAATAGTATTTCAACCTATTACAATTTAGATATTACCCATATCAAACACAAATGAAGATACTTAATACTATTTAATGGGCCAGTTTTACTTAAGCAACAAATATGTCCCAGTAACATGGTCTGTCTAAACATTTCTTTAAACGTTCCTGCCTTATCAAAATAGGTACAGAGGAGAGCATAAGTAAGACTGATGTGATGGGTTTCTGCCTACCTATTTTCTCACCCTCTCTTCACTCATGGAACACATGGGAAAAAGGCAAGAGAGTTCTCACAAGTCAGAAAAAAAAATCCTAGTAGTCCCTTTTATCTCTCTTGGGATATAGCAGGACAAAATGATAGCAACAAATAAGTTGTTTGTTTTGTGTATCAAATTCAAATGTTTACTTTTTTTTTGACAAGATTTTTATAGGCAGGAACCATACCTTCTAGTACTCTTCATACTATGTAGAAGTGTATGGGTATTGTGTAAATATTAAAATAGCAATACAAAGTTTTTATTTTCTATCTGAAAGTAGAATTGAGGGGCGCATCAAACTTTTAAATGATAGTCAGTCATAGCTTTCTTTAAAATTCTGTGTTCAGTAAGGATGCTGTATTTTTTCATCTTTCGTAGACAATATGTTTGACATTAGACTTAATAAAAAAGTAAGATTCTTTCAAGTTCTGTAAAACATCACAAATTACTTCATTGTAAAAATGGAAACTATTCCCAAGGATATATTTGTAAAACAGTAAAGTCTATTTCATATAAGGAATTTCTTGATTAGGAACTTCTCTCTACCATGTAGTTAGGCACCTTCTTACAATTTTCAAAATTCCTGAGAGGTCAAGTGACTTGGCTCTGGGTCACAGCTAGTATTTGTCAAATGTGGGACTGGTTCATCTTCATGTTTCCAAGACCATCTCTGTATCTGCTACATCATGCTACCTGTCACTGAAGTATTGACACATATGAGAGTATTTTGCTTTTTACTAAGAATTAACATACTCAGTAAAAGATGCATTTTTTAAAATGTGTTGTTTAGTTTAATAGGTTTAAGATAGAGTGGTGCATAAATAAGCAGTACTAGATAAGTATTTGAGGGCTTTCCAATCTGGTGACCTTTCTGTAATCTTCCATTCTGTTGTTTAAGAAGCAGCGATGTTTTCTGAGGGAGAGACAGGAAGAGTCATGAAAAAGATACCACCATAATCATTTCCCCTTCCCTGCCATCCCCCTTTGGGGGATTCTCCACATTTAAGAGCCCAATAAGCAGCAGCAGCTGCCTCTAGTCCATTCTGTGCCACCATAATCCAGAGGAACCTTATTAAAAGACAACATTGTCAGTGCCAGTACTACCACCACCACCAAGCACTGATCTACTGCCACCAAGAGCTGAAGCATCAAGACACTGTGATAGAGAGACAGGAGGTTGCAAGGGAACTTATCAAGACCACTACTAGGACCAACCCTATACCTCTAGGCTCTGGTGGAACTAGCTGCCTTGGACCACAATCCTATAAATCCCAGGAGTAGGAGTAAATTTAGGCCGCTGACCCTGTCTCCAGCCTGCTCTGCCACTATCTACAAGGTGAGGACCCAAGTAGAGATATGAGGCTAGTGTGACAGTCCTGCCATAGCTTCTGAAGACTTGATGAAGAAAATTCTAGTCTCCAAAAGTCCTTAATACTATCACATGTTTCATTGTTGGTTAAAACCATGTAAATTTTTTTGAAATAACACTAAAGAAAATGTATATATACATTAGCCTTATCTCCCCTCTGTATTCAGGTCTAACTGGATTACTCATCATTCAGAAGCATCATTTTGTACCATTTTTTTTATTCTTCCACTTTCTGACCTGCCTAAAAAATTGATTCTTGAAGCTTGGGTTTTGAGGCACTGTCCTTGATGATACTAGAGTATAGGATTATAGGATTTAGAGGTTGAAAGCACATTATAAATCATTTAGTACCTCTTTCTTGTTGTACATTGTATTAAGTACATTAAACATTTAAAAAAAATTTTTATTTTAAACTTAAATACAAAATTACAAAAGGAAAAAAATAACATTACTGCACACAGGAGACCATAAGAGAGGATTCATTATAAAACAATAAATTTCCATTTCAAGAAAACTTATGTAATAAATACTACACATTGTTTTCAAAGCTGCCCAGCTTTTCTTTGCTTCTCTATTGGTTTTCATTTGTTCTCTGCTGTGTACTTTTTAACCTTATTTTTTTTCTCTCTTCTCTCACCTCACTACCCTACAGAAGGCTATGATCAAGCATGGAAATACATATACATATATGTGTGTGTGTGTGTGTGTGTGTGTGTGTGTGTGTGTGTATGTATGTATATATACACACAAATGCATAGATATCTATAAACATACACTCATACACATCCACTCATACAGATAAATGTAAGACCATACTATGCTTATTTCCTCCTGTCATCTCTTTCTCTGAAGGTAGATAGCATCATCTTTCATAAGTCCAAGTCTTTCCATGTTTTTATAAATCAACTAGTCCGTCATTTCCTACACCACAGCAATATTCCAACCCAATCACATCCTATCTGGGAAATTGTCTGTGAAAGTTTTTTCCCCCCAGTTTTCTGCATTCCTTCTATTCGTGGCTACATAGGTTTTATTTATGCAAGGAAATTTTAATGTAAAATAATTGAAATTATTATTTTATATTTCAACAGTGCTCTCACCTTATAATATAGTTTTTAAAGTCTGATACTGCTGAAACTACTTCCTTTACATTTTTTTCCCCCAGGTTTCTTTAAAGTTCCTGACCTTTTCTTCTTCCAAAAGAACTTTTATTATTTTTTGTAACTCAGTGGAATAATTTTTAGTAATTTAATTGGGATGACATTGAATAAATAGATTAGTTACATAAAACTGTCATTTAAAAAATTATATTGGCTTTACCTACCCTTCAGTTATTTAGATTTGAGTTTATATATATAAAAAGTGTTTTATGTTTATGTTCATATAGTTCTTCTCTGTGATTTGGCAGGAATAAGCTCAGGTATTTTATACTGTCTAGGTGTTTTAAATGGTCTGAAACAATATTGAATAATATTGCTGACACAGTGTGGTTTCTCTGTTTTTCTCTTTTGATTAAATCTATTTTAACTTTCACTTTGTCTGAGATCATGGTTACTATTCCTGCTTTTTTTTTTTACGTACTAAATTCTACTATTTTATCTTTGTGTGTATCTCTTGTTTTTTTTAATGTTCCCTGAAAGCAACATATTGTTAAATTCAGATTTTTAGTCTGCTGTCTATCTGTTTCTGTTTTATGAGTAAATTCCTCCCATTCACGTTCTAAGCTACAATTACTTGTTGTGTATTTTCCTCCTTTCTGTTTTTCCTTACTGTCTTTCTCACCCTGTTTACCCTATCCCTTCTCGTTCCTTTGCTTTACTTCTACCAGCAACATTTTAAACTTAAACCTGAATCACCCGATTTTAACAACTTCAGCTTGTTATATACTTATGAGTGAATCCACATGAACCTCTAAAAAATGATACTTGAGTAAAGAAGTGATTTTTAGGCTAATTCAGATGTTGAAACTTCATTTTTATTTATCATTAAGGGAACCATATGAAAGCAATAATGTTAACTCATATTTTTCTTCTTAAAGTTGATATTTTTAAAAGTTGAGCAGTTTAGATGATTAAGATCAGTGTCTTGACAGGTGATGTAGCAAATGAAACTTATCTATATAACTCAATTATACTTTTTCTTCCTCTTTTTAAAAAATAATTTGTGTAATGCTAATGAATTTTTCTTTAAGATAAGGTCAAGTTACAGAATTTGGAGGTGGGAGATTTTCTGAAGATATTTCTGTTTCTTCCTTGCTTCTATTACTGGATTATCTCAGAGAACCTGACCACAGTATTTTCCTTTTGATCACAGTTTATAGAACCCCAGATTGTATCATTTAATCCCTTCATGGTAACATATTAAGAAATTTAAGCCCAGAGGTGAAGTGATTTATGCACCTCTAGGAATCCCCAGTTGATAGCCAGGGAGAGTACACAGATTTTGATGTGGTTAGCAGTAGAAGGCCATAACAGGTTTTTGAGCAAGGAAGGGGCGTAGTGAAGACTGTATTTTAAGATTAATTGTATAATGATGTATAGAACGTGTTGAATGAAGAAAAGAACAGAGATGGAAAGAATGACTCAGAAGCTGTTGTTAACAGCAAATACTGATGAAAATTGATGAGAAGGCATGGCTGAAAGTCATTGAGAAGAAATAAATGACTTAAGATAGGTTTAATGAGTATAAAAGAGAAAAAGACAGTATGGTGAAGTGAATGGAAAGCTGGCCTTAAAGCCAGAAAGACGTAAGTTTGAGTCCTGCCATTGACACACATACTAGCTCTGTGACCCTTATCAAGTCACTTAACCTCTCACTGCTCTAGGTCTCTGTAAGACTCAGTTGCAGAGAAAGTACCAGGATGTTACATGGTAGTCTTGTTCTGTTAAAAATGCAAGATGGCGAAGTTGGCATAAAGAGACCTTAGAAATAATTTAGTCATTTTTCAGATAAGTAAACTGAGACCTAGATTGTGAAAGTATTTACCCAGAGTCACACTAATTGTCAGTGGCAGAACTGGATCTATAGCTCATCTATTAATAATTAACATCCAGTACTCTTAACCTTATATCACAAGTTGACTGTAGACCCAAGCAGATTTTATATTTATATATAACTGTACTAACCAGAAAATTTGTGACTAGGCTCACATTGATAGTGTTCTGAGGTAGATCTGACTCAGGCTAGTTCTCTGGCAAATTAGATTTAATATTGGGAATAAAATGAGACATTCCTAGGTCATTAAACAGTCAACAAAAGAAGAATTATGTAGTGATAGCTGAAGAAAGCTATTCAGTAAGGATAGGCAGTGAGAAAACCTGGAATTGATTCGACTGTTTAAGCATCCTTACCTGAATTACCCATCTTGATTCATTTGCCAACATCAGGTTAGACACCTAGAGATCTTCATGGTTGTGTTGTCTTCAGGCAGCAAGGAAATGATAGCAGCAGCCCAAACCTATAGTTTCCTGAGCCAATCAAATCTTGAGAATTTTCTCAATACCATTTAAAGAATAACTAATCCAACTTGAATAGGGGCAGAGCTTAGGATATTGTTCCTACCACAGATGGGAAAAAACAGAATCAGGATTTGGAGCAAAGTTTTGTGATTCTGAATTTGTTGTTTTTTCCATTATGTCATACTGCGTTGTCAGTTACAACTTTGATTTTAATGTTATGAGGCTGTTTCCATGTCCAGGTAGACCCTTATATACACATGGATACAATTGAATCATATTCAATTAAACAAAGAATAAGCACCTACTAATTATTAGGCACTGTGCTACATGCTGGAAATAGGAGTCTAATGACTCTAGGGAATCTAATGTGTTTAGTACAGAAAAAGTTTTGAAAGGAAAGAAATTTTTGTGTTAGATTTAAAAGTTTAGAGTTCCTCTTTTACTTCAGGGACTGCAAATTCTCTGATCATGAATCTATCACCCAGGTTGTAGCACAAAGCCTTGTCTGTTATTTTATGATTTTATGATTATTTTATGATTTTACAGAGTCAAATTACTGTCCTTTCTGAAAAGGAAGCTGTATACAATTTTTATACATATCTAAAAAAGAGTGAAAGGGGATTGATTTATTCTCTGGAGAATTGTTGGGGAGAGTTGGTTTTATTGTATGATCCTTATGAGATAATAGAAAATAAATTTTACAATCTTCTAACATTCATTTGTACTACCTTCTTGATATTTATGTTAACAGTGACATAGATCAGAAAAGAATCATAGTAATGATTTCAGATATTTGTACTGAATTTTTATGAAGGGGAAGCAATGCAAACTATTAAAAGAAATACATTAAATTTAATCTAATCCTTAATATATTTAAAATATTATTACTTTTGTGTATGTGTATGTATGTGCATGTGAATATGTGACAAAGGAATTTGCTTGCCTGTGTGCTTTTTTCCCCTGGAGGATAAAGGAACAAAAAAAGCAGTAATTTTGGAGATTTGTTTGCTCAATTTTTTTCTCTCTCATTGTGATCCAATACCAATAACTTTCCAGAGTCACTATAATCTGAGAGTATCTTGTATTTTCCAATAAACCAAAACATAATTGAGATGTTTAAATGTGCAGCCAACTTATTGGGACCAGAACATAAAAGATAATTCAAAAATCATAGTAAATATGTACTGTTATTAAAATGACCAAGATCAGTCCTGGAGAGGAGCTGAAAAATTTTCCCTCTTTTCCTTATTCAAGGTACTGTAGGTATAAAATATTGTGTATGCTGTCATGCATGGTTAATATTATTAATTTTGTTGAACTGTCCCTTTTCTCTTTCTAAGATCTTTGTTACAAGGAATAATTGATCCACTGGGTAGAAGAGGGACATTATGTATTCAGAAATGACTTTAATATAAAAACAAAAGGTATAGGTAAAAATGAGATACAATTTTTTGTTAATCCCAGTAAAATCTAACCATTTGAGAGGGACAATTTGGTGGTAGTGGTGGGGGGCATGAAAGCAACAAGGTAGTTGAAACGCTTATGCTGAATGCTTATCCAGGTTAGTCTACTGTCATCATTTTTGTTGTGTCTTGTGTTGGCTATATTTTTTATTTTTTTAGGTCCCCACCTATATATTTGGTACTTCAAGAAATTAAACCAGCCAGCAAACCTATGTCTTTAACCTTTTGTTTATTCACTTAGTCCATATTTCAGTGCTTGAAGTGTCAGTGAATGGTCATCAATGATTGCCCTCTGATAAGATTCCTACAAGATTGTTTTCTAGAATTGCTGTAGCTTGAGCTGTTTGCCTTTTTTTTTCAGCCTGAAGAGTATGTGCATTCCAAAGACCAAAACCCCCCAAACTCAAAGTATGTCTCTTACTTTTCTTAACAGAACAGTTCATTATGAAGGTGGTGCTGTATCCATTCATGCTCGTTCCCTTTGGAGACTTGAGACCCTAAGAGTTGCGTAAGTTAAAAAAAAAATCTTTTTGAATCCCTAGCAATTCAATAAATATCTGTATCAGCTCTTAAATTCTTTTCTTTTTTTGGGGGGGGAGGTGAGGCAATTGGGGTTAAGTGACTTGCCCAGAGTCACACAGCATAGTGAGTGTTACGTGTCTGAGGTTGGATTTGAACTCAGGTTCTCCTGAGTGCAGGTCCAGTGCTCTATCCACTGTGCCACCTAGGTGCCCCAGATACTAAATTCTTAATTTTTACCTCCAGACTAATAGTAAAGTTGCTATTTGTGAGTGCTGACCATGGTTCACTTTTATTGAGAGATTTTGATTCCCTTTTTGGAAAGAAAAGAATAATTCTCCAAAGTGATGGTTCAGTTTTATAAGTGATCCTCCCTGTCTTCCAGGCTCAGTGGGAAAGCTCTGGGGAGTCTGGTATCATTTTATGTAAGCATGCTGTTTACAACAGGTCACTATTTATCTTACAAATTTGTATATACACACAAATGCATACAGAAATAAAATATTGATAGTATTCATTACTTTTCTACCATTAGTTGCCATTGTCCTAAGGTTGGCCTTGTATGAGTTCTGAGATAGCATCTAAAAAGTCAAGAAAGAATCAGTGACTTTATTTGCCTTCTGTTCTGAGCCCAACTTCATCTATCTTCCTCTAGTACCTGGCTCAGAATGTTACTGGAACAATAAGTGATTTTAGGATTTGACAAATGACAAGCTGTACTCGATTCTATCATGTATTTATTGCTTGATAGGAATAGGTCTTGGATTTAACCTCCTAAAGACATAGACCAGAAAAGTTGCCTTCAGAAGAAACTTGAGCACAAGACAATAGTACTAGTCATACTTTATAAGTAATATGGCAACTGTTTAAGAGAGAGAGAAAGATTAAAGGATTATGGAGTTAGAGACAGAGATAGATATAGATAGAGAGATGCAGAAAGAGATAGACAAGGACAAACACAGACTCAATATTAGGAGAGCTAGTTGTTTCAAGTGATAAGATTATTGTGGAATTTATTGCTATGTGTTATTGATTTGTTTCTAGTGGGTAGCATCCTTAATTTTCAAAAAGATATTGGGTAGAAAAGCTTTCATAGGTAAAGACTAGGTTAGGGATGGTGATGGTGGTGGTGAAACCAACAAAAATTTATTATTTACTGGGCACTGAGCAATGTGCTAAGTGCTGGAGATTTAATACAAGCTTTTTTTTTTTTAAAGACAGTTCCTGCCTTCAAGGAGTTTACATTCTAAAGAGGTCTTCACCTCTTTAGAAGTGAAGCACCAGCCCTGAAGTCAGGAGAACCTGAATCCAAATCCAGCCTCAGACACATAACACATAACACACAACACATAAAAGAGAGCTTGAAAAGGGGCGGAGTAGGAAAGTGAGGAACTCATCTGATGTCATGGTGGCATCATGATGAAAGACTGATGGTCTGGGGCCTTCTTCATAATGGTAGTTCCAGGAATAAATCAGCGATGGGAGAAGAGGGCAGCAGGGACAAAAAGAGAAGACAGCTGAAGCCTGGTAGCAAAACCTGTGGAGTGAATCATGGTGGTAGTTGTGAACATAGATTTTGAAAAACAAGTGAAGGTATATAAAAGAGTGGACCAAGAAAAGACTGCTTTGGCAATTAGGAGATTATCTATGGCCCAGCTCACCCACCACACCTCCTCTACAACCATCCCAGAAAATATGCTATACTTATTGGGAAAACTTAGAATAAGTAACAGTCAGTCATTTTTTTTTTGGTCCAGAGTAGCTTATGAAAATAGAGAGGTCTGTGAGCATTGGGCAAGGACAGCTAGGAGCACAGTGCAGTGGCAGCAGAGTTGCCACTGCAGTGGGGAGTATTTTAGTCTAACCATTCTGGAAAGCAGTTTAGAACTATTCCCAAAAGGCTATTAAGCTGTGTATATCCTCTGATCCAGCAATATCTCTACTAGACCTATTCCTCAAGGATATCAAAGAAAGATGAAAAGGACCCCTATGTTCAGAAACATTTATAGCAGTTCCTTTTGTTTTAGCTGTAAGAAGTGATTCAGAAAAAACCTATAAAGACTTATGTAAACTGATTCAAAGTGATATGAGCAGAACTGGGAGAACAATCTACACAATAATAGCAATATTATAAAGATAATCAATTTTAAAAGATTTAGTAACTCTGGTTAACATAATGACTTATCACAGTTCCAAAGAACTCATGATGAAACATACTGTCCACCTCCAGGCAGAGAACTTAATAGACTCAGAGTACAAACTGAAGGACAATATTTTTATTTTTCTTTTTTCCTTTTTTTTTTTGAACATGTCTGATATGGAAATTTGTTTTGCATGACCATATATATTTGTAATTTTTTTTTCTGGCCTTCCCATTAGATGGGGAAGGAAGTAGGGAGAGGTAGAGAATTTGAAACTGAAAAAAGTCTCCATGCTTTTAATAAAATGGGGGTTGTGGAAATAGATTATTGGTGAGACTGCCCTGAATGGTATAGAGGAGGAGGCAGTATAACTCAGCTCTCTGCCAAAACTGTTCCGATGAAGGTCTAAGAAGAACAGCAGACCCAGCTGTGATGAGGAAAACCAAGGAAAAATCAGTAAATTATTTTCCCAATACAGATATGCAGGGAAAGATAGAGGTTTGTGCATATTAGGGACAGAGTCTGAGGCCATGTAGAGCCTTCTGCCTTGGAGATTGAACTGGGACTTTCTGTTATGTGTTGAGGCAATAACAAAGTCCCAGATATAGCAAGGTAGGGCTTGGCATTGTGTAAAGAGCAGAACCAGAAGTCATTTGGAAGCTCTGCCTATTTTACCCCAGACCTGGGCCTCAGATCCTATGAAGCTTGAGGAAGGAACCTCTGCTTAGCACTGGTGGACCAGGGACAAGGAACTGTTGCAGATTTGAGGTCCCATACTAAATAAGGAGCAGGAACAGAAGTTAACAGCAGCTGTGAGCTCTGACCACAGAGCAGGATTTGAGATTCAACCACCATGACAGTCTGAAGCCTTCAGCCGAGTAATGAAGGCAAGGAGCTCAGACAATGAGGGGCTCTGTAGTTCTTCACTTAGCTTGCACAACCTGCTAGCTATCTGACAGAAGCTGGAACCAGCTTCAGCATATTGGAGCTACAACTATTTGCACACATGCAATTGTTGAAATTTGGGAATAAGTCTTGAAAAAGGACTAAACAACATTAGACTCTTTTCATAAAGATATCTTATGGTGACAGGTAGGCTAAAGACACAAACTCATAAGAAGAGAATAGTGCCAAAATACCTATAAGCAGACCCTCCAAGAAAAACACAGCTTTACATAAGTTCAACTAGAATTCCTGGAAGAAATGGAGTAAGATTTTTTTTAAAGTTTAAAATTACTGTATAAATAAAATAAGGGTGCTAGAGGAAAGAATTAGAGAAGAGATGAGTGCTTTTGAGGAGTAATTTGCAAAGAGATTTAACATCTTAGAACAAGAATTACAAAACCTTTGTAAGAGAGTAGACTCATTAGAATGAATCACCCCACGAGACAAGAAATATTAAGATAAAATAAGAATATTGAAAAATAGAAGAAAATATGATATCTCATATCAAAAACAGTAGACCTTGGAAACATGAGAGATAATTTAAGAACCATTAAACTTTTTGAAATCCATGACTTAAAATGGAGCCTTAACATAACATTTCAAAAAATCGTGAGAAAAAATTATCCAAATTTTTTTGAAGCAGAGGCCAGAATGAAAATTGACTCGTCTGGTCACCACCTGAAATAAAGTCCAAAAAGGAAAACACATGATTATAGCCACAACCCTAGAGCTTTCAGAGTAAATAAAAAAATACTGCAAGAAAGAATTCAGGTCTTTAGGAGTCACAGTTAAGAGCGCACAAAAGAGTTTGTAGCTACTTTTTCAGTGGAGGTAGGAGTTCAGAATAAAAACTTCAGGGGAAAAAAAAACAAGAAAAATTAAGTACATTATTGTAAAAGGCAAAAAATACAAGCTTATAACCAAAAATCACCCAGTAAAACTGGGAGAAAAAATAAACTTTTACAAAATAAGGGACTTTCAGGCATTCCTTGATGAAAAGAAAGGAGGTGATTAGAAAATTTGAAATGTATGCAGGGGAATCAAGAGAAATATAAAAAGGTAAATATGAGCAAGCAATCATAAGAGATTAAAAATGGATGAACATTTCAAAGGGTCAAGGAAATGATAGATGTCTGCTTAGAACCCTAATGTTTTCAGGAGTCATAAAGGGACTAAAAATAAGAGGGTCAGGAAATGGTTAGTTATGTTTTGACAATCTTAAAAGAATAAAGGAAAGAGAATGGAAAAGGAATGCAGAAGGGGGAAAAAGGGCAGGAGGGTAGGGGAAATTATCTCACATAATTATGGAGTTCAAGTAGAAGTTTGTACAAACAGAGGAAGAGGTGGGAGGTATGAGTTATAATTGAACCTCATTTTTATCTGAACTGGTTGAAAGAGGGAAGAATATATCCACAGTCAGAGAATCAGAGGGAAGTGTATAATTAAATATCATAAGAGTAAATGTGAATGGAATGAGCTCATCCATAAAATGGAAGAGGACAGTAGGAAGGATTGGAAAGCAGAATTCAACAATATCTTATTTATAGGGGCAGCTAGGTGGCAAAGTGGATAGAGCACTGGCCCTGGAGTCAGGAGGACCTGAGTTCAAATCTGGCCTCAGACACTTGACACTTACTAGCTGTGTGACCCTGGGCAAGTCACTTAACCCTATTGCCTATCTCTCCCCCCATACATATATCTATATTTATATAGATATAGTATTTATAAATAATAGAGTTAAAACATAAATATTCACACTGTGTGAAAATTAGGGACTGGAACAATGTCTATTAAGCTTCAGCTGAAGTAAAAAAGATGGAGTTAGAAATCATGATCTTAGACGAGGCAAAAGAAAAATAGACTTGGTTAAAAGAAATAGTGATAATATGAAAATGGTATGTAATTCAGAAAGGTGTCATTGAGAATGAGTTAATAATATTAATACTTAAACGTAAAAACACCAAATGATATCGCATTTAAATAACAAAAGGAAAAGCTAAGTGAGTGATAGGGGGAAAAAATGGCAATAAAACTGTAATGGGGAATGACAAGGTACCCCTTTCAGACCTAGACAAATCTAACAAAAATATAGAAGAAAGAAATTAAGAAACTTAATAGAATTTTAGAAATTTAGATATGATAGAGCTCTGGTGATTAATGAATGGGAATAAAAAGGAGTATACACTAACCCCTCGACATTCTCTGGAGGTAGAAACACAGGGCCACCTCAAATGTGGAACATCACAAATGAACCTAGGACCTATCCCTAACCTTTATTTTTAATAATTCGGTCATATTTATTTAACACATGAAACAGTACAATGCACTCATAAAAAAGTTGCATTTTCTATGCAAGAGAGATTAATATCTTGCCTACTCTTCAGAGCCTTTGCGGCTTTTGTTGTAGTCGCAGTACCTGCTTCGTGAATTTCCTTCTCCTACAAAAAGCACATTTCAGAAAAAATAGGAATTTTTTTTTTTGCTGGAGAGTTTCATTTGACTGAGTCTGGATGGTAGAGAGACAGAGGAAGTGTTCCCAAAGAGAGTGCATAATTGGTAGTTCTTTTGCACACTGGAACTTTTAAGAAAATTAACTGTTTATAATAAATTTAAGTATGTAAAGTTTTTATAGTAAATGTTAAAATATATTGATAATAAAATTTTAGTACAAATTTATGTGTGACTTACTAATTTTATGTGTATATATAAGTTACTTGCCTAAGGTCATACAGCTAGTGAGGGTTATGTGTCTGAGGCCAAATTTGAACTCAGGTCCTCCTGACTTCAGGGCAGGTGCTCTAACCACTGCACTGCCTAGCTGTCCCTATAGTGTTCTTTACATATGTGCATTGTTTGCAGTTTTCCACAGTATGCCACAACTCTTCAAAAATTCCCATTTAATTATTGATGGTCAACTACAACCATAACTGTGAATGTGAAACATGTGAATGTCAAAGGATGATTATACATATTTTTCAGCTGTGCACAGCATCTTTACAAAAAATGACCATGTATTAGGGCATAAAAACCTCAGGAAAAAAATAAAGAAAAATTAAATACATTATTTATAAGCTGCAGTAAAATATTATATTTAATGATGTATTAATATATAAATTATATAGAATAATAAAATATTGTATTTAATAAAAGGAGACTGAATAAATTATTAAACTTAATTGGAACCTAAATAAATTAATCAGAAAGAATTGTTAGTTTAAAAAACAAATCACATGAAATATCTAATGGCATTAAAAATAAAGACAGCAGTGATAATAGCATCCAAAATTTGGGGGATGCAACCAAAGAAGTATTTGGGGAAAATTTTGTATCACTAAAAGCTTTCACCAAGAAAAGAGAGAAAAATAGTTCATTGAATTGAGTATGCAACTGAAGACCTAGAAAAGTAACAAATGAAAAATCCCAATTAATTACCAAAATTGAAAATTTGAAGCTAAACAAAATTGAAAACAAATGAACAATTGGTATAAATAGAGATTATAGTTTAAAAACAATAAAGAAGCTAAATCGGTAGCTAATTTGATGTGAAAAAAATAACAATATCAAAAATAAAGGGAAATTTACAACAAATAAAGAATAAAAGATTGCTAGAAACTACTTTGCCCAATTATATGCAGATAAAACCAGTAACCTAAATGAAATTGGTATTTCTAAAAAAATATAAAATATGCAGGTTAACAGAACCAAAAATAGTTAATTTTAAAAAGCCAATCTCAAAAAATCAAACTGAATAAGTCATAAATTAGCTCTCATTAAAAATCCTGGGGCCAAATGGATATATACAAGCAAATTCTATGAAATAGTCAAGGAACAATTATTCTTAGTGTTAAACAAGCTTTTTGAAAAAAAATAGCAAAAGGGAGGGGCCTACCAAATTCTTTTTATTATATAAATATTGTCTTTATACTTAAAACAAAGGTAGTCAAAATGAAGAGAAAACTACAGATTAACATCTTGAATAAAAGCTGATGCAGACATTTCATACAAAATATTAGCAAGGAGAGTACAGCAACAAATCATAAATATTATATTCTATAGCCATGTTGGATTTTACACCAGGAATGCAGAGTTTGTTTAATATTAGGAGAACTATCAAAATAATAGTACACACTAATAACAACAGCCCAGATCACGTAATTATATTAATTGAAGCAGAAAAGGCTTGTGAAAGATAAAACAGAAACACAATGAATAAACAAACAATTCCTTAATATGATAAGTATTAGACATCTAAAATCAAGAGTCAACATTATATGTGATGAAGATTAACTAGAGGCCTTTCCATAAGATTAAGGGTAAAGCAAAGATCTTACTGTCACCATTACTATTTGACATAGCATAAAAAATATAGCATTAAGATAAAAAAAAAATTGGAATAAGCATAGGCAAAGGAGAAACAAAATTATCTCCTGTGATTTACTTAGAGAAGCACAGAGTGAACCAAAAATTGAAACAGTTAATAAGCTTGTATAAATCATTAACACTTCTAATTTCTAGGCATTCTAACACACTATTTGTGAAATTGTGAATTTTGGCCCTTGCATTCTGAAGGGCAATTTGACTATGCCTTGATCTAGACATACTACTGTAGGCCCATATCTCAAAGAAATTTAAAAGAGGATAAAGACCTATATTTACAAAAATATTTGTAGTAGGTATTTTTTTTTGGTAGTAAAGAGCTAAAAATTAATGAAGTGCTTGTCAATTGGGCAATGAGGAAACACATTATGATATATTAATTAGTGGAATATTATTGACCTGTAATAAATGATTAATGAAATTGTTTCAGAGGGACGTAGGGAAGACTTGTACGTACTGATCTAGTTTGATGTGAAGAGAATCAGGAAAATAGTTCATACAGTAGCAGCAACCATATAAAGGTAAACAGCTTTGACAGTCTTAAAACTCTGACAGGTGCAGTGACCAACCATGATTCTAGAGGACCCATGATAAATCACACTACTACCCACCTCCTGACGGAAGTGATGGACTCAGGGTGCAGACTGAGAATATAGTTTTTTTGATGTGTCCAATTTAGGAATTTGTTTTGCTTTGCCATGTATATTTGTTTCAAGTATTTTTCTTTATGTCAGTGGAGGAAAGATGAGAGAAGAGAAAATAGATTTTTGTTAATTAAAAAAATAGATTTTTTAAAAGAAAAATTATTGATGTTACACATATGCTCTAGTTTCACTCTTCCAGAGCAAGGCTGACTACATCTCCCCCTTAAGATAGTACAGGTACTTGTTACTGGCTCCAGCCATATAAACAGCCACCAATGACTAGCACTTCAGTTCAGTTTAACCACTTAACATCAATTAGCTTTAATAAAGCTGTATTCCCTTCAAAAAATATAGCAAGGACAGAAGTACTAAAATTTCCCCCAATACTTTGAGAGCACATTCTCCTTTATAACACCTTTGTCTCTGAGTAGAGTTGGCACTTAGCACAGTTTCTGCATAGCATTGGTCCCCCATCCAAATGTGACATCATTTTTGGATGAGTACCAGTCTCAGCTACTGCTGGCTGGTTCTGAAGGTCACTCTTTGGGGTATTAATGTTAGGCTGACTGGTAAACTCCTTCATAGACTCAATTACTAGACTCTAAGTACTCACCTAAAACCAAAGTACAAACACTGAGACAGGCAAAGAAAAAAGTCCATATTCAGGTGACCACATGTTAGTCTCAGATGAGGTCATGGCTCAAGACCTTTCCCCTCATACCACTGTCTCTCACTAGATGCCGTCTACCAGGAAGAAGTCGTTTGAAGAGGTAGTCAAACCAAGCGAGAGAAAGAGACCGAGTCCACTTTTGTGTAGTTCCAAAGTATGTCAAAGTACTTTTGCACAGTACCAAAGTATGCACAAGCCTAAAGTATGGTTTCTTAATTGTTACCGATACCTGAAACTGCTATCTACAACAAGGTTAGCAGTCAATTACAGGATATATATTAATGCTCCAAAGTGTCTCTAAAGCACTTCCATTGCACATTATCTTGACTAGACTTCTAGCCTCTTCCATAGAGAATTGTGTCAGTGGCACTCTTTGTATGCTCTTAGAGTTTCATGGGCCCATTCCCTGGTAACTTTGGAGAAAAAAGTTTCAGTTAAGAGGTGAAGTCAAAATTCACTTTGTAGCAGATTGAGACTTTAGTAAGAGGAAAGGAAGTGGAGGCACCAAGTATGAACAACTTTTTAAGAGTTTCTTTGGTGAAATGAGGGAAAATATTATATAAAATATGACAGCTTGAGGAGATGATAGGGCCTGGAAAGGTAATTTTTAGGGATTTTAGTTGCCTTGGTTTGTTTTGTGGAAAAACTCTTCCCGTTTATGTAATCAAAAATCTTCTGTGGTCCTCTCTATCCTTTGTTTGGTCACAAGTTCTTCCCTTATCCATAGATCTTAATTTTAAATTTTTTCCCTGTTCCTTTAATGTGTATATGATACAGTATTTTATGTCTTAATTTATACAATCATTTAGAAATTATTTAAAGATCTGATGTAAGAAATTGGTGTATACCTAGTTTTTGCCAGACTGTTTTCCAGTTTTCCCAGCAGCCTCTCTGTTAAAAAAAAATTCCCCCCCAAAATCCAAAATTCCCTCCCTCCCTCTACCTCTTCCTCTACCCATTGAGAAGGCAAGAAATACAATTCCCATTATACATGTGAAGGCCTCTCTATTTCCTAAACTATTTCAAATAGTTTTTATGACTACTGCTATGCAGAAGTTTGAGATCTAGTACTTATTACTTGATCCTCTTCCTTGTTGCTTTTCATTATTACTTCTATGTATACTTTTGACTTTTTGTTACTCCAGATGACCTTTTTTTTTTTTAGCTCAGTATTATAATTTTTTGGTAGTTTGATTAGTGTGACAACCAATATATAAATTGATTTGGGTAGTTTTGCCATTTTTTTCATTATACTTACTTAACCTGCTCATGAGCAGTTAATATGATAAAAACCAGGCATAGACCAGCATCTTACACATATTTTTGTGTGTATGTGATCCAGTTAATGATCAGGCTTTGATTGTAGTATTGACTTTTGTGGCCATAAAAATAGAGTTAATATAAAAAGAAGCCATTTCAAAAAATATCTTGGCATCTCAAAAAAATATTCACGGTACAATTAATATTCTTGTATCTTTGACTATTAAATATTAAAATAATACACAATAACCCAGTTTTAGAAATTAATCTTAACTTTTCTTGTTAGATGGAGTGGGAGCCACATCAGATGGGGTCAGCCATTCCGACTGCGGCATGTGACAACAGGGAAATACTTAAGTCTTATGGATGACAAAAGCCTTCTGCTTATGGACAAAGAGAAAGCTGATGTCAAATCAACAGCATTTAGTTTCCGCTCTTCTAAGGTAGGAAAGAATTTTACTGTGGTAGTCATTCTGTTTCTCTTAACTCCTTCAGTTTTTTCATTCATCACAAGTTTTTGGTTCTATGACGTTGGAAAAGCTGAAGAAAATCATATAAACATATTTGAAAGTATATCACCAAATTTCCAGTTTATTTATTGTGAAACCCATTTCCTGAATTACTAAACTCCAAATAGGAACTCTGTAAAGAGCTTGAAGTATTCTTAACTGTTTATCAGTAAAGCCTACATAGACCACATTCCTTCTGTATGCTACTACTACTATTACCACTACTACTCCCAATACTACCAGTACTACTACTACTACTACTACTACTACTACTACTACTACTATACTACTACTACTACTATGATGTCTATTTCTCTACATATATACATACTTGTATACATAAATATATATGTATGTGCATAGATATAGCAGTATTTTCCATTTATGTTTGTTTAATAAAAGTAAAACATTATCTTTCTGCACTGAAGTAGCATTCAGAACAGTTTTTTCCCCTAAAATTATGATTCTACTGTCCTGCTATATTTACTGTCAGAATGCTATATGACACTCATCTTACTAATTGTCATATTTGTGAGTTTACTACTATGTAATTCACAAGTATTTTCACTATGTTCTGCATTATGTGTGAATTCAAGTTGCAGACATAGTATTTTTGCACTTGGATTCCTGAGTGTCAGAGAGATGTGTGCCGAAACTAAATAGTGTTCAGTTACGTCTGACTCTGTCACCCCATTATGGGGCTTTCTTGGCCAAGATACTAGAGTGGTTTACCATTTTCTTCTCCAGTGGATTAAGACAAACAGAGGGTAAGTGACTTGCCTAGGGTCACACAGCTAGAAAGTGTCTGAGGCCAGATTTGAACTCAGTATTCCTCACTCTAAGCCCAGCACTCATCCACTGAGCCATCTAGCTGCCTCAAAGATTAGGCTACTATGCTTGTTTGTTTTTATATTTTTGGACCTAATCTGTTCCCCTGATTGACTTTACTATTTCTTAACAATACTAAATCATTTTGATGATTAAAGCTTTGTAGTATTGTTTTAAATGTGTTACAGGTAGGTCTTATTAATTCTCACTTTAAAAAATTATTTTTCTTCAGATTCTTGGCCTTTTGTTTCTCCAGAAGAACTTTATTATTATTTTTTCTAGTTTGAAAAGTGTTCCTTTGATTGTTTAATTGTTATGCCATTGAACAGACAAATTACTTGGATAGTCTTTTTTTTAATATGGCCTGCCTATAAGCAATTAATATTTCTTCAGTAATTTTGCTGTGCCTTTATTTGAGTAAAGGGTATTTTGTAGCTGTAGTTATATAACTTCTGTGTGTCTCTTGGCAGGGAACATTTTGTATTTATTTTAAATGGAATTTTTCTTTCTATATATTTCTGCTGGGTTTTGTAATATATAGAAAAATCTATAGAAAATATAGAAATACTAAAATATAGAAAAAACTATTTATGCCAAATAAAGTAGTGGTATTTGTTAGGTCAAATAGTATGCATAGTTTTATAGCTCTTTGGGCATAGTTCCACATTGTTTCCCAGAATGCATGGACTAGTTCACAAATTTGCCATCAGTGTTTTAGTGTCCTAATTTTTCTACATCCCCTCCCACGTCTATCATTTTTCTTTTTTGTTATGTTAGCCAATCTGATAGGGGTCAGATGGTATCTCAAAGTTGTGTTCGTTTTCAATTCTCCAAGCAACAGTGATTTAAAACATTTTTTTTTCCATATGACTATTGATAGCTTTGATTTGTTTTGGAAACTGCCTGAAGATATCCTTTTACCATTTATCACCTGGGGAATTTCTCTGATTTTTATAGATCTGACTCAGTTTCCTACATATTTGGAAAATTAGGTCTTTATCAGACAAATTTCTCCTAGTTTCATACTTTCCTTCTAATTTTGACTGCATTAATTTTGTTTGTACAAAAGCTTTTTAATTTAATGTGTTCAAAATTATCTATTTTATTTCCTGTAATCCTCCTTATCTCTTGTTTGATTATAAACTCTTCCCTTATCCATAGACAGACATCCTTAGGTACATTTCCCCGGGGTAATGATATTACCCTTTACATTTATGTCCATTTTGACTTTATTGTGGTATAAGATGTGAGATTTTAGTTTATGCCTAGGTTCTGCCAAACTACTTTCCAGTTTTTTCCAACAATTCTTTTCAAATGGTAAATGTTCACCAGAAAAGCTTGGCTCTTTGGCCTTATCAAGCACTGGATTATTATGATCATTTTCTGCCATATGTTGTGTACCTAATCTATTCCATTGGTCAACTACTGTATTTCTTAACCATTACCTGATTGTTTTGATGATTACCATTTGTATATAGTTCAAAATCTGGAACTGCAAGGCCTCCTCCTAATGCATTTTTTTCATTCATCACTTTGATATTCTTGACCTTTTGTTCTTCCATATGAATTTTTATATATTTTTTTAGCTTTATAAAATAATATTTTGTTGATTTGATTGGCATGATGCTGAAAAAGTAAATTAACTTATGTAGAATTTTCATTGTTATTACATTGGCTCTACCTACTCATGAACAATTAATATTTCTTTAATTGCTTAGATCTGTCTTTCTTTGTGTGTAAAGAGTTTTGTAATTGCAGTTTTTCTTATAATTCCTTTGTTTATTTAGGCACACAGACTCTGGAGTATTTTCCGTTGTCTACAGTTATTTTACATAGAATTTCTTTCTATTCCCTGCTTCTGGGTTTTGTTGGTAGCACATAGAAATACCGTTGATTTACGTTGGTTTATTTTTATATCTTGCCACTTTGCTAAAGTTGTTAATTATTTCACCTAGTTTTTCAATTGATTCTCTAAGTATACCATCATATTATCTACAGTGATAGTTCTAGTTGCTTATTGCCTGTTTTTATTCCTTCAATTTCTTTTTCTTGTCTTATTGCTATATCTAGCATTTCTAGTACAATATTGAATAGTATGGATATTCTTGCTTCACTCCTGATTGTACAGGGAAGGCTTCTAGCTCATCTCCATTACAGATAATGCTTGCTGATGGTTTTAGATAGATACTGTTTATTGTTTTCCCTATTCTTTAGCATTTTTATTAAGAATAGGTGTTGGATTTTGTTAAAGGCTTTTTCTGCATCAGTTGATATAATTGTATGATTTTTGTTATTTTAGTTATTAATTTGGTCAATTATACTGATAGTTTTCCTAATATTGAACCTGCCCTGTATTCCTTGAATAAATCCCACCTGGTCATAACATATAGTCTTTGTGATATGTTGCTATAATTTCCTTGCTAGTATTTTATTTCAAATTTTTGCATCGATATTCATTAAGGAAGTTGGTCTGTAGTTTTCTTTCTATTTTTACTCTTCCTGGTTTAGGTATCAAAACTATATTTGTGTCACAAAAGGAATTTGGTAGGACTCCTTTTTTACCTATTTTTTCAAGTAGTTTGTGTGGTATTATGATTAATTGTTCCTTAAATGTTAGGTAGAATTCACATATAAATCCATCTGGTCCTGGGTTTTTTTTTTCTTCTTGAGCTCATTTCTTTTTCTTAAAGGGCATGAGTTGGACATCGAGATAACAAAGTAAATGGACAAGGAATGATCAAAATGAGAAGAGAAGAAAATAATAGAGAATATTTTCACAAAACCCAGTGGGGCAGAGAGCACCTAGGAGAAGATGGTATTCAACAGTGTCAAATGTAGCATATAGTTTGAGAAGGATAAGTACTAAGAGGAAAAAATCAGATTTGGCAGTTAAGAGATTATTGTTAACTTTGGAGAGAACAGTTTCAGTTGGGTGATGAGGTAGTAAACCAGATTGCAAAGGATTGAAGAATGAGTAAGAAGAGTGGAAATGAAGGCATCAATTGAAGACAGCTTAATCAAGGACTTTGGCCCTTTGATTTAGAAAGAGAGAACAGATATAGGATGATAGCTTTGGAATATGGTATGTTATAGTGAAAGTGTGTGTGTGTGTGTGTGTGTGTGTGTGCGTGCGTGCGCGCGCATGCATGTATGAGACATGTTTGAAGTCAGGGAAGGAAATAGAAAAGGAAAGGTTTAAAATTCAAGGCAGGGTGTGGTGGGGGTGGGGGGCAAAGGAGGGAATGATTGAGGTTGCACTATTCTGGAGAGGATTGGAACAAGATGAAATCAAATGCACGTATAAAGGGATTGTCCTTTGTAAGGAGAAATGACACTTTTTTGTTAGAGTATTGGAGAAAGGAAGTAAGAAAATGAGCAGAAGTGATGTGGAGGGGTTTTGAGATAAAGAGAATGAGAGAAGAGAGACCTTATGTCAGATGGCTCCAATTTTCTTAGTAAAGAGGTGAGCTTCTCATCTGGGAAGAGGAGGTGAAAGGACTTGTGGTAGGCTTCAAGAGGGAAAAGAATGTTTGGAATAGCTCTTCTACTCAGTGAAATAGCAAATCAATTATGGAGGAATAAAATGGTTGTATTAGTGTAATTAGGGCTCAGTTGAAGGTGGATAACCTGAATTTGTAATATACTGAGTCAGTTGTGTGACCTCCAGTTTTGTTCAGCAGTCTATGAGTAGATGCCAAGGAAGTAGAGGGTGGGAATAATAAAGAGCTAAGACTTGGCAAAAGATGAGCAACTATAGGACTAGAAGACAAGGGACTCAAGAACAGGTGACAGTGTATATTTGAAATACAACCATTGGGTTGAGATTCAAAGGAGGGGAAAGTGAAGTTAGACTAAACCTAACAATCTGAGAAAATATTGAGGGGTAGAGGATTAGAAGTCTTGATGAGGGTAAAGAAAAAGTTTAGAAGGAATAAGGCATAAGAAGAGGTGGAATGATAAGATAATGTATCCAGGCAGGAGAATGTCAAAGTTTATAGAGAAGTGGAACACTTATGGGTGATGCTAAGATATAGTGTGTAACCATTTCAGTGTGTACTTGAGGTGGAGAGGAAGTATAAGCCATGGGTTTAAGGAGGCTGAAGTATACAACATACAGAAAGAAGTTAACATAATAGCATAGTCTTCAATAAACCCATATGCTTCAGCTACTGGAGTAAGAATTCATTATTTGACAGAAACTGATGGGAAAACTGGAAAATAGTCTGGCAGAAATTAAGCCAAGAGCAACAACTCAAACTATGTACCGAGGTAAAATTCAAACAGATGAGTTAGATATAAATGGTTACGTTTTAAACAAATTAAAGGAACAGAGAAAAAAATTGCCTTTTGAAACTATGGATAGGGGAAAAATTCATGACCAGACAAGAAATAGAGATCACAGGAAATAAATTGGACAATTTTGATTACATAAAATTAACCAGTTTTTGCATAAAGAAAACCAGGGTAGTTAAAATTAGAAGGAAAGCAGTTAACTGGGAACAGTACCAGGTGATCAGTCAGTACAATAAAGACAATATTGTAAAAACAAAAATACTTTGAAAGACTTAAGAATTATGATCAATGTAATGACCAGCCACGATTCCAGAGAACTGATGACGAACCATGTTACCCACTTCATGATCGATGATAGATTCAAGATACAGAATAAGACATTTTTGGACATGGCCAATGCAAGAATTTATTTTGCACATGTTACAAAGATTTTCTTTTTCTTCCTTTTCAATTTGTTATGCTTAGGAGAAGGACTAGATATATTTCTACAAAAAAGAAAATGAAAAAGAAAAGACAGTTTTTCAAAGATTTTTTTGATGCATTAAAGAGAATTGAGAATTAATGTCAGAAATAATCACATGCAAGAAAGTTACATGTTGAATTTATTAAGTTTAAAAAGAAAAGCAGTCTATATACTATAGAGACAGGTAGTTTCATAGTCCTTCTTTTCTGTTCTGTGCGTATGGAAATTCTTACTTATTTTTGTTAAGTTCAAAATAAAAAAATAATTTTAACCTTAGAAAAACTGAGAAATTAGGAGGTTTTGGAATTTGATAGAGCATTATTATAAGTGTTGGATGGCCTCTAACGAAGGTAGGAGTCGGAGAAGAAGTTGCTGAGTCAGGTGCTGAAATCCTTGAGAAAGGAAGAAGAGTGACCCAGTATATAACAGCTATCATGATGTGGATTGGGTGGACATTTTTTATTTTATTTATTTATTTTTAGACAATTGGGGTTAAGTGACTTGACTAAGGTCACACAGTAAGTGTCAAGTGTCTGAGGCCTGATTTGAACTCAGGTCCTCCTGACTCCAAGGCCAGAGCTCTATCCACTGGCTGTCCCTTGGTTAGACAATTTTGATTGAGTAAGCTTCAGAGGAGGGGAAGTTGCTAAATGCTGGTGGTAAACAAGAGTTTGAAAGTGTTTGGTAGGGAGCAGGGTCATTCCATCTTAAGACTAGTGTGTTGAGGGGGGGGGTGTAATAAGGTACAGCCAATGATAGAACTGGATGACCAAGGGCACAGTGTCATTAAGGGGAATCCAGGACTCCATAAGAGTAGAGAGTATGAGAGAAAGAGGTCCAGAATGAAGGGAAGTTTGTTCACTCTGGAACAGAAATTTTGGAGAGCCCATGGAAGGGGCAGGTGGCCTTGATACGGGTGGTTTAGGGTTAAGGCAGGTAGAAACAAAAGAGTAGAGGTGGAAGTAGGGCATGATTTTCTCATATGTGGCCAGTGATTGATGGCAGATGAATTGTAAAATTCACAATCTCCCTGAGTTGTTAAGAGAATACTGGGCTAGGCCTGAATAGGTTGCCTCTAATCTGCTCCTCAGTTCCTTCTCCTCCTGCAGGGTGATTAGGCTAGGGGTAGACTAGCGGAGGTAGTGGGCAGTGCTTCTTTGCTGGTAGAGAGTACAACTTTCATTTCTAATTCTTTCAGTTTTAATTCATGAACATTTATCAAACACCCATTCTGTGTGAAGTATCTGACTAGTTTCTGGGAATACAGAGCTGAAAAATTATATTTTTACTGTCCTGAAAATGCTTATAATCTAGTGGAAGAATTAAAATATATTTACAAATAAGTGTAATATTAGGTGAATATGAAAAAGTCTAGAGAAAGAGTAATTTTGGGCTTTTGGTAATTTCTTTGTTCTCCTTTCTAAGCACTGTGATATGTATGATTATTTTGGTCTCTGCCACAGGATCAGTGTTGTGATGTGGTAAGAATTCTGAATAAGAATAGTTTTAGTCCTAATAGAGAATTTTAGTAGCTGGGACAGAAAATGTATGGGATACAGATTAGAATATTGACTGGGACCGAGGAGGGAGAGATTCTGATATTGCTGTTGTTTGTCCTTCCTTCTCGAAGAGGACCATGACATCAGGAAGACGATACCATGACTTGCAAGTGACTTGGATTTAAGCAAGGAGGGCTGTGCAAAGTCACCAGCCTCACTCTGTCCTCCAGAGCCATCTGGGTCCAGTGGCAAGATACAGATCAGGACAACTGGACATGGTTCACCTGATATTGCTAGGAAAGTTACAAAGGAATAGAACCAGATATTGGAAGAAAAAGAACAGTCAAATAAAATTTCATGAAGATTTATATAATTACAGTCATTTTTACTTTTGTGTATTTTGGGGGGATTCTTTATACATTTCAATACTTATCACTAGAAGTTAAAATTGATAAAAAGAAAAGTAAACTTAAGGCACTGCTTTTCAGGATTTCTGATTTGCACACTAGAACTAATGAATGGAATGGGACTTAGATAAAGGAATTTCTTGCCTTTAGTTTTATAACTATTCTTTGCCTATCTAATTAATACTATTATAGTGTAATTGTTAACACATATAACATTTCTTTCTTCCATCTAGGAAAAGCTAGACATAGGGATGAGAAAAGAAATAGATGGTATGGGAACATCAGAAATAAAGTATGGTGATTCAGTGTGCTACATACAACATGTAGATACAGGCCTCTGGCTTACTTACCAGTCTGTGGATGTGAAATCTGTAAGAATGGGATCGATACAGCGTAAGGTAAGATTATACAAAAAATTCATCTTATGTTGTTTTGCATGACAAATTACACAGTCGATATATTAGTAATGATTCCAGTGTCCTCTTTATCAGCATTTATTGTGTCACCTATTGACAGGTCAGATACCACTATCATGGATTCTTTAGCACAATCTGATTTTTATAGTAGAATTTTGTTAGAATTATTAAATTACTAGATTTTTATATCCCCAGTTTGTTGGCACTAGAGTCAAACATAGCATCTCTTTAGTTAATTTAAAATGAAAAGAAGTGCTCTGAAAATAGTAGGGGAAATTGTGTCAATACAATATAGTTATTGCCAGTTAAGAAAATATCTGCACCTTTGCTTTTAACAAAAAGATAGGCTGCAGGTATCTGAGTAGATGAAATATCCATCACTACTGTAGCATTCTTACTTATCAGATTTGTGACACACTTCCAGAATTGATATCTAATTTCCCAGTAATTGGATGGGCCGTTGTTTTCTTTTATCACAATGTCATTTCTTTTTTGTCCTCTATTGGTCTTCATCCAACTGTTCTGTGTTACATTGCCAACTGTAGTTTATAGATTTCTCATATGAATGTGTTGTTTTGGTCTAGAATGGTATTCTACTGTCCTTTTATCTAATTTGATCTTTTGACTAAGGGTGTACCTTTCCACTGCTACATTTCAAGTCTGAACTTCATCCCGCCAATTCTTACTGAAGCCTCTGAAGTTAAAATTAGTTCCTTGCATTAAGATGTCTAGTTTAGTGTGATTTTCCCATATTGTTATTTGTGTTTTGATATCTGAATTCATTAATGTTATTACTAGCCTTTTCTTTAATATTGTCTCTTGTGAATTACTATTCCTCTTCACTGATAGTTTTCTCATGTCAAATTTTTTACTCTGTGTGGTATCTGGCAAAATGGAAACGTATAGATTATCTTCTCCTTTCCCTCTGCGATATGCAAATCTTTAAGCAGATTTCCTGGACCTTTTCAGTCTCCATCCCTTGCCAAAAGTCTGCATGTTAATCTCTGTTACAGACATCTGAATTCCAACTATTCCAACTAAACTGTCTTGCTTATTAGCTTATTTCCCAACACTGCCTTTCTCTTCTAAAATACTTTCAGTCAGTAGCAGTGACAAAAACACTGCTTGTGCTGCCAAAGTCTTCAGTTTCTTTCCTTGGACTTCTCAAACTTCTAGTGATTCTTATTTGGTTTCCTTCTGCTAATATCATTTATCCCCATATGAATACCCAAATGTAAGTATTGGTTATTTTATCTTAGAAGTTTGGGGAGTCATATCCTGGAAACATACTCTGGAAAGACAGCATGTCTTGTGGTTTCTCATGTCAGGTCAACATATGGCTGTCTCACTATAGCAAGAAGTCAGTAGCTAATTTTTTTTTCTTCCTCCTGTGACCAGTATTGAATATCCTCTTTTCACTTTTAAATGCTTGTTGACTAATGGACTGACTAGTGGCATCTTTGGATCCTTATCATGTTAATCAATGAGTAGTTAACTACTTGTTGGAAAGCCCCACACTCACATGAGCAGTTTGTTTATGTTCCACTGGAATGGAAGTGATAGATAAATGTCTAGTTCTCTAGTTATTGGAGTCAGAGTTCTTCAGTTCCTCAGCTCTACCTTTCTCTAGAAGGCAATGCCACTTGTCATCTTAGGGTGTGTGAGCCCTCACCCATAGTTTTATACCTTCCTCTTTTTTTAACATATTGTGTTGAATGAATCCGAGGCTTTTGACCTTGATGTAATGGAATTGGTTCTTCATAGAAGTGGACAAGTGCTAGAATGCTGTATGTAGTGTTTTTAATCTTAGTATAGAACCACTAAGTAAATAAATATTGTTTAATAATGGAGACATCAGATAATAAACATTAAACATATATTAAACATTAAATATGTACTCTTTCTCTTTAAGCCCACTTCTGTCCAGACTCCAAGAAATCACCCAAACATAGGATATATCTGAACCCAGTAGTTCTAGGTCATAAACAAGTTGAGTCGTCTCTTAGGCAGGCAAAGGAGTACAACATCACAATTCCTACAAAAGATGCAACTCATACTTCCCTTAGGACTAGTCATTAGATGAAGGACATAGGAACTAGAGACAGTCTTGGCTCGTTTGTGGGATAGTCTCTATATATGAGATTTGTTATGAAATTGGATTCGGAGATTTGTGCTTCCCATTTCTTGGATGTATGGTTGCTGGTGGGCATCTTTGAGCTCATCCTTCTTCACCTAACATATTGTGAAATGATAACCAGCCCTATTAGGGAGCCACATCACATATTTCTGTGTCCCTTTCTCTTTGCGTTTGGCTGCCACTTTCTCCAATGCTAGTGTGCCATGTGCTTTCTGTCCCATTCCCCAAGCCCAGATACCCTGCTTCTCCTTCATAGCAAGGGGAGACAGTGTATAATTATAGAGATGAATGTCATATCATCATTCTATGAAAACAGAAAGCGCCATTTCCTTCTCCAGCTCATCCTTTTTTTTGGGGGGGGGAATCTCAAATTTGTTAGGTGTTCTTGTTCATTATTCTTCATGTCAAATTCTTCCACTGTCCTGTGTCTCTTTTGACAAAGACTATATATTCTATCTTCTTTTTTTTTTTAACTTTCAGTTTCCAAGATTTATTCATCAAAAATGTCTGGGTCCCCAAATATGTTTTATGAGAGTCAAAATGAAAGATATAGTCCCTCTGTCTCAGGTGGCAAGCAGGCCATATGTCTGTGAGATTTATCTTTTCCAAGACATTCCTGATATTCTGTAAACATCCAGAGGGGTATGTAGTCTGTAGCCTGATCCCAGTCACAGTGGTAATCATCACTTGTAATGACAGTGAGATTTCTAGTGTCTAGTAGACTTTTTTTTAATGGAAGAAAAAAAAAGACATCATTATATATCTTTAATATGCAATTTTCAATAATCATGCATTTCACATGAATCCAATTGTGAATGACTCTAAAGGCTTTAAGTTAATGGGGCCTGGATATACAGTGTCCATTTTGAAGAATGGTGGCATGTGCATAGAATCTCACATATCCAAATTTGGATACTATTCATGGACTATAGAGGTTAAGAGATTTCATGTGACCAGATTTGTTTTTTTTTTTTTGTTCTTATGAAGCTATCTTCTCCCTCATTCTTCTCTTTTAGTATGCATTCTACTAAATTTGATTAAATATGAACATCCTACTCACAATAAAGCTAAAGTCACTGTTTTTGGAGAAGATCTCTGAGCAATTCACTATCTATTAGGATTTTACTTGACATAGAATAGTACTCTTAACCACAATTTAGTATCATTTCTTTTTTTGTAGGGATAGTGGGGAGAAGAAGACACTTATACACAATCTATCTTTGTCCTTGAATCACCCAGAAACAATGGGTAAATTCATTAAATACTTTTTCATTCTTCTCTTGAGCCTTTTATTTGAAAGTCACATTTTCTATTCAGCTCTGGTCTTTTCATCAAGAATGCTTGAAAGTCCTCTATTTCATTGAATTTCCATTTTTTCCCTTGAAGGATTATACTCAGTTTTGTTGGGTAGGTGATTCTTGGTTGTAATCCTAAGGGCTCCTTTGACCTCTGGAATTTCATATTCCAAGCCCTCCAGTCCTTTAATGTAAAAGCTGCTAAATCTTGGGTTATCCTGATTGTGTTTCCACCATACTTGAATTGTTTCTTTCTAGCTGCTTGTAATATTTTCTCCTTGACCTGGGAACTCTGGAATTTGGCTATAATATTCCTAGGAGTTTTCCTTTTGGGATCTCTTTCAGGAGGTGATCAGTGGATTCCTTCCATTTCTATTTTACCCTCTGGTTCTAGAATATCAGGGCAGTTGTCCTTAATGATTTTTTGAAAGATGATGTCTAGGTTTTTTTTTTTTTGATTGTGGCTTTCAGGTAGTCCAGTAATTTTTAAATTATCTCTCTTAGATCTGTTTTCCAGGTCAGTTGTTTTTCCAGTGAGATATTTCACGTTGTCTTTTATTTTTTCATTCTTTTGGTTTTGTTTTGTAATTTCTTGATTTCTCAAAAAGTCATTAGCTTCCATTTACTACATTCTAATTTTTAAGGAAGTATTTTCTTCAATGAGCTTTTGGACTTCCTCTTCCATTTGACTAATTCTGCTTTTGAAAGCATTGTTCTCATTGGCTTTTTGGACCTCTTTTTCCATTTGGATTAGTCTATTTTTAAAGTGTTATTTTCTTCACTATTTTTTGGGGGGTCTCCTTTAGCAAACTGTTGATTAGTTTTTCATGATTTTCTTGCATCACTCTCATTTCTCTTCCCAGTTTTTCCTCTGCTTCTGTTACTTGATTTTCAAAATCCTTTTGGAGCTCTTCCATGGTCTGAGACCAAGTCATATTTTTCTTGGAGGCTCTGGATGTAGGAGCTTTGGCTTTGTTGTCTTCTGGTTGTATGTTTTGATCTTCTTTGTCATCAAAGTAAGATTTTGTAGTCTGAGTTTTTTGCCTCTGTTTGCTCATGTTCCCAGCCAATTGCTTATCTTTTTAATTCTTTGTTAAGGTAGGGCTCTGCTTCCAGTGTGGAGAGTGTACTGTCCCAAGCTTCAGGGGTTTTGTGCAGCTGTTTGCAGAGATACTTCTCTGGGACCTTTTCAGTTCTTCCAACATGGTATGATCAAAGGCTATGTGTTTACTTCTTTCCTGGCTTGTGCTCTGGTCTGTGAGTGCCTTGGAATTGTGGGGAGGATTCTCCATCCGCCACCACAAGCTCCACTTCCCCAGTGCTTCTCCTTGCCCCAGGACTGCAACGCAGATCCAAGCACTGGAAAAGCAAGAGAATTCTGCCTCAGCACTAGCAAAGAGATCCCTGCAATCCCCCTCCAATCAGGTGCTTGATTCCCTGACTGTCTGTGGGCCTAGAGCTCTGGAAGCAATCACTGCAGACCTTTCCCACTAAGTTGTCTTTGGCATTTGCGGATTGAGAAGTCTGGAAACTGCCGCAGCTTTCCTTGGTTCAGTCCCAAGGCCTGTTGCGGGTTTCCTCAGGCCCCGTCTTTGTTTTCCCGGTGACATACTTCTTTTATTATTTTAATACTTAATTCTCTATGGCAATCCATAGAATAAGGAGAAACATTTCTTGATTTCATCTACTTCCTATAGGAAAGAGACAATCTTGGGTTTTGTATACATGTCTATAGCTGCTACTTAGATCTGGCAGAAACTTAAAGATTGCACAGTTAATGGAGTATTAGCCTTGCCTTCCATATTACTTAAAACCAAGATATTTAGTTATCTATAACTTTTACTGTTTACTCAAGTGGAAAACATCACAGCAAACTGCCTGGTTACTCAGCTCATCCATTACACTGAGAATTCTGTTACTAGAGGCTCCCTTATAGCAAACTTTGCCAGTCTTTTTCCTAGAACTTTTCACCAGTATGATATCTTCTCTGTTTGCTCAGCTGTGTTTTATCTACGAATAGCAGACTCATGTTTACACTACCATGTGTGCTGTCACTACCTTTGAGAACTTTTTTTGTACAAATGTAACCGCTAGCCACTTTTTGCCTCTTTCTTTTTCAGTTGTTCTCACACTACACTCATAGACACTTAAACAGTTTACTTACAACTTGCCTCTTTGCTATTCTAGCATCTTCAGCTTTGTTAGTTAAAGCTACTTGCAATTTTAGACCCAGGTAACATGGTAGTTGTGTCAAATGGCCTAATTAAAGATTTATGCTCATCACAGATAGTAACCCTATCAGTAGGTAACATGAACAAGAACCTTTCTTTACTTGAAGGATTCTTATTTTACCTTTCAGATTTCTTTCCACAGGTGGTAGAAGAGGCAAGTGCTAATGAACTAAAATGGCAACTGATCATTTTTCTATGAAGAATTAATTTGTCATTCATCAGCTGAGATTGAAATAGATATGCTGCAGACAGTTTCTTTGGAGTCTCCATGAAATCCAGAAAATGTTGCCATTCCATTTGAGGGGAACAATGAGGAGTTGAGGAGAACTCCTAGGTTGCAAATATGGATGACTATAAGAATGGTGCCAAAAAATAGGCAAGGCTGGGAGGAGTGGGGGAGGGGGTAGGTTTATGGCGAAATAAAATTGTATCTGTTTAACAAGTTGAGTTTGAGACGTCTATGAGAATATGTAGTTCAAAATGCCTAACAGGCAGTTGTTGCCTGTACCTGGTTGGCTAAACATGAGAGTTAACAGGGTCTTATTTTTCTAGTATGTGAATATCCCTGTGCTTCTTTTAATGAAATGTTAGCTGATCCTTTAAGGGAACTGATAGGAATATTTCTTGTTGAACTAAGTCCCTTCACATTTTTCTTGCTATCTGTTTTACAGACAGATCAGTTATTCGCTTTGTGATACAACTCAGGAATTTCCACCATTAAAAAGTTTTTGGGTCATTTCTATGAAGATCTGAATCTTTATATGTAGCAAGGTTTCTTATTTTTTTTTGTGTCATGGGCCTCTGGCAGTCTGGTAAAATCTGTCTCAAAATGAAGTTTTAAAAATATACAAAATAAAATATGTTGGATTACAAAAGAAACAAATGGTATGGAAATGTAGTAATCACTTTTAAACAAGTTTTGGTTAAGAGCCCCAGGTCTAGCAGCAGATAGATGGTGCAGCAGTTAGAGTACCAGCCCCGGATTTGGGAAGACCTGAGTTCAAATGTGGCCTCATCCACTTGACACTTACTAGCTTTGTGACTCTGGGCAAGTCACTTCACCCCATTGCCTCGCCCAAAAAAAGAAAAAAAAAGTTTCAGGTCTGTAATATCTTGGTAGGACCACATCACTCTGACAGTGGCCATTATTGACCAACATAAGTTTCTAAGTATTCCCTGAGGTAAGGATAGCTGATAGTTTGAAGTGAAAAACCAAATTGAGAGAAAACAACATTTTGATTCAACTAAACTAAATGTGCTTTAAAGGTAGGATGTGCTATAATACTGGCTTTTGCTGGGCTCTACTTTTTGAACATGGTGTTGAGCAAAGGAATTCTTTCTGACTGCTTCTTAAAAGATTCTTAGGGAATGTGGATAGGAGTATACATAATTATATACTTTCATATTTATTTATGGATACCTTCATGACTTAATATAGCTGATATACATCAGAGATGTACATGTAGACATGTGCTGATATAGGCAGTGCATATGCACCTTTATCTATATATTACTAAGGGCATACTTAGACCATATAATACTTGTATGTATGTATACCAACAGATTCCATGGATTCAATTATCATCTCTTACCAGATGACAAGATTCAGCCCTAGACTCTTTCCTGAGCTCTAGTTTCAAATTAACAACTGCCTGTAAGGCATTTTGAACTACATATTCTCATAGACATCTCAAACTCAATGTGTTAAACAGATATAATTTTATTTTTCCATAAACCTACCCACTCCCCCACTCCTCCCAGCCTTGCCTATTTTTTGGCACCATTCTTATAGTCATCCATATTTGCAACCTAGGAGTTCTCCTCAATTCTTTATTCTCCTTATCTCACATAACCATTCAGTTCAGCTAGATGACACAGTGGATAGAGTGCTAGACCTGGAGTCAGGTGGCCTGAAATACTTACAAGCTGTTTGTCTCTGGACAAGTTACTTAACTACAGTCTGTATCAATTTCCTCATTTGTAAAGTGGGAATAATAATAGCACCTACCTTCAAGGATTGTTTTGAGGATCAAATGAGATAATAATTATACAGTTTTTAGCAGAGTAACTGGCACATAGTGCTATATAAATGTTAGCTGCTATTATTATTTATATCTAATTCCTAAATCTTGTCAATTCTGTCTCCACATCTCTCACATCGATCCCCTTTTCTCTTTTACACATATACCATCCTAGTTGAGGACCTCATTATCTCTCTTCATGACTATTTCAATAGCCTCCCTATTGTTCTCACTTCTCTGAGTCTCTTCCTTCTCCACTTATCTTCCATACAGCTGTAAAAGTGATCTTCCTAAAGCCTAGATCTGAGCATGTCATTCCCCCATTAGTGAATGCTAGTGCTTCTTTATTAACCTATAGATTAGAAACTTCTGTCTTTGACATTTAAACCTCTTCACAGCCTGGATTCAATCTACCATTCTAATCTTATTGTATCTTCCACTTCTTATGCTCTGCAGTTCAGTCAGACTCCTCTATTTAGCTGTTCCTCACCAATGTCCTTCCATGTCCCAGCTCCATGCATGTCACTGGCTCTCATTCATATTTAGATAGCACTTCTTCATGTCCAACTTATCTCTAATGGTCTTTCATTAAGCTGAAATGTCACTTATATGAGACTTGTCATGAGTCCCCAAGGTGCTTGTATTCTAAATTATCTTATGATTATTATGTGTTTCCCATCCAGCCCTCCCACCTACCAGTAGAATAGAAACTATTGCTTGAGGGCGAGGCCTATTTCATCATTGTCTTTGTATCCCTAGTACTTGGTAAGTGCTTGACATGTAGTAGGTGCTTTATAAATGCTTTTTGATTTACTGATTGATGGTATATACCAGGCTATATTTGTATTCTTCCTAGACTATGTTATGATAGCACAAATAGTCTAGAAAGACAAGCATTGAGCAAGTTGAGAATCAGGACACTAGACATTTGTTAGTGATTTGCTGATATTTTTTGTGTTAAAATTGGGTGTATTAACGTTACTCCCTTAAATTACCATCCTCTTAGGAGAATGGTTTGGTATATATTTGGTGAGTAGGGGACATCTTCTTAGGAAGAACTATCCAAATATTTGACTACTTCTCCTTTTATTCTTTCCTTTAGAATTCTTTAGTGCTAATTTAAACTTTTTAATTATCGGCACATTAAAATGATGTTAACATGCCCTGAGATTTAACAACATTGATGTTGTTACAGGCAAAAGAAATCATCATTCTAACTAATAAAAGATTAATTTTTTAAAAATAAAGGCTTTTTTTGGTTGAATTGAAGCAAAATTTCCTTGAAGTTCTCATTTCGCTGTTTATTAATTAACAAACTCGCATCTGTAATATCTGTGTAAATGCTAATGAAAGTTATTTTCTTTTTGTTATTCCACATAGATTATGTAATTTAGGCAATGGGGCCTTCATCAGAATTTGATTATGAAAACACAGTTTTTTTTCTCATGTTCACCTTAATATTTTAGCTTAGTGATATTCAGTTGTTAAAATTAAACAGCTCTTGAGAACACATTTACTTGTTTTCTCTTGATATTTGACTAGGGATTTGTGATGTAACTTTTAGACCCTGTGCAGTCTTATTCTTGTGTAGGTAGGAAACATTGTCAGAATGGTATTTATTGCACTCATTGCTGTTTTGTTTCAGGCTATCATGCATCACGAAGGCCATATGGATGACGGCTTAAACTTATCCAGGTCTCAGCATGAAGAATCACGTACTGCACGAGTAATCCGTAGCACAGTCTTCCTTTTCAATAGGTTTATAAGGTGCATTTCCTTTTGAATTATTTTATCTTTTTTTTTTTTCAATTTCTCAAATTGTAGAACTTTGGAATCATACTATGGTGACCTTAATCAACGTAATGGGAAAATAAATGTGATGGGATAAATCCAGGCACTTTGGAAACCAGTAGAACAGATGAAGAGGTGTTGTTTGCATAATTTGCCACCAGGCTATTTGTAAACTATTTGTAATTTTTTGCACAGTTTCAACTCATACCTGTCAGTATTGCTTGATTCCTCCTAGCAATACAGCCAAATGAAAGTTCTGTCATTAGTTCACCAAACTATCCAGACTTCCAGTTTCTGAATGAATTTGAAAAGTATAAAAAATTTGGAAATCATAATATAATTCAACCTGGAGTAACCAACTATGAATATTTCAATGAGTTAAGAAAAAAATGTCTCCCAGAAAGATCCAAGCCAAGTTCAAAATCTGATCTATAAAAGGTTTACAAAACTTCAAGTATAGAAACAAAATCAATGTGATTTAAATGTCAGAAATAATGTTTTTAAAATGTAGAACAAAGGAGTAAATGAATTTTTGTCATTTCCTAACTGAATTCATAAAGTAATAGCTCCACATTTTTTTAAAACATGTTATTTAGGGAGTGAGTGTTCACACAGGTCAATGATCCTATGGCTAACAGATTATATCTGAAATCCAAAAGATACTTGTTATGAAAAGAGAAAGCCACAAGGAAGGTTATCTGGGGGGAAAAGTATGATTTATCTTTCTTCATCCCTGAGTATCAAAGAGTTCATTGCATATAGTAGACATATAATAAATATTGCATCTTAGATTTTTTTTTTCATTTAAATCCATATATGTTACCTAGAAGCTTGGTCTTTCTGGTGTTTCTATTAATTATGCCATGTAATTAAATAAATAAAATAATTTTCATAAAAAAATTATTGAACCACTGGTTCAGGGGACCTATAAGTTTGGAAAAAACCTCAAAACCAGCTAATTTTCTGTAGAATAAAGCCTACAAAAATTTTCAACATCCCACTATTATCAGCCCTTGATTAACGCTGAAGGACATTCAAACTCTTTCAAACTATGAAGAAGTCATTCAGTCATTTCCTTAAATGCTGTATTACTCAAATGAATGTCATATTTATTACATTTTTTGTGAAGTTTACCAACTGATACAGTGATTGCCTTAAAATGTTCCTAAGCCTTCTTACCTTGATTTCAGGGAATTATTATTATAGTAACCTAAATGTATATATCATGTTAAGGTTCATAAAGTTCTTTCTTCACAACAGGTATTTAGTGCAAATTTTATTATCTCCATTTTATCAATGTGGAAAATGATTTCCTTAGAGGGATCAGAGGAAAAAGTGATTCCTGTTCATACGGCTACCAAGTATGAGTCGAGGCTCAGACCTACATTTTTTGACTCTAAACCCATCTATTACTTACATGGTTTCTTTTGAGGTTTTTATCAAGAAGAAAATGTTATTTTTATCTACACTGAAAGTAGCAGTGCTATACTATAATACGACATTTTTACAGTTAACAGTTACTGTTCAAAACACTGTGTCTGGGGATACCAAGACAAAAATGAAACATTCTCTGCCCTCAATGAACTTAAAGTTCATGGGGCAGAGGACAACATATACACATAAATGTATATACAAAGTAAATATAAGGGAATTTTGTATAACATCAAAAGGGTAAGATTCTTCTTATGTATTCCGCTTTGTCATTTATTTGTGTAGTGAGACTCCAAGTGATTAAAAAATTAGTATTCTTCATCTATACAATTAAGAGATTATTCTAGATCTTCTCTAAAGTCTCTTTGAGCTTGACATTTATGATTCTATGTTGGGACTCTGTAGGTTGTTTTTGTATTTTTTTTTAACTAAGAGCACATACATATACAATTTTGAACTTTTTCATTTTTTACTTTTTAAAAAATTCTTTCTACAAATACAAGTTAACAAAGTGTGAATAAGATGACTGACATTTGTTTTATTGGCTTTTTAATTTTTAAAAAATCTCCTTTGAGGTTTTTGCTGGGAATGTGTGTTTTTAGTGCTTAAGAATGAGTTTAAAATTTAAAACACTCCATCTTCTGTCTCTCTATATTTGTATTGGCTGTCCCCAATGCCTGGACTTCTTTCCCTCCTCTCTTCCATTTCTTAGATTCCCTGGCTTCCTTTAAATCTCAGGTCACATTCCATTTTCTTCAAGAAACATTTCCTAGTTCCCTCAGCTTCTTTCTTATCCAAGATTACTTCCTATCTACTTTGTATGTATCTTGTATGTACCTAGTTATTTATGTATTAATTTCTCTCATTAGAATTGAGTTCCTTGAGTTTCCATTATTACCTTTCTTATATTCCCAGTGCTTAGAACTGTGCTTGGTCCATAGTAAGTCTTTAATAAAAGTTTTTGATTGAACAAAAGTGTTTATTGATGTGATCATTACAGTGGTTATCCTAAGAAAAGTTCTGAGTATTGAACAAATCATTTAATAATATTCCAATCTTTGAGAGGTTTATGTATCATTTTGAATTTTTAAAGGATACATTTTATAAATAAAATATTTTTATTACTCTCTTAATTAGAATTGGCTATTAACATTTCAAATATTTTCATCTTTAACATATTAAATGCATGTATTTCTCAGTTTTCACAATACAGAGTCCTTAGGATTTGAGTTTCAATTTAGTTAGTTTAATTTAGTTGGTCATTTTTATTTTTGTTACTACATACTTATATGTTATTAATGATCAATTAATTCTCAGTCTTTTTCTGCCCTGACTTTATTCTCCAAAAAAGGCAGAAGTAACTTGCAGTGGCATTACCTTCACAGATTTGTTGTTTTTTCAATAGTTTTCCTTACCTAAAATAAAATAGGATACAGGCATATTGATGTGGTAAGATCTATTAATACCTGGTAATAATTTCAAGATTTATGAGATCATTTTACTCTTTTTTTAATTAGCCATATATGCAAATGAACATTTATTCTCTCTCTTGTTGTGTGATTATTACTGTATACTTCCTAAGAAAGAAACAACTTTTTCCTAAGTATTACCAATGAAAATAACTTTGAGCAAAAGAAAACTAAAACATTCTGGGCTTTATTAAGTAGAAATTACCATGTAATTTTATAATCACAAATTATAAATCATGAACTTAATTCTTGACTCTATTTTTCATAATTCTTAACTCTCTACCTCTTATGACATGATTATTCTTCATCTCAAATTCTGTCTGGGTAATATTAAGATGGCAAGTCTTCTGTCATTGGAAAGGTATAATGCTTCATTTTATTGAATGGTACATGTTTTGACTATTTTGTTTTTTCTATTTATCCTGGCCTGCCCTGATGTATAGTGAATCAACATCCAGCATATAGCTTAAGGCAAAGGTAGTTTTTAGGATTTTTAACTGAAGCTACACTTTTTCCAATAAGTAGCATAAAAAAAGCCCTAAGTTATTATTATGAAATGATACTAAAACATTAATTTCTAAGCAAAATGGATTGGAGGAAATTCAGACTTCAGAACTGGGTTGTAGTGTCTCACATTTATATTACTCTATGGTTTATAAAGTGATTTTCTAAGAATAACTGTATTAGGTATATAGTATCATTCCCATTTTACAAATGAAAAATATCAGGGCTTAAAAGTTTAAGTGATATGTCCATTATCACAAAGCTAGGAAGTGGTGAAAATAGGTATTAGGTATCTCTCAATGTTCAGCTTCCACTGTGGACATGTGGAATAAATAATAATGGTGAACATGTATGTGGTACTTGAATATTTACTCAATTTGTCTGACATGACCACCTTAGGTGGGAAATTAATGGAGACAGTTGCATCTCCATTTTATTGGTGAGGAACCAAAGTGAAGCAATTGGCTTAAAGCTCTACTGGTAATAAACAGTGGTTGAGCTTTGTATTTAAGCCTCCTGACCCCAAATCCAGTGTTCTTTTCATCGCATCACGTTATATGGGCCTCATTTTCTTCATTTGTATAATGAGGGGATTAGACTGATCTCTTAAAGTCCCTTCTAGCTCTAAATCTTTGAAATATAAACTAAAGTAATGATAGAATAGGAGTGTATATAATAATTATTAAACAATTTATAACCTTTGCTCAATTTTACAGCAAGAAACATAAATACTACTATATCAGTAATACCCAGAATGACAGAATTTTAGAATTGAAATCCATCTACTCCAATCCATACATGAGAAGGAATTTCCCCAGAATCTACTTTTCAAGTGGTCATTCAGCTTTTCCTCGAAAATCCCCAGGGAGAAAATAAACTCCTTGGGCTGTACAGGCTGTTCTGCTTTTGGATGGTTCTAATTGTTAGGAAGGGCAGCTAGGTGGTGCAGTGGATAGAGTGCTGGGCCTTGTCAGAAAGACTTATCTTTATCAGTTCAAATCTGGCCTCAGACACTTACTAGCTGTGTGACCCTGGGCAAGTCACTTAACCCTGTTTGTCACAGTTTACTCATCTGGAAAATGAGCTGGAGAAGGAAATGGGAAACCACTCCAACCTCAAATGGGTTCACAAAGAGTCTGACATGACTGAAAAATGACTAAACAACAATAATAAATTTTTGGAAAGTTTTTCCTCAAATTGAGCAAAATCTGCTTCTCTTAATTTGTTACTCTTGGTTCCTCAGTTTGGTTCTCTGGGGGAAAATGGAATAAATGTAATAATTTTTTCCATATGAAAGTCTTTCAAATACATGTATATGTATGTGTGTGTGTATATATATATATATATTTTTGTTTAGATAGATAGATAGCTATCATGTCCCCACTGGACTCTGTCTTCCATATGATAAGCATCTTGTACTAGACCACAAGGATAAAAAGGGGTTCTATTTTATTTTATTTTTTTTCTAGGCAGATTCATCAACTTTGTTTTACTTTTTTACTCCAGACAAGCAGTAAATTAAAGAAGGCTATTCATACACATTAACAGTACAATGGAAATAATAATTGTTCACACTTATGTTGCACTTGAGAGTTACTAAGTGCCTTTTAAGTGTTTTCTCATTTAATTCTCTCTACAACCCAGTAGATAGTGCAAGTGTGATTTCTGATGTATAGAATAGGAAATAGGCTCATAGAGGTTAATTGACTTCTGCAGGGGATATAATTAGTAAGTTATAAAGCTGGAACTGAAGTCCAAATCTTCTGGCTTCATGTCCAGTACTCTAATATATTTGCCTCCAAGGCATAGAAGATAGACAGCTATGTTATTTATTAATTTAGTGCCTTAAAATAATGTTTATTTCAAATAAATGATGTTTGATGCATTTTGTGTTTTCCATAAAATGCTGTGATATTATGTATCTTCCTAAACTAGAACCCTTTAAAAAGCATTTTCACTCTACTGTGAATAGAAATCTGTAGCAATGAAGGCCGAGGATGCTAGAGAAAATTGCTGTTGATTGATCTTCCTTAATCAGGAACTAAATGCTAACATCATTCAGTTGAGACCTCAGTCTGTTTTTAAACCCTTGATGACAACGTAAAGGGCTATTGTAGATTGTAGCTGTTTTTGCCCCAATACTTAGATTATTGAATCTCTGTGTGTGTGTTCATGGACCTTATGATAGTTTGCAGGGTTCCTTTGCTTATTTTTCATCTACAATAAGCTGCTTTTCTGTGGTATATGACAAGCTTAGTCCTGGACCCTTTTCTATTCTCTTTCTACATTTTCTCAATTGGTATTCCTTTGGGTATAATCATTTTCTGTGCAAATGACTTAAAAATCTATATACTGCACCCTACTCTTTCTCTAGAGTTCCACTTGCACCTCTCCATCTGCCTCCAACTGGAACTGCTGCAATGTCTCAAACCCAGCATGTCCAAAACTAAGTTCATAGTCACCCTCAAACTCAACCCTCTTCTACAGTTACCTGTTTCTGTTGAAATACATTCTACTGTATGTAACTTCTATTGAAATATCATCATTTTTCTTATCACCTAGGTTTACAACTTCAGCTTTATCTTTAACTTCTCATTCTTCTTCACCCCATGTGGTCATATTGTGCCATTTTTATTTCTCAACATCTCTCACATCTCACCCCTTTTTTCTACTCTCATAGCTGTCACCGTTATTAAGCATCTCATGCCTGGATTATTGCAATAGGTTTCTAGTTGGTTGCCTTGCTTCAAGCTTCTCCCTTCTTCAAACCATTTTCTTCCACAGTCTGCCAGAGTTGTTTACCTAAAGTGTAGGTCTGACCATGTCACTTCCCTAGTCAGTAAATTCCTTTAGAATCAAAAATGAGCTCTTCTGTTTGGCTTTTAAAACTTTTCACAACCCTGCTTCATCCTACTTTTCCAGCATTATTATTATATTTTGCTCTCCTTCACATACTCCATGGCAAGCTGGCTTTCTCGATTTTCCTCACATGTCATTCTGTCTTCCATCTTCAAGTCTTTGTACTGTCTTCTGTTTCTGTAACACACTCCCATTCTGTCATTGCTTCTTAGAATTCTTTGTTTGCTTTAAAACTCTGCACAAGTACCTCCTCCTACGTGAAACTTTCCCTTCTCCCGCAGCTTCTAGTGCCCCCTTCAAATTTGTCACCTATTTATTTGTATATGCTTATTTATATACTTGTTGTATCTCCTTACAGAATGTAAGCTCTTTGAGGTCATTGTTTAATTTTTGTCATTGTATTCCCTTCCCTTAATATATTACTTGGCATGTAGTAAGCATTTAATCAATATTTATTTGTTGGCTCTGTTGCAGTATTGATATGTATAACATAGCAAGGACTCTATTCTTCTCTGTGGCATGAATTAATAATCTGTCATATCTTTTACTAGACAGGAAGTTTGGCATGGTGGACAGAATGCTGGACTGTGATTCAGGAATGATTTGAGTAAAAGGTGGTGTGATATAGTGAAAAGAGTACTGGTTCTTGAATTTGAGGACCTCTGTTCACATCTTGCTTCTAATGCTTACTACCTGGATGACATTGGGGAAATCACTTTACCTCTCTGGGTTCTCAATTTCCTTATCTGTAAAATGAGGATTTGGGCCATGTGGACTCTTAAGAGGGCCCCTTCTGACTCTAGACCTATGATACTATAAATCTTGTCTCTGACAAATTCTAGCTAAATGACTCTGAGAAAGTCAATTTTTCATTATGTCAGGGAGCTTCTTAGGACATATCTACTAAGTTGTAGGTTATTATCTTCATTGGTGGAGGTAGTTCACACATTAGGAGGACGCTGCTCAAAAAAATACATTTCCTTTGGTAACTTGTAATTTCACTGATGTCCCTGAAAATAAGACACCATTTTTATTCATTGTTTTTTGGGAGGAGAGTATTCTAGATGGTCTTTGACATATTCAGTGTTACCTACGTGGTCTATGGACAAAAATTATTTGAGAACCATCAACCTACTGAAGTGTTTGCAACTTGTTTTAGGGGCCTTGATGCTCTCAGCAAGAAAGTGAAGTCTTCCACAATAGATTTACCAATAGAGTCAGTAAGTCTGAGTCTACAAGATCTGATTGGCTACTTCCACCCACCAGATGAACATTTAGAGCATGAAGATAAGCAGAACCGATTAAGAGCTTTAAAGAACCGACAGAATCTCTTCCAAGAAGAGGTAATTTTGTACCACCCGTTCATTCATTTTGTATTGTTCTGTAGGAAAAATAGCTTCCTGATTGATACTCTTCATGAGGAAAATACTCCATGTCTACTATGTACATTTAAAAGCTTTGGATCATTATTTGATGGGTATTTAGCCTAATATTGTAACACTAAAATGAAAGAAAATCTAGGTCTAAAGGAACAATGCTATTATTTTTATTTCCATGAGCTAGGAAATAAATATAGGAAAGGCAACTATGTGGCACAGTGGATAGAGTATAGGACTTGGATTCAGGAAGACCTGAATTCAGTCTAAGAGTACCTGTTGGACCATGGGCAGATCACTTAATCTCTCTGGGCCTTTTTTTTCCTCGTCTATAAAAGAGAAAATAACATTTTATAAGGTTGTTGTAAGGATCAAATGAGTTAATAATATATGTATAAAGTGCTTTGAAAATATTAAAGCACTATATTATTACTATTATTACAGAGAGAACAGAGTTAAGTCAATAATTTGGAACTTTGTACTCCACCAGCAAGAATAGACTAATTTTTTTTTGTTCTGCAACCATCAAGTTAAGTAATATGGTTAGTAAATTCATGAATAACAAGAAAATAATAAAAATTAGGAAATTAGGAAAAAATTTCTTTCAGTGTGAATATTATTAGTTAGAATATTATTCATAATCACTTGGGTAATTAGTCACTATCTAGTATGGGTACCCAATTTGTTCAATGTTCTTATTGAATCATAGAATCTTATAGCTGAATGGGGCCCTTAGACATTCTCTAATTCAAATCTTTTATTTTAGAAATGAGGAAATAGTACCAAAAATGCTAAGGGTCTTGCCCAAGGTCACATAGTGAATTTCAACTGGTACCACATATGTAAAGCTATACTCCTCTATCACTTGTAGAATTAGTTTTCTGAATAAAATGAAAGGTCCATGTTTCATTGGATGGTAGAATCCATTCTTAAATCTCTGTATTGCCATGATGACCTGTTATTAGTGAATGCACGTTGATATCTAAGGATATTTACTTCCCTTCTGTATTGCTCACAGACCTTCTCTTTCTGTGCTTTGTATTAATTGTCCATCAGAAATTTTTGAAATCTACATGTCAGTTCTTTTAGGTTATTTTTCACTCAGAACATAGAAGAAATTATTGATTCCCTAATGGTATGAAAGAAGATGCTCAAATTTAAATGCAGAGATTCAATTTAAAGGAATAACAACATCAGGAAGTAATTTACATATTGGGAGTATGTATTTATGGGTATATTTGATTATTAAGTTATTTGTATGCATCATGTTAAGAAAACCTCTTTGTCTCAGGCAGATCTGTAGTAGCTTCATTTAAATTCTTTTAGTTTTCTATGATCTGAATACAGGTTTTGGTAATTGACACCATTTAGATTATTGAAAATAATTTTTCTAATGAATTAATTATTGTTCTTTTAGTCACTTATTCTACTTCATCTTGACAGCCTTAAATCTAGTAATAATAACAAAAGACTTATGTGGAATCAAAGTTCATACTTATAAGATTATTGAATGAATTATTTTCTGTTGTTTAAAGAACACTAAACTTTCATTAGTTTTTTCTTTTTTTAATTCATTCAATTCAATTCATTAATCTTTCAATATTACTACAACAGTAATGTTTATTTTAAAATAAAATTATAACATTAAATATTTAGTTTACTGTTATTAACGTTTAACTATAATGTATATATTACAGTAAAATGCAGAATACACTGTTGTGAGCTGTGGATAAACAATAAATATTATTGGAGTGTAGCTTTCATTGTTTAAATATGAAGTTTTCCATTTATTTTGTTTCTTCAAACTGTTACATTCAAGGTCTATAATCTTTAATATATTTCCATCCCAAATTTACATATAGCAGTTACTCATTACCGTAAGAGATCTTGCAGTTTTATATTTTTATTGCACTAATTATAACAATATAAAATTACTTAATTTCTTTCTTGAATTTTCATTTGGCATAAATGTTAGCATTCAATGTTTGTTAAAATGTGTTTGCATTTTATTTTATATTTTTCCCTCTTACTAAATATTTTATGTTTACCTATCTTGGTATCCATTTCTGACACTGATTTTTTTTTGTTCCTTGTAGGGTATGATTAACCTTGTCCTTGAGTGCATTGATCGATTACATGTATATAGCAGTGCAGCTCATTTTGCTGATGTAGCTGGGAAGGAAGCAGGAGAATCTTGGAAGTCTATACTAAACTCTTTGTATGAGTTACTAGGTAAGAAGTAAGAATGTTTTTTAGAGGTGGAAAAATCATGAATCTGAATATATGTGTGTTTAAAATGATTATTGAAGAGTGCTGTAATTCTTTATGCATTAACTTTTTACCAGCATTGATATTAATCTAGTAGTTTTTATAGATTATAAACTAAGTTATGTGGTTCTCAAGTGATCAGTGCCATAGCTGCAACATTTTCCTTTGCCGAGAGGAAGAAAACTGCAACACCAGCTTTCTTGAAATTGGTGTTTCCATATGAAATGTACATGATAATACCTAATATTTGATTGCTAAGATCCTGTAGTGCAGTGTTTCCAAACCCAAACTATATTATAGGTCAGTACATCAGTATTTCAGGGATTTTATGGTTCCTTCAATGTAGTTACTACCTACACTTATAAAGATTGCTATGATTTTATACATTAGCAGTTTCACAGTTTTTGTTATTGACATGGCCAACTTTTTAGCAATGAAACTATAAACATAGGCTAGTCTTTGGTCCAATACTAGGTTTGTGTTTAAAGCCCTTTAATCTTGCTATATCCTGCTGTAATACGTTCTCCATTGATATAACCTTGAAAACTTTTAAAAAGAGTCACTTTTCTCACCATCATGAGACATTAGAGTCAGATTCTAGTAGACTTTAATCTCTCTACTGAGGACCAATAAAATATCTACATAGTTTCATTCCTCCTATTCTCAATCTGGTAGCTTTGGACTTTGAAGAGTGTCAGGTGTATAAGTTAGGTCGGGTGTATAAGTTGGGGAAGGAGAGTTTTTTTTTTTTTAAAGGTATTAGATTTAATAAGTAGGAACCTTTTGGTTTTAAATGTTTTGTTAAGTGGTAAACATTTGCTTTATACTAGCAGTACTCTATGGAACCTATAGTTGGAAAACAGTGTTCTATACCCTTTTCCCTATTTGCTAACCCCTATTCCTGTGCTGGTGGGACTGCAGGGACAAGCATTTATTCAGGACCTACCATGTACCAGGCACTGTTCTTTACAACTGTTATCTAATTTGGTCCTCACAACAACTCTTGGAAGTAGATGTTATTATTATTCCCATTTTATAATTGAAGAATTGTGCAGTCACACAGCTAGTTAAGAGCTGAGGCTAGATTTGAATTCAGGTCTTCCTGACTCCAGACCCAGTCTCCATTGTGTTAGCTAACTACCAACTTCTGCTGATATTGATTCCCCCCATAATAAAAGTTGTATGATCTGCAGAGACTTTAAAGTATTTTTTTTCAGGTGGAAGGATATTTAAAATATTTTAAAATCCTCTACAGTTTGTTTTCCCTTGACATTTATAGTAATTGAGCTGTTGCTACTCTGTAAAAAGATATCATCTTATTAATTTTGATATTCTCTCTGACAGTACGATTACTCAGTCCTGTCTTCCCATCCTTTGCTACTCTTTTCTATGTCTTTCCATAAGTTTGCCATAGGGGCCTACCTAGTGTGGTGGAGGCTTGCTTTGCTTTCTCTGGACATCATGAGGACATCAGTTAAACTCTTGGGCTGTTCCCCTGTCATCTCTTCCACTCACTGCAGGACTATCTCATCTTCTCTTACAATTATATATTTCCCTGATCTTTTACTCCTGATCTTGAATTCCTTATTGGTTATATATTTTAGCCTGCTCATATGCACCACTTGTCTCTCCATTGCCCTCTATGTCATAATGATTTTAAGTCCTTCAAATACTGTTGGTATTTCATGGTTTGTAGCTACATGGTAACACGGGTAGAAGGCTGGAGTTAAAAATATAGTCCTTTGTTTGTAGGTGCTTGAGGTGCCACGTAACAATCACAGTTCCTTGAAGGTAATCTGTTTTGTTCTTCTGCCATTTAATTCTAAGTCCGACTTTTGCATTTGTATTTTTTGTCTTAGATATACTTGATAGAAAGACTCTAGGTTCTCCATCTAAATATGTGTCATAATTTAGGCAATAGATATGCTTCACTTTTGCGCTCTTTCCTTGGTCATCCCAAACTCGTTTGAGTGATTACAAATTTCATCCAGAATGCTTTGTAGTATTCAGAGACTTGATGCCATCAGCAGAAAGTCAGCTGAAAATAGAGCATTTAGAGGAGACCTCATTGTATGTGAGGAATCTCTCTTCAGCTTGGAGTCTGCACTGTGTCTCCTCCATCATAGTGGCAAACACCTTTGACGAGTTTATATCTTGCTGTTTTATACTTAGCCTTATGTTTATGATCAAATGGCTATTGAATATTTTTCCTCCCTATTATTATGCACTTCAAGGAATCTTAAATGATTTTGGTATTTGGATAGAAGACACCTTGTTGGAAGAGGGCCTTAAGGTGACATTTTGCTCGATGGTATCAAATGTTTTTTTGTTTGTTTGTTTTAGGCAATTGGGGTTAAGTGACTTGCCCAGAGTCACACAGCTAGTAAGTGTCAAGTGTTTGGTCTGAGGCCGGATTTGAACTCAGGTCCTCCTGACTTCAGGGCCAGTACTCTATCCACTGCGCCACCTAGCTGCCCCATCAAATGCTTTTTCTTAATCCCCAAATAATAAGCATAATATTGCCTTATATTGCCTCTATCTTTCAGTAAACTATTGTGAAGATCTAGATCATGGTAGAGTATCATTTTAGAAAGTCTGTTTATTCCCTATCAATATTCCATCAAAAATATCAGTTAATATGTAGATAATTCCCACTTAAAAAACTGTTTAATGAGAAAGTACGTATGTAAGCCAGTAGTTGTTAATGATCTCTGTGTTACCTTTTTATTGTATCAAGAAAGTCTGAAATTTTTCCTGCCTTATCTTCAATATCTTCACCACATTTAGTTATCTTCTGAATAGATACTACTATGTCCTGAAAATGGTGCCTCTGCCAGCAAAAATCTCCATATAGATCTAGTCCAGTCAGGGTACCTTTCCTCTCTCCATTCTCTTTAATGCTATTTCAACCTCCTTTGTAAGGAAAGCCATTAGAGTACTATTATAGTGGCTCCAATTTGATGTTAAAACTGATAATAAAAACTCTTTCCTGATCTTTCCCATTTTTCTTCTATTTGTTGTTCCATTTTCATGTATAAATGCCCATGGAATGACTCTTTAGTTGTATCTCTTGCCAAGTTTTTTTAAACTGGTTTTTACCCTCTACTGACTTTTTCTGATTCATGAGATGATACATCACATAATTATTGATTATCTTTCTTCAATAAATGTTATGGATAAGTTTATTTTCTAAATCAGTATAACCTTTGGCTACCATATCTCTTTCTTTGAGAGGTAAATCAAGTGGTTGTTGACTAAAATATTTTCTGAGTTCAAATGGTCCCCTGTCCAGTGCCTTTCAAACCTTTTCAGAGGGAAGAGTTCATGATTAGAGGCATGTCTTCTGTGTAGTCTACAAGTCTTCGACTTTTTGTTCCTTCTTCCAGAACCATACTTTTGGAAAATACTTCTGATATCCTCACTTATTAATTTAATTTGGATGAGCTTACCAATTTTTTTTTAATAAATTGCCTCTACCTCTCTGTTCTCTGCAACTGATATTGGTACATAATCCACAATTATTTTGATCGTGATCTTTTTGCACATTATTTACCAAGACTATTGGACTGTGAGATGACCAAATATCCTCAGAATAATATGTTAATAAAGACATCAGTCAAGTAATAGACATTGGCCATGTGCCTTTAATGGACTTGTTATTGGTATTTGAAGGGAGGACAAGTGTTTGTTCCTAGAATATGTCATAAAAAGTTTCATTCCTTTTACAGAGTTATCTTTTAGATAATTTCAGTTAGCATACCTCTTTCCTCTTTCTTATAAGACTTTTTCCTACACATCCCATTAGCTTTTTTATTTTTTTTTGGTTGTTGTCTTTTTTTATTTAGTATTTTATTTTTCCCCAGTTGCATGTAAAAACAATTTTTAACATTCATTTTTAAAAATCAGAGTTCCAGATTCTCTCCCTTCCTCCCTCCCTCCCTCCCTACACCCTCATTAAGGAGGTGAGCAATTCAGTATAGGTTATACATGTGTAGTCATGCAAAACATATCCATAATAGTCATGTTGTGAAAGAAAACCAAAACAAACAAACAAACAAAAACCTCAAGAAAAAATGAAGTAAAAAAAAAGGATGCTTCAATCTATATTCAGACAGCATGGGAAGATATTTGTAACTCATAAGACCTTTCTCATTATAATGGTAGTTAGGAGTATACATAGACAGAGGGCACAGTTGTGGGTTAAATATGAAGGACTGATATATAAAAAATAAAATTAAGGAGTGAGAGAGGAATGTACTGGGAGAAAGAGAAAGGGAGAAGTAGAATGGGGGTGGACAGCATTTTTCATCAGAAGTCCCTCAGAGTTGTCTTAGATCTTTGTATTGCTGAGAGTAGCTAAGTCATTCACAGCTGGTCATTTTACAATATTGCCGTTACTTTTTACACAGTACATTTCATTTTGCATCAGCCCATGCAAGTCTTTCCAGGTTTTTCTGAGAGCATCCTGCTCATCATTTCTTATAGTACAATAGTATTCTATCATAATCACATACCACAACTTGTTCAGCCATTCCCCAAATGATGGGCTTCCCCTCAACTTCTAATTCTTTACCCCCAGAAAATATCTGCTATAAATATTTTTGTACATATGGGTCCTTTTCCTTTTTTTAAAAATCTCTTTGGAGATACAGACCTAATAGTGGTATTGCTAGGTCAAAAGGTGTACGTGGTTTTATATCCCTTTGGGCATAGTTTCAAATTGCTCCGTAGAATGGTTGAATCAATTCACAACTCCACCAACAATACATTAAAGTTTCATTTTTCCCACCTCCTCTCCAACATTTGTTATTTACCTTTTCTGTCCTGTTAACCAATCTAATAGGTATGAGGTAGTACCTCAGAATTGTTTTAATTTGCTTTTCTCTAATCAATAGTGAGAGTATTTTTATATGGCTATAGATAGTTTTGATTATTTCATCTGAAAACTGATCATATCTTTTCGACATTTATCAATTGGGGAATACTCTTATTTTTATAAATTTGATTCATAGTCACCCTCACACTCAAATGAGGCCTTTATCAGAGAGACTTACTTTAATTTTTTTTCAGTTACTATTTCTAACTGTATTTCCCTCCCTCCTATTCTCTCTTTATTCCGTTTTCTCTCTCCTTCACCCTGTCCCTCCTCAAAAATGTTTTGCTTCTGACTATTCCTACCCCAATCTGCCCTCCCTTCTATCAACCCCCTTTCTCTTATCCCCTTCCCCTCCTACTTTACATATAGGATGAGATAGATTTTTATACCCAATTGTGTGTTTATGTTATTCCTTCTTTGAGCCAGTTCTGATGAGAGTAAGGTTCACTCACTTCTCCTCACCTCTCCATTCTTCCCTTCCACTGTAAAAGCTTTTTCTTGCCTCTGTTAATTGAGATAATTTACCCCATTCTACTTCTCCCTTTCTCTTTCTCCCAGTACATTCCTCTCTCACTCCTTAATTTTATTTTTTACATATCAGTCCTTCATATTTAACCCACAACTGTGCCCTCTGTCTATGTATACTCCTTCTAACTACCATTATAATGAGAAAGGTCTTATGAGTTACAAATATCTTCCCATGTAGGAATGTAAACAGTTTAACCTTATTAAGTCCCTTATGATTTCCCTTTCCTGTTTGCCTATTTATGCTTCTCTTGAGTCTTGTATTTGAAAGTAAAATTTTCTATTCAGCTCTGGTCTTTCCATCAAGAATGCTTAAAGTCCTCTAGCTCATTGAATATCCATTTCCACCCCTAGAGGATTATGCTCAATTTTGTTGGGTAAGTGATTCTTGGTTGTAATCTTAGCTTCTTTGCCCTCTGGAATATCATATTCCAAGCCCTCCAGTCCTTTAATGTAGAAGCTGCTAAAATTTGTATTATCCTGACTGTGGCTCAGCCATATTTGAATTGTTTCTTTCTGGCCACTTGCAGTATTTTCTCCTTGACCTGGGAACTCTGGAATTTGGCTGTATTTGGGAGTTTTCATTCTGGGATCTCTTTTAGGAGGTGACTGGTGAATTCTTTCAATTTTTATTTTACCCTCTGGTTCTAGAATATCAGGGCAGTTTTCCTTGATAATTTCTTGAAAGATGATGACTTAGGGTCCTTTTTTCATGGTGGCATTCAGGAAGTCCAATAATTTTCCAGTTATCCCTCCTGGATCAATTTTTCTAGGTCAGTTATTTTTCCAATGAGGTATTTGCCTTTGTCTTCTATTTTTTCATTCTTTTGGTTTTGTTTTATTGTTTCTTGATTTCTCATAGAGTTATCAGCTTCCATTTGTTCCATTCTAATTTTTAAGGAATTCTTTTCTTCAGTGAGCATTTAAATCTCCTTTTCCATTTGGCCAGTTCTGCTTTTTAAGGCATTCTTCTCTTCATTGGGTTTTCGACATCTTTTACCATTTGGCCTAGTCTGTTTTTTAGAGTCCTGCCTCATTGCTAGCAAAAAGACCCCTGTAATCTATTTTTGACCAGTTGTTTGACCCCCTTACTGTCTGTGGGCTGAGAGCTCTGGAAGCAGCCATAGCTGCAGCCACTGCCACTGCTGATTGAGTCACTTCCAAGGCCTGTCCCTGGTTTGCTGGGGCCAGGGCTATACTGGCACAACCTGCACCAGACTCTCATCTAGGTGTGACAGACCTTTCCTGTTAACCTTTTAAGTTGTCTTTGGTGTCTGTGGGTTGAGAGGTCTGGAAACCACTGCTGCTGCTGCTGATTCAGTCACTCCCATGGCCTGCTCTGGGTTTGTTGGGGCCCATCTTGCACTGATGCAGCCTGCGTTGAACCGTACTCTCTTACCCTAGTGCAACAGATGTTTCCTGCTGACCTTCCAAGTTGTCTTCTGCTGGAAATTTGTTTAATTCCGTCTTTTTATGGGTTCTGCTGTCTAGAATTTTAGAGTCATTTTTAAAAAGTAATTGGAGGAGTTTGGGGGAGACCAGCCAATCAATTGGTCAATCAGTGAACATTTGTTAAGTGCCTACTGTTAAGTGCCAGATGTATTAAACAGCATATTGTTGCATTAGTCCTTTCCCCATTTGATGTGTGCCTCCTTTATTTTCAGTTCTTTTTTTACAACTAAAAGGGCTTTCTTAAATAACTTTACATATGGATCTTTTCCCTTTTTCTGTGATTTCCTTGCGATATTGATAGGCTTAGTAGGTTGTTACTAGGTGAAAAGACATGCGTAGTTTAGTGACTTTTCAGATATAGTTACAAATTGCTTTCCAGAATTGTTGGACCTATTCACCACTCCACTAAAAATGCATTAGGATTCATGTCTTCCTACAGAGTCTACAACAAATGTCATGTGAGTCTTTTATCTTATTTGTCAGAACTTTAGCAGTTTTTTTCCCCATAATTATTTTTCTAATTACTAGTGATTTGCAGAATTTTTTCATTTGATGATAATTGCTTATGTTTCTTCCTTTGGAAATTCCTTTGACCATTTATCTCTTAGGAAATAGGTGCCATTTTTATACATTGAAATAAGTTTTGTCGACAAATTTGCTGCAGATATTTTTCCCAGTTAACAATTTCATTTCTAATTTTAACTATATTGGTTTTGTTTATTCAAAAATTTCTTAATTTTATGTAAGCAAAGTTGGACATTTTATCTTCTGTGGTCTGCTCTGTTCCTTCTCTTGTCATGACCTCTTCTCTTAGACATAGTCATAAAAGGTATTTTCTTCCTTGCTCTTATAATATGTTTATGATATGACCTTTTATATCTAGCCCATCTATTCATTGGAAACCTGTGTCATATGGTATGAGATGTTGGTTTAAAACTAATTTCTTACAGATTACTTCTTAGATTTTCTTGAATAATAGTGCTTACCCCAGTATTAGAGGAATTTTGGGTTAATGAAACAATAGGCTACTATATTTGTTTTTTATGCTGTGTACATAATCTATTCCATTGATTGTCATCTGTTTTTTAACTAGTACCGAATTGTTTCAGGGATGACTGCTTTATAGTTTACTTTGAGGTCTTCTGTCTTAGGCCTCACTACTCCTGTTATTTTTTTTTTCAGTATTCCTATGAGAATCTTGAGCCTTTTTTTGTATTACTTTTATCATTTTTTCCCTAGTTCTCTAGGTAGGTCGTTGGTAATTTGATTTCTGTGGAACTGAATAAGTACATTATTATTATTTTTTTGTGGGGTGAGGCGATAGCAGTTAAGTGACTTGCCCAGAGTCACACAGCTAGTGACTTGCTTATCTGAGGCTGGATTTGAACTCAGGTCCTCCTGACTCCAGGGCTGGTGCTCTAGACATAAATGCATCATTTTAAGAAATGCTGTCATTTTTTTTTTATATTGCCACAGCTCAACTATGAGCTATTGATATGTCTCCGCTTACCTCTGTTTTCATTTCTCTAAAGAATATTTTCTAATTGTATTTTTATAATTCCTATGTATGTCTTGGTAGGTGGACTCTTAACCCATGTTATAAGTTCAGTAATTATTTTTAATAGAATTTTACTTTCTATCTTTTTTTGGGATTTGTTGATAATATATAGGAAGGCTGATGATTTATTGTGGGCTTATTTCGTATCCTGCTATTTTGCTGAAATTATTGTTTCAATTAAATTTAGTGACTTGGTTCTCTAGGTCATCATATCAAATGCAAAAAGTGATTATTTTGTTTCATCTTTGTCTATGCATTTTCCCTCAATTTCTTTGTCTTATTTATGTAGCTAATATTTCTAACACTGTTAAATAATAGTGGCAATAATAGACCTCTTTGTTTACCCTCGATCTTACTATAGTGACTTCTAGTTTATCATCTTTACACATAATGCTGATTCTTGGTTTTCATAGATACTATTTACTATATTAAGACATAGTGAATTTACTCTTTTGCTTTTTACTGTTTTTTAACAAAAATGGGTGTTTGTATTTTGTTAAAAGCTGGAAGGCTTTCTTACCTCAGGATTGATGTATGATGGCTGGCCTGTATCAGGGTTGACATAGGGTAGTGGTGTGGGTGTGGTATTCTGACCTTGGGCATGCCCTAATCCTTGCTTCATGGTCTGAACCCCACAGGCTTGTGTGCCCCAGTTTTTGAGCAGAGCCACATGGCCACAGCATTTAGGTTATAAGTCTAGACTTAGCTCCCTTATCTCTGCTCTAGTATATAGCTTCTGGGTCTAGTTTTCCATTTCTGCCTTCATCTATGCTAGAATACTTTTGTGCTATATTCCAGTGCTAGGCTTTTCTGACTTAGATTCATCAGCTAGTACCCAAAGGCTTATGACTTTCTCTTTGTGAGGATCTGAGATGGAAAAATACAATTACTGTAATTTTGCCTTAGATTTCTCTATCACTTTTTCATCTAGTGCCCTTTCTTATCCTCGTTGGAGTGGTTGTGGGAGACCTGAGTTGTTTTGCTTCTGTTTACAACACTGTCTTCAGCGGAATTTTGTGTATATAGAGAGATTTATCTCTGTGTGTGTATATATGTGTGCATGTATACATGTGTATATGAATGTATATATTTTATTCTGATGGTGTACATTGTCACCAAATTGGTACCAAGATTAAATAGTTAGAAGAGAGCAACTGGGTTGTCCATGGGAATTACAAAGCTACTTTAATTACCCAAAACTTGTCACTAAAACGAAGTTTCATCTTTTTAACACTAACATTTCACTGGTGTTATTATATAGCTGTATGGCTGTCATAGAATACTAAAATCTCCAAGAAATTAAATAACACTCATGAGACAATAGTGGATGAGATAGGCTGCTACCTATAATAACGAAGGAACTTTGAAAAAGAACCAGAGTAAAGGAATCAAAGAAATGTATGAATGAAAAAAGAAAATGGTGAGTGAGTTAATCAATGGGAAGATGAAGACAAAATTTTCACAAGATCATCAGATATTGATAGGTGGTGATCTGCTTGTTGGAAGGAATTGCTATATTTATGAGATCAAGATCCAGATTCACTTATCTTTTTGAGTACTGAATGTATTGTCATTAAAAAAAAAAAGATTCATAGTAGTTCCCTAATAATATTATATATAATTGCCTTCCCTTTGAGATTTTCTCCAATCACCTGATTTTATGTATGATGAAATGGAGGCACAGGCTCATCAGGGAGGGCCTTTAGAGGACTTTTTTCCCAACATTTTACATACAAGATCATCTGGCAAGTCAAATGAATTGCCTAAAGTTACATAAGTAGTCAGGCAATGTGATGCAGAGCTGTGACTTGAATCTAGATCCTTTGATTCCACATCTAATGCACTTTCCACTTCCACACTCTGACTCTTGTTTTTTTGCTGTTATGTCATGTTGTCTGTGTCTTAAATAACAAACTTTAAGTTAATTTTTATGAGAAAGAAAAATGAATGTACTACATTCCATAATAATAAATTAGACCCTCATGGCATAGATGGTTTTTAAGCTCTCTGGATGTATGTCTGTGTCTTTTATTGAATCTAAATTTCGTGCCACTCCAATAAACTTGAGATAATGCCTTGCTCTAATTTTTATGAATGTTTTGGGATATGGTAAGCAAAGACATAAATATAAATTTTGTTTTATTTTATAGCGGCTCTCATTAGAGGAAATCGCAAAAATTGTGCTCAATTTTCTGGCTCTTTGGACTGGCTAATCAGCAGATTGGAAAGACTGGAGGCATCCTCAGGTATATTGTTTACTTATCTTTTTACTTCTATATTTTTCCTCTTTCCTTTAAAGCACAAAAATAAATCTTTGCATTTAAATAGAGTGTATTTGTGTGTGTATATGTATGTATTTATAATTTCTTCTTTTAATGAATTTGTTTTACTTTTGTTTATCAGGACCTATGATTTCATTGGAATGGGCAACATCAGTTAAGGAGACTACCTCTACCAATGTAGATTAGCTGCTTCTCTTAGAGAGTTACCTGGGGCATTGAGAGATGAATGGCTTGGCCAGGATCATATGATATGTATCAAAAGATGGACTTGAACCTGGATCTTTTTGAATTGGGCGTTTGTTGAAGTGGAATGGATGATCCTGTTCTGTGCAGTTCCAATGTCTGGGGCTTTTGTATCCACAGCCAAATGGAAATAACTTGTCTTAGACATGTTACTAAGAAGTAAAGTAAGAATAATAGCTCCCCTTAGTGGTAGTATTACAGCACTTTGTTGTGCACCATCCTTTTTGTAGAGAAAAGGTAGTCACTGTGTTATCTAGCCAAGGGATTTTAATCAGTTAAGTGTCATATTTGAGCTAATCATAAGCTAATCATAAAGCCTGCAGCTTTTTTTTTCTTGACTCCTAGGTTTGATTTAGTCTAGGAAAAGAAATGGGATAATATGGAAAAGAGTAAAAATGTAAATTTGCTATCTGTATGTGACTTAGTTCCCAGCTCATTAAGTATTTTACTCTATCAAGTCACTTTCCAGAGCATTCATATATTCAGATGCTTATATACTTTATTTTACATAGAATAAGATTTGAAGAAAAGTAGATCTGACACTTTGGTATGTCAGTGGTTGTTGCCAACCATCTCTTCTTGGTTCTTTCTTCTTTTTCCTCCCATATGGAGGTGAAATCCTGACTGCACATATCTGGGACTTAGGAAAGAAAAAGATATGGAGAACTGTAGACCCATCCTGTATCTTGGGCTGATATGGAAAAATGACTTCCTTATTCTCCCTGCATATAAGGATACAGGCAGAAGTCATGTTAACTGGCAGACTTTGGTGGTTACTGGACAATATTGATCATGAGTGTGATCCTGAGCTCTCTTGACTACTCCGGTCAATGTCCTGCAAGAATTCCTCATCAACTGCTGCATCAGTTTCTTAGTCTTTCTATCATTCTCTCACTTTCTGCCTCTCATGTCAATATCTCAGGGGCATAAGTACCTACTGCCATGTCAGAGAAAGGAGGAGAGGTGATGGAAAGAGAGCCTTCAAACACAGTAGACATAGTTTGTGACTTTTTCCTTGTGTCAAAAATACTAGAGACTCATTGCAGCCACAAGTGAGCTGGGGAAGGTTCATTCTTCTGGGACCATGAGAAGTTGCACTTTCATACAGTTCAGTTCTTTCTCCCCTTTCTTCCTTCCTTCCTTCCTTCCTTCCTTCCTTCCTTCCTTCCTTCCTTCCTTCCTTCCTTCCTTCCTTCCTTGCCTAGGAGGCAGCTAGGTAGCTCTGTGGATAGAGCAATGGGCTCAGAGTCAAGAAGACTCTAATTCACATCAGGCCTCAGAAACTTACTAGCTGTGTGAACCTGGGCAAATTACTTACCCTCTCTTTGCACTAATCCATTGAAGAAGGAAATGGCATACCACTCTAGTATCTTTGTTAGAAAAACAAAAGGAAACCTGTTGACAGTATGGTCCATGAGGTCATGAAGACTCAGACATGACTGAACAACAACAAAATTTGCCAAGTACTTGGCTAAACATGAGAGATTCAGATAGAAGCAAAAAGAAAAAAAAAGTCGTGCTTTCAAAGAGATCACCGTCTAAAGGAGGAGTCAAAATGCAAACAACTATGTACAAAAATATGTACTTGATAAGGCACTTCATTAAGTGGGGCTGGGAAAGGCTTCTTGCAGAAGATGGGATTTTAGCTGAGAATTGAAGAAAGCCAGGGAAGCCAGTAGGTGGAGATGAGAAGAGAGAATTTCAGGCATGGAAGACAGCCAGTGAGAATACATGGCATCTGGAGATGGAGTGTCTTTTGTGAGGACTAGCAAGGATGCCAGTTTCACATGATCTCAGAGTACATGGGGGTGAGTAAGATGTAAGAAGACTGGAAATGTAGGAAGGGACCAAGTTATGAAGTTCTCTGTGACTGTTTTGAGTGCCAAACATATAAATTCACATTTGATCCCAGAGCTGATGGGGAGTCATTGTTGTTTATTAAATGGGGAGAGAAGAGGTCACATGATCAGACCTGAACTTTAGGAAGATCAATTTTACAACTGAGCAGAGAGTGCACTGGAATGTGTGGAAACTCTGTGTGTGTGTGTGTGTGTGTGTGTGTGTGTGTGTGTGTGTGAGAGAGAGAGAGAGAGAGAAGAGAGAGAGAGAGAGAGAGAGAGAGAGAGAGAGAGAGAGGCATTCAAGATGCTACCTAGGTTGTCAGCCTAGGGGATTGGAATGATGGTGGTGCTCTCAACAGTAATAGGAAAGTTTGGAAGCTAAGAGAGTTTGAGAGGAAAGTTAATGAGTTTAGTTTTGTTCAGTTGAATTTAAGAAGACCAAAGGATATAAATTCATTATGTGTCATAGGCTGTTAGAGATGTATGACTGGTGGTCAGGAGAGAGGTTTGTGAAGGATAATTAGATTTTAAAATCATCTGAATAGAGATGGCAATTGCATCCATGAGAGTTGATGATATCACCAAGCAAAATATCATAGAAAGAGAAGAGAAGAGCACCTAAGATAGAGACTTGGGGATAATCCTCAATTAGCATGAAGCAAAGAAGACTGAGAAAAAGTGGTTGAACAGGTAAATGGAGAACTGGACGTGTCCCAGAAATCTAAAGAGAAGAGTATCGTGGAGATGATTAAGAACAGAGACTTTTTTTAGTCTTTGTATCACCGCTGTCGGCTTGGCATATAATGAATGTTTATTGTATAGAATTGAAGCTTTAGACATAAAATGTCGCATTCATTGACTGAGATCTTTACATCCAGAGAATATAGGCATGCAACCTCAGTTCCTTGCACAATCTGCCAGCTTCTAGAATGTATTTGAAAATAAGGGGACTAATTTATAAATAAAATTTCAGCTGAAGAAGGCATTTTTATAGGATTTTGGAGATTAGCATGGGCATAGACACATAAAATGAATTTTTTTATTATTTGCTTTTTTTTTTTAAACCAATAATGCTTTCTAGGCTTAAATTTACATGACTGACTTAAAGGAAAAGTGGCATTCTGGCTTTACTGTAAGATTATGAAAAAGAATGCCTACTGCATTTCCATTTCTTTTCATATTTTATCTATAGTCAATAGTACTAGGTTAAATAAAATATTTATAGGAAAATATTAATATGTACTACTCTGCTTTAGTATTCCATGCTTATTATTTTGAAGCTCTATAGAGATGTACAAGTATTAAGTAAATACCTTTGTAGATAGCATAATTAGGTGCCTGAAAAGTAGATACCATTTGCATATATGTAATCGTAAATTGCCTTAATTTGAAGTTTTCCTCATTAATCATTTGCATACTATTTTAGGGATTGACACTTTTTTTCTGTTTTTTCTTCCACTCATGATGTCAGTCTACTTGAGTTTAGCCATCTAAATGTTTCACATTGCTCTTTTGCAGACGCTGTGTTGTGTCTTTAAATATTTTGCAATAAAGTTCTTTCAGAAGACTGCTGGGAATAGTTTCCTTGATAATCTGTAGATATAAATGGGTATTTTATTTAAAAAATAGTTTTCCCTCATGCTATATTCTGTTAGCTTTATAGAATTGTCCTTTAATTATAAAGTGTATGACTAGAACAGTATCAAAAGTCCCAGCTGTCAACTGAAAAGATGTGACTACTATGTTTAAATTCAATAATGATAGGATGGAGGTCAAGAATAAAATTTTTCAGCAATGTGGGATCATAGGATTTAGAGATGGAAAATGCATTAAAGATATATTATCACCCCGTCAGTGTATCCACAGAGCTCCATTTCCACAACCAATTAAAAGACTTTAGTATCATACACTATGAACCATTTAGTCATTATGCCTGACAGGAAGTAGTCAGAAAATATCTGGGCCTACTCTGAAGTTGGGAGGGAAGTGCCCTTTCATTATAAATATCTGAAAGCAAAGCTGCTTCAAGTTTCTGTGTGCTGGATTGGAATGCCTACTGAGCACAGTCATGCTTAGCCTCCAGTCAATTAAGTGTCCCAGTGTAAAGTATAGATAGCTGATACTCCAGAAGTGGTACAGTCCTCCGTATGCTCCTGTTTGTGGATAACACTTTTCTAATTGTGTCAGAATTTAGACTGCTACAGAGTCTCCCAAATGAGATCCTCAACAACTCACAAGATTGCTGCATAAGAATCCATTAAAAATTAAGTATATGAAAAATATCTATTATCCTGCTCTAATATGTGGTTGGATTGAGCTAGTTCATCAATATATATATTTTAGGCATCTTCTAGATGGATGCTGAGCTGAGTCCAGAAGAGAATTAATTAGAAAGTGGACTGGATTGCATATGGGGAGTTAGACAGTAACTGTTCGTTGAAGTAAAACCTTAAGAATTAGGAATATGTGCATCCAAGTCCTGCCTCTGACACATGCTAGCTATGTTAGCTTCCACAGATCATCTCTTACCATTTGAGACATCTTGTTAAGAACATAAATTACCTATGAGATGAATTGTTTATCTACATTAGTAGAAGGGCCTTCTATACCATACAGAAGAAATTATAGCTACAAATTAAAAAAAATATTCAGAGCATGCTAAATAACTACGAATTATAGAATATTATAATCTTCAAATAATCACGTTATATGTGACTCAAAAGGCAAAGGAGAAATATATGGTAAGTAGAATGAAGCATAATATCGGTGATGATAAATGTGTAATAAAGAACATTAATCATTAAATATCTGATCAGAAATAGAAATGGGCCAGCAGCATAGCAAGAGTAAGAAATAACAGATGCAAAAATTGAATGCTGTACTTATCCCTTTGCAAAGTTCAACTGTCTATAAGAAGCCCTCCATGATATTTTGTAGATCCCCTTAGTCTAGACACTTACCATTTCTTGGACTAGTGAATACATTCCTAATTAGTTTCCCTGTTTCAGGTCTTTGCCTTTGAAAATTCATCATCCACACAGCTATCAAAGTATTGCTAATGATGGTGGTGTTGATGATAAACAATAGCTAACATTTATATAGGGCTTTAAGCTTTACAAATGATGTCTATGTCTGTGATACATTATTTAATCCTAAATAGGCCTAAGCTAAGATCTGATCAAATTACTCTTCTGCTGAAAAAGCGCCATAAGTGTCTCCTTATTTGCCTTTGATGTCAGGGGATTCTCTCAACCTCTTTGAGAAGCATACCATTGAGCTGGATGTGACTCAAAGGTAGGGAGCCGCACTGAAAGCAAAGAGATTATTAGCAGACCAAGGAATACTCTTCTTGCTAATAATAAATTCAGGTTTCTAGGGTATGGATTTTTTAAATAATCTTTCAGGTCTGCTTAGAGTACAAAGCCAATAGGGAAACTTCTCTCTCTTTCTGGAAAAGATTATACTTGTTCCAAAGCTTGTCCATATTTCTTTAAACTTTTTATTTTACATTGCTGTTCACCTAGTGTCTTTACAAACCACTATTAGAATAAAACAAGTATTAATCCAAGAGTGTTGTTTATTAATGTATTTCATTTGTTCAAAAGCATCTCAGTGGGAGGATATAGTCAGCTGCACACAGAGAAGAGAAAAGGAAATTCTCTGTATAAATCTCTGGGCCTTTTAATGTTATCTGCATTGGTATTATTTATGCAAAAACTTTAAAATTTTATGTAATCAAATCTATTTTACCTCACATTCATCTCTATCTGTTTTTTGGTCATGGAACTCTTCCAATATCTATAGATCTGAAAGGTAATTTTCCCCATACTTCAATGATTAACTTATAATATCACCCTTTATGTCTAACTCGTGACCTAATTTTGAACTTATTTTGGTTTGTAGTGTGAGATGTTGGTTTATATCTAACTTCTGCCAGACTACTTTCCAAGTTTCTCAACAGTTTTTATCAAATAATGAGTTCTTGAAGACTTTGGGTTTATCAAAAACCAGGTTACTCTGTTCATTTGCTTCTTAATATTATTTACCTAGTCAGTTCCAGGGATCAACTTCTCTATTCTTTATCCAGTACCAAATTGTTTTGATCACTATAACTTTGTAATAGAGTTTGATATCTGGTATTTTAGGCTACCTTTCTTCCCTTTTTTTTCCATTGATTCCCTTGATGTTCTTAACTTTTTGTTCCTCTAGATGAATTTTACTATTTTTCCTAGCTTTACAGAGTAATTCTTTGGTAGTTTGATTAGTATTACACTGAATAGCTAAAGTAATTTAGGTAATATTGTCATTTTTATCATATTAACTCAGCCTAACTGTGAGCAATTAACATTTTTCCAATTATATAGCACTGTATTTATGTGAAGAGTGTTTTGTTTTGTTTTGTTTTTAACATACAGGCAAAATAGGTTTAGTGGAATGTCTTTAGTCGCCGTTGAAAGTAGCAATTTTGGAAACATTAGTTTCTCCATAAATATATGCAAACCATTTCCAAAACCTGAGAAGAATTATACAATTTGTAATCATTAACTGAATGATTGCCATCCCTTTTTATATGATGTTTCATCTCTTACCTCCCACCCTATCCCTGAACTTGATGCAATAAATCCCTACCTGTCTAGTTTACAGAGTAAAATTGTGTTAAATTGTAAATATCATCATCAGTGTTTAACTCTATATATCAATAATGTATTGGAAAATATCCAGTTTCAAATTAGGTTCCTATAACATGGCAAAGTAGATGTTTCTATTTTAAAATAAATTATTGAAAGCATATTTTGACGAAGGGTAGGAGGCTAATCAGGAACTTATCAATGCTCCAATTTGAACTGCACACTTGCCTTTTTACTTCTTGAGAAAAAACACTTTTGGAAGTCATACACATATTTCATTAAATTATGCAGCAGTCTTTTTTTTTTAATTGTCTCAGAACTGTTTTATTGGAGATCTCTGGTCACCGAATCAAGTTCAATGTTTCAGGACAGTAGGAATGGTAACAAACTAGATAACAGCAACTAGAGCCAGGATGGCCTTCTTTTTGTATCCAAGCCACCACATTTGTCTTTGAATCTGTTTAGATTTGTTGTTAAAAGCTGTTGCATTATCTTATAAGCTTTCTGATTTGTCTTGTAGCTCATCTAGTCTCTTTCTTCTTTCAACCACTTTTGTAATATCCTCTTGCATGACATCAGTTACTTCATCCACCTGATTCTGTACATGCCTAATTTTGTCATTCCAAGGTCCAAATTTTGGTCCAGATGGGCCCTTAGGAAAAAATCCTCTTCTCCATCTGAATCTCCTTCCAAAAGATTTCTCCTTTCACTTTTCATTGAACCAGTGACATCCCCATCTTTTAGGTGGCACTTGAATTTAGGAGTCATCTTTATTACTCAAAAAGTTGTTTTCCTTTTCCCAACTTTAAGAGGCAGATATGTACCACCTGGGCATCTGCTGAGAGGCTTCTGGTCACCCCTTAGAGCCATGCCCGCCTGGGCTGAACTGGGCGAGGGGAGGGGAAGAATGTTTTTTAAATTGTGTTCATGCTCTGGGAGATAGACTTCCAGGTATTTTATACTCTGTAGTTATTTTAAATGGAATTTCTCTTTCTATCTCTTCTGCTGGGTTTTATTAGTAACATATAGAAATGCTGAAAACTTATGTGTGAGATTTATATCCTTCAGCTTTACTAAAGTTTTAAATTATTTCTATTAGTTTTTTTTAGTTGACTCTCTTGGGTTCTCTTAGTAAACCATTATATTAATTTTCTCAATATCTATACTTATTCCTTCAATTTCATTTTTTTTTGCCTTATTGCTACAGAAAGCATTTCTAGTACAATATTGGATAATAATGGTGACAATGGTCATCCTTGCTTCATCTTTGACTTTATTGGAAACATATCTAGCTTATTCCTATTACAGATAATGTTAATATGATGAATTTTGCTTATAATTTCCCTAATATTGAACCAGCACTGTCTTCCTGATATAAATACCAACTGTTCATAGTGTATGATTTTTGTGATATGTTATTACAATTTCCTTGCTAATATTTCATTTAAAGTTTTGCATTGATATACATTAAGGAAATTAATCTATAGTTTTTTTTTCTCTCTTTTGTCTTTCCCTGAGTTAGGTATCAAGACCATGTTTGTGTCATAAAAGAAATTTGGTAGAACTCCTTGTTTATTTTTTTTTATTTTTTATTTTTTTAGGCAATTGGGGTTAAGTGACTTGCCCAGGGTCACACAGCTAGTAAGTGTCAAGTGTTTGGTCTGAGGTCGAATTTGAACTCAGGTCCTCCTGACTTCAGGGCCGGTGCTCTATCCACTGTGCCACCTAGCTGCCCCCTATTTTTTTCAAATAGTTATGTAGTATTGGATTTAATTGTTCTTTAAATAGTCTGTAGAATTAACTTGTAAATACATCTGGTACTGGAGTTTTTTCTTAGGGAGTTCGTTTATGGATTATTTAATTTATTTTTCTAAGGTAGGGTTATTCAAGTATTCTATTTCTTGTTCTGTTAATTGGGGCAATTTATATTCTTGGAAATATTTATCTATTTAATTTAGACTGTCTTGAACTGCATTTGAATTGACTTAACTTGCCTAAGCAAAAGTTCTGGTTGGCAAAGAGCCTCTCATGTAATGCTCTTGGCATTACTCAACAAATATACAAGGGCTGTCTTTATAGCCCCCATCCTCTCTCTTATTTACATATTCAATTTCCTTTTCTTAATCATCTGAGCAACTTATATTTTGGTAAATATTGATCCATTTCACTTAGGTTGTTAGATTTATTGGCATATAACTGGACAGAATAGCTTTAATTTTATGTTCATTGGTTGCAAATTCACCCCTTTCATTTTTGATACTGATAGTTTGATTTGCTTCTTTCCTTTTTAAATCAAATTACCCGAAGGCTTATCTATTAAAAAAAAGTTCCTAGTTTTACTTATTAGTTTGATGTTTTCTTCTAAACTTTCAATTTTATTACCATCATTTTTATTTTGATATTTAATTGCAGTGGTGTTAATTTGTTGCTTTTCATGTTTTTTTTTTAGTTGCATGCACAATTTGTTACTCTGTTCTTGCTCTCTTTTATTGTTATAACCATTTAGAGATACTAATTTCCCCCTAAGTACAGTTTTGGCTACATCTTATACATTTTGGTTGTCTCATTGTTACTGTTACATTTAATAAAGTTATTTTTATTTAGTTTCCAATTAATTTTTAATCTATGCTTCTAAAACCTATTGTATGTAATTTTATTGTATTATGGTCAGAAAAAATGTTTAATATTTATGCTATTCTGTATTTTTGTAAGGTTTTTGTGGCCTAACATGATCAGTTTTTGTGAAGGTTCCATGCGTAGCTGAGAAATAGATATGCTCCATTCTGTTTCTATTTGGTATTCTCCAGTTTTTGCACATTTTTCATACCCACTTCTTGACTTTGTACTTATTTTAATATTGGGCCTTCCTCATTTCTGGTGAGAGGCAGGATGTCTGGTCCGAGCATTTGTCCTTTTATGACCTTTCGCTTCTTTCACAGTTCAGTCTGGGACCTATCATATCTAAGTTTTATAAAAATTTTGTTCATCTAAATGTCTTTCTTGTTGATTTCAAAGTTAGATAGTTCTAAGAGGGTTAAATTGAAGTTTGTCTCCCGCATGCACCTCATTACATAATTTTATTTTGTATTTACTCCTGCATGTCATTTAACTTTCCTTTAAGATTTTACATGCAATTCCGTTTGTTAAATATGTGGTCAGTATTGATATTAACTCATTGTCTATGGCACTTTTTAGCAAAATGTATCTTTTCTTTTTACCGCTTTTAATTTGGTCTGTTTTTGCTTTTGCTTTATTTGAGATCATGATCCCTGCTTTTTTTTTTTTTAAACTGCAGTTGAAGCATAATAGATTCTACTCTGGCCTCTTATTTTAGCTCTATGTATATGTTTCTCTTTAAAGTATTTTTCTTGCATTGTTGGATTCTGGTTTCTAATCATTCAGTCTCTTCTTTTGTTTTTTGGGTGAGTTCATCCCATTCATAATCACAGTTATGATTGCTAACTGTATATTTCCCTCCATTCTATTCTTTTATTCTATTCCTCCCCTCAAGAGTCTGTTTTACCTCTGACCACTGCTTCCCTTAATCTATCCTCACTCATCAGCTCCCTCCACTTTCTATTAATCCCTTTCCCTCCTGCTTCCTGGTTGGGTAAAATGAATTTCTATACCTAATTTTGCGTGTGTGTGTGTGTGTGTGTGTGTGTGTGTGTGTGTGTGTGTGTATTCTTTCCTCCTTAAGCCAATTCAGATGACAGTGAAGTCCCAATATTGCCAGGTCTTAATTGTTTTCTAAAATAATTTTTTGATCTTTTAAAAAATGCCTTTCTTTGACTCTTCTAAGAATTATTGTTGACTTGCGTCTAATCTGCATTTTTTCTTTGAGGCTTTGCTTACAGATTTTTTGAAGTCATGTGTTTGTGACTTGAGCTTTCTTTCACCGCAAGTATCTTTTTGTTTTGTTTTGTGTTTTTGCACATTTTTCATACCCATTTCTTGACTTTGTACTTATTTTAGTATTGGGCCTTGCTGATTTCTGGTGAGAGGCAGGATGTCTGGTCCAAGCATTTGTCCTTTTATGACCTTTCGCTTCTTTCACAGTTCAGTCTGGGACCTACAGGTTTTCAGTGCTTCCAGAATGCTTTGATCTGGGGTGTGTGTGGGGGTGTTCTGTTCATAACCTTCCTGGTCTGAGCTCTTTAAGTTCCTGACCTAGGTTTGGGTCTCTTGCCGTATGTGTAGTTGAGTTTCAGTAGGCTGTTGCTGGACTCAGGCCCTGAGAGGTTCTGTAGGTTCAGAGCACCAGGACTTCTGGCTCCCCTTAGTTCTTGGGCTTCTGTCCTATTTATTCCATCATGGGCTTACATGCTGAACTAAAGGTTAGAACTGAGTCACTGCTCTGCTCCTGTACTCAGAGCCTGTTTCTGAACACAGCTGGACACAGCTAAGTTTCTGAAATTTGTTCCTTGCTCATTATACAGTTAGGCTTCTGCTCATTCACAACTGCTTCTCTTGGCCCTGGAACTGTTACTGGGAATTGGGTAATGAGTGATAGAGCTGCCAAATGGCAGCACTAGTTCAGGAATACCTGAAGGCTCTTCCTGCATCAGTGCTTCCCGTTCTGGTGCTCTATCTCAGTTCTCTTTCATTCTCTGGTGCTGAAATGTCTCCGGTGCTCTTGACTGGTCCCCATAATAAGGTCTGCAAACCTCTCTGTCTGTCTTTGTAAGCTGCCCTGAGCTGAAGAAATTATTCTCTGTGACTTTTTCTTGGCTTTCCTCATCAGAATTTGGTTTGAAACATGTTCCAAGTTGCTGTGGTAGAATGATGGCTGAGCCAAACAAAAATACTTCCTCTTATTCCTCCATTCTGACTCTACCCCCTTTAGTGCCATTTGTCTTAACTCAAGAAAATTATCATGAATTGCGATGATAAGAGTACAAATATGATGACTTCTTTGTACTTGATGGTTCAAAGAATTATTCATAAAAATCTTTGGGGATTTTCCCCCCTTTTCACCTTTTTTTTTCCTTTCTGGTTTTATTCTTAAATGCTCTCAGGATGACTTTGATTAGTTAGGTCTCTCACCAAACTTTCTTGAAACTGAGTTTTCCTCCCAGTGCCTCTCTGTTTTATAAAGCTATACCCTCATTCCCAACATACCTTTGTATTTATTCTCTCTATACTGGTGATGCCAAGGATTGAACATGACACTGGAGTCAGGAAGGAATCTGAATTCAAATGTGGTCTCAGACAGTTAGTAGCTCAATGACCCTGGGCAAGCCATTTAACATCCATTTATTTAAGTTTCCTCAGCTTTAAAATGAGGATAATAATAGCTCCAACCTCAAAGGGTTGTTATGAAGATCAGTATTTGTAAAAGTGCTTGGCATTCTCCTTGGCATATAGTAGGAGCTATTTAAATGCTTATAACCTTTCCCCCTTCAGATACATAGTGGATCTGGGATAGACAAATGGTGGCCTGGAAGAAAGAGTATTTTTAACATTTTCAAATAAAGTTTTATATTATTTGATAATGTAAAAACTTTTTAGCTCAAGGGAGGCACAAAAAGACAAGCAGAGCTGGATTTGGCCCTCAGATTATAGTTTACCAACTCCTAGACTAGATGATCTCTCTAAAGTGCTTACTTTCAGAATCACTTTTTATCCACATAGTTTGTTGTCCTTCAATCTTTATGAAATGTTATGTATTACTATAGATACAGATATAGTATATTTATGTATAGTATATGGTATACTATAGATATAGTATATATAGTATATATATGCTATATATAGAATAGATATATAATTTACATGTAGTATCTCTATTGTGTGTATAGATATATAGTGCATATAATATGTATAGTACAATATAGTACAGTATAGTATAGAATAGTGTAGTGTAGTGTAGTACTTCAGTCGTTCAGTTGTGCCCTACTCTCTGTTATCCTGTGGACCATAGCATGCCAGTACTGTCCATGGGGTTTTCTTGCAAAGATTCTGGAGTGGTTTGCTTTTTCCTTCCCCAGTGGATTAAGGCAAACAGAGGTTAAGTGACTTGCCCAGGGTCAGTTAGGAAGTGACTGAGACCTGATTTGTACTCAGGTCTTCCTGACTTAAGGCCCAGTGCTTTCTACTTAGCCACCTAAGTGTCTCCATAGTAGAGTATAGTTTTGTAGTTAGGTAATATATATGTATGTGTATACACATAACATAAATAACACATTTTATGTACATTGTGTGTATGAATACACACACACACAATGTCTATTATTGTTGTTCATTAGTTTTCTTTTTAAATCCCACATTGAGGCTCATTTCTCACTAACCACTTGTTGGGCTATATTGAGATATCAGAGCACTCAGTATAACATTGATAATTGGTATAAGACTTATTTCTCAGTGACACCAGACATATGAAGAACATTCTATCAGAGCTAAAACCCATGGTGAAAACCAGTCAATCATGACAAACTCTCGAAAAAGTGATAGTTTGCTTGTAGGAGGAGACAAATATAAAATTAAAGTAATTTACTAAAGCATATGCTTAATTTTCTCAGTCTACTGAATCTTTCTTGGGGATGATATTTTCCTGTGGTTATCTTGTTTCTAAGAATAGATAATGAAAAGAATAGATAAAAGTCCCTGGGCTTTTTTTTTTCACTTTTATTACTTTTGTTTTGTCTTTAGGGATTCTAGAGGTTTTACACTGTGTATTGGTGGAAAGTCCAGAAGCTCTGAATATTATTAAAGAAGGACATATTAAATCCATTATCTCACTTTTAGACAAACATGGACGAAATCACAAGGTGAGGGAGATGTATTTTATCAACCTAAGATGAACCAAATTGTAGCAAAATAGGATAATACGTCTTACTGGGATTATTCCACTGACATTAGTGACATGTCAAGTGGTACTAAGTACTTTACAGACTATGTTAACACATAGGAATATGATATGTTTCCTAACTTCTAGGAGCTAAGAATGAGGCATTGAAAATATGGGAAAAAAGAAAAACTTAAACACACCGCAAACTTTTCCTTAAGAGAAACTATTTTCCCTTTTAGTTTCAATTGTTTTGTAAGTACTTTTGGGAATAATTGATGTTTATTCATATGTAGAATTAAATAAGATTTGAATTTTTATAGAGAGTATATTCTTGGAAACTTAAAATTATGACTCCTAGGGAATCACAAGGACGTTTGCTTCTTTCTAATGTGAATGTTACTGATTGAATTTGAATAATAAAGAGTAAATAAAATGAGAAGAAAGCTGTTTTCTTTTTTAGGTTCTGGATGTCTTGTGTTCTCTCTGTGTTTGCCATGGAGTTGCTGTCCGTTCCAATCAGCATCTAATCTGTGACAACCTCCTACCAGGAAGAGATCTGCTACTACAGACACGTCTTGTGAATCACGTGAGCAGGTATTTTTTTTTTAAATGAAGTCAAATGACATCTAGACTTTGTAAGTCTCTCTTCTAAAAGTAGTATCTTATAAACTTTTGGATTGTACAACTTAAAAGTATTATTTTACATTAATACCATTCATAAAGTATTCACTTTATTACTCAAATACTGAAATGGATTCGTGATCTTATTAATTCTAGAATTACTTCCATTGGTACAAATTGTAACCCAGTCATGCCTACCTACCATACATAACTCTTGTCCATGTACTTCCATACATTTACCATGGTAGGGGAGGGTCTGCCCAGATGTGCTAGAGACCTTCTTTACTTGGTAAAATTACCAGTGAAGTACTCTTGTTATTTATCTGCTATCCCTTGTTCTTAACATATAACTAGCCCTTCTTTTCTTTGTATCATAAAATTCCTTGATGTTATCTTTTACTCCTAATCTTTGAAGTGACTCATTGATTATATGTAGTAGCCTATTCATAACCTTCATGTACCTCTGCATTGTCTTCTATGTGATACTTATTTTTAATTCTTCAGAGGTAGTTGTATTTCATGACCATCACTGTTAAAGTAGACAAATTGAGAAAAAAAAGTTATATTATACAAGCTTAAAATTAAGTCAGAGGTTTTATATCTTTATCATTCCATGTAGTAAATCAAACTAAAACGGGTCATCTAAATAGCTAAATTAAATTTAAAGTCTGATGGAATAAGTTGAAAAGAGAAGTAAAGACATGATAATTTTTTGTATTCATAGAAGCAAGTAAAATGTGATGATTCAGTTTGTCCCTAGAAGCTTTTGAAGATGTGACTAAAATTTAACGTGCCAACCTCAGTAATCAAGCATTTATTAACTACATACCATGTGCCAGAAACTGTACTAAGCATGGTAAATAAAAGTTAATAAACACAGCTTTCTCCTCAAGGATCTTGCATTTTGTGCCATACATTTTTGTGAGGGAATGAAATGTGGCGTCTTACACTGGCCAAAAAGGAATTAATTCTGTAATTAGATTATGGAAAGGGGAAAAGTTGGTTTTCCTGTTATAGTTCTTTCAACTATAGCATATGTTGAAGACATAGTTACTTAAGTATATGTGTTATCCAGAAGCAATAGAAAAAATTATAGTAGAAATTTCATATTTTACTCCCATTCAACCAAAATCAAAGAATTATGGTTTGGGTTTGTATAACTCTCTCTCTCTCTCTCTTTCTCTTTTAATTAAAGAGATAACAATCCTTTGTTGACAATTTTATGTTGTCTTCAATATATTGTGCAAAATGTCCAGAGATGTTCTAGAATCAACTCTGACTCTTGAGAGCCAATTGTTAAATTTTGTGTGAGCATTAAAACCTCAGAAATCAGCAGACACTGCAAATCAAGGACTTATTTATTGTTTCATTGATTGACTAGACTTAAGGAAGTGATGGAGAAAATATTAGTAATGCAGATTAAATTTAAAAGTGTCTTGCATACATTTTTTCCAGAGAAAATAAGGGCATTACTAGCATACTCTGCAGATATCTTAGGAGGGTAATTAAACTAGAAATTTAAACATAATTTACCCAGAACAGCAACATTATATTGATTGAATTATGTTCAGAGTCAAGACTGAATATACTTATATACTAAATTAGTAACTATATTTAAATGATATGATTTTGATCTCCGTAAAGTATCACTAATGTAAACTGAAAGTGATGATGTCATGTGTATTTGGATTTTTTCAACTGATATTTTTTTTTCCTCTTAAAAGCATGCGGCCCAATATTTTTCTTGGCATCAGTGAAGGGTCAGCTCAATATAGGAAATGGTACTATGAACTTATGGTAGACCACACAGAACCTTTTGTGACAGCGGAAGCAACGCACCTGCGAGTAGGTTGGGCTTCAACAGAAGGTTATTCACCCTATCCTGGGGGTGGTGAAGAATGGGGCGGAAATGGTGTTGGGGATGATTTATTCTCCTATGGATTTGATGGACTTCATCTATGGTCAGGTAAATACCATTTACTTTTACAAAGTTCCAAAGAAAGCTTTTTTGCCCTTATAATTAATTTTTGCATCTTTATGAGACCTACATGTTCTACTTAGGGATATGTATCTTGTTCAAAGATCTGATGTTTGAAGAATGTGCTTATTTTAGTAAAGCTAAAATCCATTGGGATGGAGATGGTAACAAAGGCATTAAAATGAAAGCATATATTTAAAATACTGTATTGTGTATGAATGATATGTGTGTATTTAATTTCAATTTGTTTTAATTTGAAGCGGCAACATTTTTCTCCCTTCAATGATATGCTCAAATATTTGATTTCTAAGTTAAAAGGGTGCAAAAACAGACTATTTTTTTTTATTTCTGGCTAGATAATACAGGAATAAATTCATAAGTAATTGAAAAATATACTCATTTCAGAACAATAAAGATGGTTAAGATGAAATTAATGGTTATTATTTTGTCAAGATCAGTTAACTTTCCTTTTATATATTTAGATTTTCTGCCATATGATGTATATATATGTTTAGTATTGATATTGTTGCATTGTCTTTAAACCCTTTAGTAATATTTATTTGTTTATCTTTCTCTCTTGATAACACAAATTTTTATTTTTGCTCTGCAGTATAAGTTCTGCTTTTTTTTCAAGGAAGTTTATAGCCAGTTTTATTCCAGCCTTTTATTTTCATTTTGTATGTATTTGATTTTTAGATACGTTTCTTGCCTGTAGCACGAATTTGAACTTTTTTTTTTCCTCTCTGTTTTATCATTCTCTTTTATCTTATTGAGTTGCTTTAATCTATCCACATTTAAATGATGACTTCTAGGTTTGTTTTCCTCTGTTTTTTTTGGAATTGATTTTTAACCCCTTCCACTTTTAAGTCATTAACTATTTTGTTGATGCTATTAGTCTGTTAGTTCTGTTTATACTTTTTAGATGCTACTCTTCCCATAGGCTCGCTTCACTTCCTCATTCCTTTTTGCCAGCTATATGCCAAGTCTTTAAATTGTTACTCATCACCCCTTGTCCTCCATCTCCTCCTTGTTTTTCCCTGCCCAGGTAAACAAATGAGTTCAAAAATCTTCCCCTCTTCTAACCTTTAATTTTTAGTAGAGTACTTTGACTGCTAGAAGTTTTCCTTTACCTGGAGCAAGAAAGATTTTACCAACTCTGGAGTCAAAGGACCTAGGTTCAAACTTGACCCCTGAAATATACTACCTTTGTGACCTGGGGCAAATCACTTCATATCCCTGCAGTTGTATGTAACATGGGTTTACTCTGATTTCTTTCTCTGAGGGCCAGTTGTGTTTCATTTCATCCCTCCCTCGGGATTCTTCAGTACTCTGGGTCTCTCTTTTCTGCCATTGGCTAAAACCCTCACCAATTTTTTTCTCCCCTCTTTTTGGGGCAGAGAATACCACCTCTCTTTCATTTGAGCCCTTACCATCAGATTAACTTTTATAAAGGAATATTTAATTAAAAAATTAAGTAAGAATTAAAAATATTTTCCTTAACATCTTAGGGGAAGTGCCCCTTTCCTAGCTCCCCATGTACTGCCTTATTCTTGGGGAGGGGAAAGGGATTGGGTTAATGGTTTAGCTAGTTTCTATATAACATTAATTCCACCAAGTTCAAATTCACAGCCCCACTGGGGCTTTAGAACTAGTACATCTCTTCTCCTGGGAATAGTAAGTTGTCCTTAGAAGCACAGCCTTTTCTCAGAGAAGTTGGTCTTCTAATGTCTAAATCCCTCCCCTTAATCCACACTCAAAATCCCTTATAATGTTCCTGTGCCTCTTCTCCCATGGAAGGATTCTTAGGTGATGTGATTTCTGTAGGGCCAAGTGCATCACCTTCTGTTTGTTCTAAACAGTCTCTATTATCTTTTCACTGTTCACCCATAGATGTGGTATGGATGTATCTTTCTTTTATGCCATAGATCAGTTTTTTTTAAAAAAAAAACCAATAACTTATAAACATGACAGAATTGATTTCATTACTTAGTCCACTTTTTTTTGTTTGGATGGGCAGTCAGGGTTAAATGACTTGCCCAGGGTCATACAGCTAGTAAGTATTATGTGTCTGAGGTCAGATTTGAACTCAGGTTCTCCTGACTCCAAGGCTGGAGCTATATCCACTGTGCCACCTAGCTGCCCCAACTTAGTCTCTTCTTGATATGCCTTTCTTGTATTTCAGGTTGGCTTGTTTGTGAGCTGAATAAATCTGTTCACCTATTTGTTTTTTTTTTTAATTCCTCTTTTTGAAGTCTACCTTTCTTCACTGATGATTTGCAATCTGCAGTTTGCAGATTTTGTTTTGGGTGATATCTTGAACTTGTTAGCTTTGTGAAATACACTATTCTATTCTATCCTGCAGTTTCTCATGAATATAGAATAATCTTGTGTTATTGAAATTGCCTTTCCTCCATGAAGCTTTTTCTGCTGGCTGTTTAAAAAATCTTGTATGTGCTATTGAAATTGTGGCAGAATGCATAGAGATGAGGATCTTAGAGACAGTAAGACTTGGATTCAAATTCTGCTCTGATACGTACTGACTTTGGGCAAATCATTTACCTTCTCAGTGCCTCCAAAGCAGCTCTCCAAAGCTATAAATTATAAAACAGGTTGCAAATCTGCATTGGTAAAGTCTGTTCTCTCACTAGGAGGTTCCTACTGATGAAATCACAGGTCTATTCCTATATTGATGATGAGGAGAAGGAAGAGGAGGAGAATGAGGAGGAGGAAAATGGTGATAATGATAATTATCATTGCAATATTCCTTGGAATTTGAAGTGTAATTATGTCCCCCCTGACCTCCCTATGGGCTGTTTTCTCTTCATATTACTACAGTTTAATATTAAGGTGTTTTTTTTTTTATTTATCATGTTCTGGGAGAGCTGTCATCCTAAATTTTTCTCTGTGTAGCTTGTCTTCAAAACTAGTGGTTTGTGATTATGTAGAGTTCATTTTTAAAAAAAATATTTTTGTCTTTTATTCTCTTCTGAGAAAATTTCCTCCACTTCAGTATTTTGTATTCATTCTCCCTGAGCTTCTTCTTTGGAGAACTTCTTTATCATGAACTTAATTTTACCTACTCTTATTGTATCTTTAAATTCTGAATTGAGGACTGCATTGTGGCCTAAATTTATTCTTTGTTTATTCTTTTATAAGTCATTTATGGCACAGTGGATAGAGCACTGGCCCTGGATTCAGGAGGACCTGAGTTCAAATCTAGCCTCAGACAAATAACACTTACTATTTGTGTGACTCTGGGCAAGTCACTTAACCCCATTATCTAACCAAAAGAAAAACAAAAAACAAAAACCCACAAAAGGTCATTTTTGCAATATGCAGAATGACTTACAATAATATTAATGAACACAACAACAAAAAACTGAGAATGCTTTGTAACTATATTAACCAAAGATGGTTAATTCCAAGCTGGCTGTATTCTGCTTTTCCAAGTTTATTGTTCTTTTGTTCTTTCTTTACATCTTCTACCTCTGTTTCTTTCCATAAGCTGTCTCTCTTTCCTGTATTGTACCTCATGTTCACCTCCACCATTCATAATCCCTAGTTTTCTTCAAAGCTCAGGTCAGGTGCCACCTCATACATGAGACATTTCCTGGTCCTACCAGTTGCTAGGGCGCATCTCCAAATACATATGTCTTCATATATATATATGTATATATATATATATATATATGTGTATATATATATATATACATACATATATATATATATATATATATATATATATATATACACACACACATATATACATATATGTATGGTTGTTGTTTTCTTCAGTAAAATAAAAGCACCTTGAGGGAAGGGACTAGTTTGTTAATGTTCAACAAATGCTGTTGGTTAATGGGTTGGTTGGATTAATGACACAAAAGTATGTACATGTCTAAGTCAGTTACAAATGGCAAGTGCTGAAAGAGAAGAAAGCATTTCTGTAGAAAGATACTAGGTATAAGATGAAATGAGAGGGGAAAAAATTTTCTTTCACTTTCCTGAGACTTTACCCCAAAGGTCAGAGACCCGTAGCCATTTCTGCTATTTACAGCTTTTTTAAAAATTACTTATCCCATTCCTGAGGTTCTCTAAAAGCACTGAGCTTCTTTGCAATTCTCTTCCTCCCTTCCCTTCCAACCTTTTAGTCAAAGGCACCACAACCCCACCTGGGTGAAAGAGAGCTCATTTTCCTTTTGGGGAAAGACATGAAAACTTATTTCTGGGTTCCAAAATTGTATTCAAAAGTGAATAATTTTAGACCTTTTAATTTTAAAACAACTCTTGAAAAGTTGTCAACTCCTTTTTCTTGATAACAAGCCATAGATCAAAGAATCTACAGCTGGAAGTCCTAGGTAATGTAGTATAAATTCCTCATTTTATAAATGCAGAAATGGGGGCCCAAAGTGACATGCCAAGATTACATTAAATATTAAGTAGCACTATCAGTTCCTCTTTATGAAAAATAAATTGCAGAAATTGAAAGTGCATTTAGGATTTATTGTTTACTATTTATTGCTAATAAAAATAGCCAGTATTTCATTTGTAAGAAGGATATCCTGAGTCAGGTTCTTTCCTTGCTTTGTCTCTCTTCTTCCCTTTCCAGTTTGCCCTTTCCATAGCTGCCAAATTGATAGTCTTAAAGCACAGCCCTGACCAGGTTACCCCACCCTACTCAGAAATCTCTACTGATTCTCCATAATCTCTAGGATAAAATCCAAAATCCTTTGTTTAACATTCAAAATCCTTTGCAATCTGGCTCCAGCCCACCTTCCCAGAGTTATTATATGTTACTGTCCTTCAAGCATTCTGTGTTTCAGTCAAACTGGCCTGCCAATTCTTGTAAATGAATGATAATCCATTTCCTGTCACTGTGTCTTTGCATGGCTTATCCTGCATTCCTGGGATGTAATCTCTCATTTCTCTTGCCTCTTAGCTTATATTTTATTGTAGAAGCAAGAATGGGCCACTAGACCTTCTTTAGTGGGGTCATGTGTTAGACAGAACTATTCTGCAGTATTATTGCTTTGGCAGTTTTATTGATCATGGGTTGGAGTGGACTTGTGACATTTAGCAAAATGAGGAGCTTTTTTTGGTTAGTTACTTAAAATATTTTCTCACATACACTGTGAGAATACTCATCCCTACAGGGAAGGAATTATAACTTTAGCCTTAGGCTAATGGGTAAATTAGATTTATCAGATTCCCTTTCAGTGCCACCAAATGGTGCCCCACTGGACTAGAGGAGGGCAATTTATATCATGTGGGAGAGCAGTTTTATTTTCATACAATGGTTTAAGTCCCAGAAGATGAAACCCACTGATGTCATTTTATAACATTATTTTTGTAGCTGTTAATTTTTATTATAGTAACACACTACATAGAATGTAATAACTTTCTTTATGCACTAGATAAATAGTACCCAATCACTCTATCCACCAGAAAAGGATTTGGCATATAGTGGTTCTGCCTTAGATTTTATTAAAGGAAGTTTATTACTGGAAATAGCAGAAGGACCTTGTTATATTACCATGTTACTAAGCATGAACCATGTAGCCAGTGGTAATAGTGCAGTATTAGTATACTTTTAAAAAGTTTTGTTAATGACTTTTAAAACAATACTATATTCATTTTCTGATATCCCCCTTCATTAGTTCTCTCTTTTTAACTAAGAAAAGTAGTTAAGCAAAACTGACACATTGACTCTGCTTGACAGTGTATGCATTCTGTACCTGTTGTTTTCCATCTCTGTATTGAGAGGAATGAAGTATATATGTCTTCAGTTGTCTTCTGTGACTAAGTTTGATTGTGAAATTTAATCTAAATTCAACTATATCTTAATGTAACACCAGAGGATTTTAAAGTGTCTGACAAATGGCAGTGTTTTAACATTGAAAATCAATGTATTCCCATATTTTAAATGTGTTTGTCATTGCTTATTGAAATCTTTTGGGAGTGATAATGTACCTTCTTACATTTCTTTCTTTAATATTTTTCCCTCAACAGGTTGTGTAGCGCGGACAGTGAGTTCACCAAACCAACACCTGTTGAGAACTGATGATGTCATCAGCTGCTGTTTAGATCTAAGTGCCCCAAGCATTTCATTCCGAATCAATGGACAACCAGTTCAAGGAATGTTTGAGAATTTCAACATTGATGGCCTCTTCTTTCCAGTTGTTAGTTTCTCAGCAGGAATAAAGTTAGTATATCTGGTGATGTTTTTTGTTTGCTTTCCCATCTTAATTCTTTTATTTTGACAGAAAATTATACAGTTATTCCCTTGTCATCTCTAACCCTTGCCTCTCATTTTTGCGTGGTTGCCTAACTGCATTTTCTCTGTTCCCTGAAAGACGAAAAGATTAAAGTGGCATTTGACCACATAGGAGTGAACAGAGTAGAAATTAGCTCATTTAGCTTAGAAATTTTCGAACAATTTCTAGTCTACTTCTTGCTGTTTAAAATGTAACATGCTTTTAACTATGTGCTTTCTTCTATTAATTATAAAGCTATTAACTTGCCTGAATTTGTCACTTGTTTTCTTTTAGTTCTCAGGTCTTATGCTCCCAACTTCTGTCTGCCTGTCTGTCTATAAGGAATATGTATTATTGTACAAGTACCTTTTTTTGGGTGGATGATCATGCCAAAATTATTTCAGTGCATCATCAGGTCACCTTGGCTTCTGGATGACAAAGTGAGCACTAGTCTTGGAATGAGAAAGATCTGAGTTCAGATTTGGTCCCAGATACGTCCTAGTTGTGTGACCCTGTACAAGTTACCTAATCTTTCACAGTTTCAGTTTCCTTATCTCTTAAATGAAGTCTATTGGACTTGATTGTCTCTAAGTTCTCTTCTAGCTCCAAAGTTATGATCTTTCAGTGTTATCTTATGCTTTTAACATTTGACACATTACTTATCAATACATATCTGTGGCAACGTAATGTATGAATCCTTTCACCAAGAAAATAAAAAAAGATTGTCTTTATTTTCTTCCTTTCCTTCCTTCCCAAAAGAAAAATGAAAGTTAAAATGATCATTTATTTTAAAAGTTGTTTTAATAAATGACACCTGTTGTTGTTATGGCTATTTTAATTATCTTAATAATTATTATAATATCCAGCAATTATATAGCATTTACTATGTTCCAGGCACTGTACTAAGTGCTTTACAATTGCTATTTTATTTGATCCTCACAACAATCCTGAAGGGCAGGTGCTATTATTATCCTCATTTTACAGATGAGGAAACTAAGGCAAATAAATGTTAAGTGACTTGCCTAGGGTCACACAGCTAGTAAATTTCCGAGGCCAGATTTGAACTGACCCCAGGCCCAGCACTTTATCCACTCTGCCACCTACCTTCATGTGGAAAATATATAGGTAACTCTTATAGACTTTGAGTAATATAGATACATCATAACTTTACTGAGGAATGAAGCTTAATTTTTAATATTTGGGAGGTTATTTGCGGTTTATCAGTCAAGGTCAAGAAGCAGCATTTGAAAAGAAGGGAAAGAAGCTAAGAAAAATTCCTTCCCTTGTCATTAGAACTTTTTCCTGTGTCTATTAGAAAACAAACCAATACTCTTTTTTAAGACTTCTAATATGTTCATTCAAAAATTTGTCATTTTTTCTCATTTTCCCCTTTCCTTTTTATTGGGTAAGGATAGAATTTAAATCAAAGATGACAATTACAAGGGAAATAGAAGTTTAAGGTCACTTTGCAATAAGACAGTCTAATGAAGTAAGAACTCTTCAGATGTACTGTAATTGTATTGACTAACCATTTTTAAATACTGTAGACTTAAAATGAGATATTTAAAGGAAGAAGAAAAGGAAATTACAGGTGGACAATCTGAAATAAATATATGGAAAGCACTTTGTAAACCTTAAACATGTAAATGTCTCATTAAAGCTTACCTTACAGGTTTTAAACCAAACTTAATTTGGCAAAAAGGGGTGTCCTCTATTGGGACAGCATTGCATTAAATCTGTCCATATTTTGCATGCAAGATTAAAAAGAATGGATATTGAAATCTTTGAGAGGCACACCTCCATTGTTGATATAATGATTATATTTTTAAAAGATTTTAGGAGAATCTTTTGGTTTGAAGACTTTCTCAAGGCTAAGAATATCGTTACCTTTGTTTTTGGTATGTATACATTAATATTGAGGCCTTGACAATATTTCATTGGAATCATGACCAGTGGGGAGACATCTAACTTATTCTGTATCCCATGTTGTCCAATACTTTGTCCATGTGTAAACTTAAACAGATTGCTACCAGTACTTTACTTTTTTTGTGCTTTATAGTTAACAAAGTATACTGATAAACATTTTTTCATTTTATCCTCAAAACATCTGTGAGGTAAGTAGTACAGGCATGATTATGATTATGGATCATGAAATTGAGGTTCATAGTTTAAATGAGTTGTCTATGTTTGCATAGCCAGAAAATGCCAGTGGTAGGATGCCAATTCAAGTTTTGTGATTTCTTACTCTAATGTTTTTTACCACTGCCCCATGTTGCCTATTGGTATATACATATGTGTTTGAGTTTTGTTTTGCTGTGTTTTTGCTTCTAAGAGAAGAATACATGGGTTTCAAGTTGTTTATTCAGTGGAAATAATGAATTTTCACTGATTCATCCACATCCACAGAATCTGACACTTTCGCCTTTTGATGAGAGTGATGCTTTGTACTCTAATTTATTAGGACAAGTCTTAACCACTAAAGAGAATTTGATTGATTATTTAATGATTATAAAGATGGTAACTCCAGGTAATACTAATTATATATTAGAATTCAACTTATTATCTTTCTAAGAGTAAAAGTATTAATATTTGTGTCAGAACTATAATTTTCCACTATTTCTTGATTTTCAGGGTACGTTTTCTCCTTGGGGGTAGACATGGAGAGTTCAAATTCCTTCCTCCACCTGGGTATGCTCCTTGTTTTGAAGCTGTCCTGCCAAAAGAAAAATTGAAAGTGGAGCATAGTCGAGAATACAAGCAAGAACGAACATACTCAAGAGATCTGCTTGGCCCTACTGTTTCTTTATCGCAAGCAGCCTTCACACCAGTCCCTGTGGATACTAGCCAGGTATGAAAAACCTTCTAAAACACTTTGCATTTCTTTAAGCCAGTGATTCTCTAGGGCACTTCTGTTTCCAGTTATCTCACTTTTTATTTGCCATTAAACAATATTTAAAAATTTTGATGTATAAAATAGACATATATATAATCAGCACATTTTTGTCTTGTAGACATTACAATTTTGTTAGGTTGTTTTAAAATTTTTATATTTATTAATGTTGTTATGTGGAATCTGTTGTCAAAATCATATAGCATTTGAGTGTAACAACTCTAAAACTCTAGAGGAATGAAGAGTATATAGCATATGGTTAAATGTATATTTGTCTCAGAGAAGTAGATTAAGAAGCCTGAAGTTATAGAGAAGTTACTAGTGAGATGAGATTGGCTTTCAAGGTCTTTTAAATTACTTGTCCATTTTTCATCTCTTCATTTGTTGCTTGCCTTTGGGTTCTTTAATCAAGTAGTAAAATAAACAAAACCCAAAATATTGTTTTCAGATGATATATATATATGTATATATATATATATGGCAGCCTATCAAACATAAATGATTTCATTTTAGTAGTTGTAGTTTAACAAAGATAACACTATCTATCTGTTTTATGTAGCTTAAAATTGGCATGTTGTCAGGTTCCCGTGAAAATAACTGCCAAGGTCTCATGACCTTTGACACTAGTATGTTTAAAAGAAGAGGAAAAGGCTCAAACAGTGTTAAGAATTCTGCTATTGTCAATCTTGTGACTGTCACCATTACCCAGTATCCTTACTATGCAGTGTGTCTGCAGCCTCAGATAGCCTAGAGCACATTCCAAAGTAAAGACTTGGTCGAGTGCATACTCTGCACAGAAGGTACAGCCTCCAGGTAGCCTGATTCCCCAGACTTTCACTGCTTTACAGTAATGGGGTCTCATGCATCTCTTGCTTTTCCTTTTATTCAACTTTTGCTCATTAATTTACATGGTAAGCTAAACCTGTTACAAAAAATAAAAAATGAAAAGCCCTGAACTATATTATCCAAAGAATGTCTGATTTGAGATTTCTTTTTTCAATAATTTTAATGGCTTATGGGCCATTCATTTTAATTAATGTAATTTATGATAAAGCACCTGTGAAGTAGTAGACAGAAGACTGCTGTCAGAGCCAGGTTAAAAATCATACCTCTGTCACATATTGGCTTTGTGACTCTGGACAAATCACTCAATCTAATCCACTTGACTAAGAATATAAATTGCAAATAAGGTGCTAGTCTACATTATTGAGAGTGTTTCCTCCACTTGGAGTTCCCTTTACCAATGGAATTTATATACAGTGTTTTCCCCCTTTTTCTAATTAGTGGTAAGAGTAACTGTCAGGTACTTTATTGAAGTAATTAAAAATATATTCTTTTTTCTTCTTTTAGATTGTTTTGCCTCCTCATCTGGAAAGAATCAGAGAAAAACTAGCTGAAAACATCCATGAGTTATGGGTTATGAATAAAATTGAACTTGGCTGGCAATATGGACCGGTACATGATTTTGAAATTAATTTTAACATTTTGTTGATTAATCTTTCTGGAAAACAGAACTCATTATTACTCATCCTTCAGCTTCCATCCATAAGTAATTGAATGAAAAATGTAAAACATTATTTTTGAAAAAATTATTTTCTTTAATAAAGGAAATGACTATTGGCATGATGATTGAAGGATTAATTGCTTTTCTGAATTAATTCAGTATCACTTTTTGCCATTCATTTGGGTTTTTACTTGTTTTATTAACAGCCTGAGCACTTGATCCTTTTTTGTTATTATAATAGCCATTCTGCTAAAGACAAAGGCAGTTTTCACTGTCTCAGTTTCTACACATGAGAGATAAAATAAGAAATGAGAAGTAAATGTTTTTCTGTTTTATATGTTCTGAATTTATGGTGTTATAAACCTATCTTAATTCATTCTTATACATTTGTATCCTACATATAACTTAATCCTTGACTTATTTAGTAGAATAATAATTATAATATTCTCATTAATATACTACTTTTATTTCAAGAATCCAGAATATTTAAAAAGTGTCAAACCAATTTATACATCTTGGTAAAGTAGATATTGGAATAAATTCTTACTTTATTTCTCAGATGAGTAAACTGAAGCATAGAGTGAGCAAATGATTTGCCTGTGTGCTAAGCCAAGTGTTATAACTCAGATGCTTTAATTCAGAATATCCCAAAGTGAAATCATTATCTTTCCCCATAAACCCTCCCCTGTCTGAACTTCCCTATTATTGTCAATGGTACTACCATTCTTCTAGTACCCCAGGCTTGCCACCAAGGCTTCATCCTCAGCTCCTCATTATCTGTCCCCTTTCGCTATCTTATCTGTTGCCAAAGCCTGAGTGTTTCACCTTTACAACATTTCTCAAAAACGCCCCCTTCTCTCCTCTGACACTGCCACCACATTGATGCTAGCCCTCATCACTTCACATCTCTATTATTGTAATAGCCTGCTGATGGATCTACCTGCTTCAAGTCGCTCCTCTTTCTATTCTATCTTCCAGACTCCAGTGTGATTTTCCTGAAATGCAGATCTGAACACATCGCCTCTCTACTCAAACCCCAGTAGCTTCCTATCACCTCCAGCATCAAATACAAAACCCTCTGATATTCTGAGCCCTTGATGACCTACCCCTACCTTATGTCCTCCACCCCAATATACTCTATGATCCAGTGTTATTGACCTTTTTGCTATTCCACAAATAAGACACGCTATCTCTTAGCACCAGGCATTTTTTCTGACTCTTCCTCTTGCCTGGGATGCTCTCCCTTTCCATCTCTGCCTCTTGGCTTCCTTTAAGTAGCAACTAAAATGACAACTTCTATAGGAAGCCTTCCCAAATAAATCTTAATTTTAGTGCCTTGCCTCTGTTAATTAACACAATGCCTGTCGTATAGTAGGTGCTTAATGACTTAATCAGTGCTTATTGACTGACTGATTGATACTTCTTTGCTGCCGCAAAAATGCTACTATGTATATTTTGGTATATATGAATCTTTTATTGTTGTTTTTGACCTCTTTGAAGTATATGCTTAGAAGTGGTATCTCTGGATTAAGGAGTATGGACCTTTTTTGGTCTGACTCTAAATTACTTTACAAACTGGTTGAACCAATTTGTGTCTTTACCAGAAGTGCGTTAGTGTGTCTTTCCACAAGTCTTCTCTAATGGAGATTATTGAAATATGATAAAGCATGATTCAGGAAAAAACAATGTGAGAGGCCAAAGATTTATGGATTACACTGAAGCCTCATGCGTTTATGTAATGAATACTCTGTTAAAATAATTGGCAGATACTGGCCATGGCAACCACCAAGTGACACTGAAAAAAATTAAAATGGTTTATAAATGGGTTATATCTTAACAGATTAGGAAAGACTTGTTACTGAAGTTGAAGTTATTCCAGTTATCAGTTATATATGTACAGTCAGAGCATCAGCTTTCTAAAATTAAGATCAGAATAATGATAAAAAATTCTATCAGTTGAAACAACATGATTCTGAAATATTTAAACAAATAATTGGTGAACAAACATGGGAAATGAATTTAAAAAGTGACATCTGTACTTATGATAATTTTATTAAAAAGTTTAACCAGTGTAAATTATTTATCACATCAGGAAAACCAAAGGATCCTAGAAAGTGCCATATTTAGCAGACATTTGACTAACTTGCCAGATAGTGAGATGATGCCTGCCAAAGGTAAACAATAGGATATGATGTTAAATTCTTTGTAGAATCTTATAAACAATTATCAGTTATTATAAGCATTCATAAAATAATGAAAATAATGGATGGTGTAGAAGATACATCACATGGAGTTGAAACCAGGCAAAGCAACACGTACAAAGTAGAGTCATATTGGTTCACATCAGATTGGCTAAGAAGACAAAAAAGGAAAATGACAATTGCTAGAGAGGATATGTGAAAATGGGTACACTAATGCACCATCAGTTGGTGGAGTTTTGGAGTGGTCTAACCATTCTAGAGCACAACTTGGAGGTATGGGCAAAGGGCTATAAAACTGTGTTTACCCTTTGACCCAGAAATAGTACTACTAGATCTGTATTTCAAAAAGATCAAAGAAAGAAAAGGATCTATATGTACAAAAATATTTACAGCAGTTCTTTTTGCTGTGGCAAAGAATTGGGGAACTGAAGGGATGCTAATTGATTAGGCTGTGACAGAACAAGTTGTGGCATATGATTGTGTTGTAATACTATTGAATTGTAAGAAATGATGAAGGGGATGGATTCAGAAAAACCTGTCAAGGCTTGTGTGAACTGATGCCAAGTGAAATTAGCAGACTAAGTACAATTTATATAGTAATAGCAATGTTGTAAAGATATAATCAACTTTGGAGGACTTAGTAACTCTGGCCAACACAAGGAGCTACCACAGTTCCAAGGGGCTTATCATGAAACATGCTATCCACCTCCATATACAAAGCTGATGGATTCACAGTACAGATTGAAACATATTCCTTCTTTCTTTTTTTCCTTCCTTCCTTCTTTCCTTTTTTTTTTTTTTTGGCTAGGTAATGGGTTTAAGTGACTTGCCCAGGATCACACAGCTAGTGCGTGTTATGTGTCTGAGGTTAGATTTGAACTCAGGTCCTCCTGAATCCAGGGCTGGTGCTCTATCCACTGCGCCACCTAGCTGCCCCCCCCTTCTTTCCTTTCTTAAATGGCAAATGGGGAAATGGTGTTTGTATGACTGTACCTATTTGTAATGGGTTTTGTTTTTCTTGCCTTCTTAAAGAGCTAGGAGGGGAGAGAGAGAGAAAGGGTCTGGAACTGAAAATAAAATAAAATAAAACAAAATTTAAAAACAAAAACAGTACTGTGACCAAACAGAAACTGAAGATCCAAAAGTTTGATAAGCTTATTTAAAAAATTGTGATTCCTGACATAAATAGAAATTAGATATTACCCATTTACATAATCTTTCTGTAAAAACCATTGTAGGCCTGGAATAATGGTAGTTTTCACAATAACATTGTTTTTGGAATATCCGGACTATTTTTCCCCTTAAATTTTATATATTCCCTATCATTGCTTTAAAATATTGACTTATACTAACTACCTACTGTTTTTCAGGTCAGGGATGATAACAAGAGACAACACCCTTGCTTGGTAGAATTCTCTAAGCTTCCAGAACAGGAACGCAATTACAATTTACAGATGTCCCTTGAGACTCTAAAGTAAGTTTCCTGTATGTTATATTCTATATTTGCATTGTAAGGAAAAAGAGGAAAAAATGTTGTAACATAGTTGTAATTTTTTTGTTAGATTATTGATGATTCAGGTTTCACATGACCCATAACAGATTGGATAGATAATGTATTTGACTTTATACTTATTTATAAAACTGGGTATTTTTCTAACAATCTGATTTTTTTAACCTTCCTGGTAATGTTATGTTAGTGTATCTATTAATATGCTGCTCAATTTACAGGTATGTTATCAGGCAAGCACTTTTTAAACCACGAGGTTTATATTAATATGAGTTGCTTATATTATGAGAAGGCTAATTTTATTTTAATGTAATTTACTTTTATAGCAATTTCATCTATATCATCTTCTCTTACCCAGTGATCCATCCCTTGTCATCATCATCATCATCATCACCACCACCACCATGACGAATCCCAGCAAACATTTATTAATTAGTTACTAGGTACCAGGGACTGTGTGCTAAGTGCAAGGGATACAAAAAAAAGATCCCCACCCTCCAGGGACTCATATTCTAAGGGAGGAGACAATGTGCAAAAAGCTATTTATATTTGAATATTGTTTGTAACAAAAGAAGAAGGAATAAAAAAGAAAGAGGAAAAAAGAATAGTTTAGCAAAACTAACATATCATCCTTGACTGACAGAATATGCCGCATTCCACACTCATGCTTTCCCATCTCTGCAAATAAGGGAAGAGGTATATTTTCTCATCTCTTCTTTGAGTCTAAGCTTGGTATTTATAAAGATTTTAGTTTCTTTTTTATTTTCTCTTTTTTGCCAGAGGCATTTCTTTCCATTTATACTGTTGTTGTTACTATATATTTTGCTTTCTTGATTCTTCTAGCCTCATTAGTTTATATGAGCCTCGCCATGTTTCCCTGAATTCTCGTATTCATCACTTCTTATGGCACTCTAATAGTTCCATAATATTTACATATCGCAGTTTGCTTAGTTATTACCCAATCAATGGGATTTACTAAGGTTTCCAAATTTTTACTGCCATAAAAACTATGGCTATGAATATTTTGATAAGTTATTTCTTTCCATCTGTGGCCTCCTCATGGTATATGCCTAGCAGTGAGGACTCTGGATCAAAGGATAAAAATATTTTTGACACTTTCTTAGCATAATTCCAAATTATTATCTTGAATGATTGGGCTAATTCACAATTCTATCTGTAGTGTGTCAGTATGCTTGTCTTTCCACAGGATTAGGTTTTTATTTCTCATTTCTCTTTTTAGGGATGTGAAGCTATTTGAAAGACTAATTTTCAAAAGTCTTGTAAAATGACTTTGTGAAATTTGCCAAATTGTTTTGTGCATGTTATAATAATATTAAGTGATAGAATATTTTAAATTGAGAAAATATTCTTGATAAATTTGTCAACATGTATGATTTTTTTTTATCCATAAAGCCTTATAGTTTTGTGACCTTAAGGTACATATAGCTTACTTTATCTATCTAGATTAATATCTTAAAATATTTTTCTTTTTTTGGATGAGGTAAGGATACAATGTAAACTTTTTATTTGGTTAACTTGTGAAGCCAGTCCCTATGAAAGATGGCTAATTTGAGACTTGCATTATTATAATTTACATGTTAATTAAATATTGTTTTCGCTCCTCTTTCCTACCAAACTTCTAGAAGTTAATCTTTAGTGCTTCTTCCTTAATTTACTCATTGTCCTGTCATTGAAATTCCCTGCATTCTGCCTTTTTTTTCCTGTTCTTTTATTGAAATTGCTTTCTTCTAAGCAATCAATGTCTACTTAATTGGTAAATCCAGTGGAGTTCTTTCCATTGAATTTCTGCTGTACTTAACATTATTCACCATCTTCTGCTCCTTAATATTCTTTTATTATGCAGCTTCTACAAAATTATTCTTGTATCTTTTTCTTTCTTGTGTTTCCTGAGTATGCATATTTCCTTGACCCTTTTCTTTTTATGCAGAAATATTTCCTTTAATAATGCTGTTCATACTAATCACTTCAGTTATCACCTCTGTGCAGATGACTCCCACATTTCATTTCTTCAGTGGATCTGTTGAGATTTAGAAGTTTAGGGGTACTGGGACCCCAAAATCATGACACATAGGTTCTGCCAGAATGAATTCGACTCAAGCCTTCTTTCAGCCAAAGACAAAGCTTATTAAGGATCAGCCATATTGGCCAGATTCTTAAGGAATCTAAGCATTTGTATTGCTAATGCAAGCGGGCCAGATCTTAAGAATCTGAACCCCTTAATGGAAACCAGATGGACCTTATATACAGAAAGACTGTGGGAGGGATCTAGTAGTGGGAAAGTAGTCTAGGGTAGCTGGAGGAGGGGGTCTAAGGAGGATCTGGATGGGAGTTGCCAGTAAGCTGGGGTGACTGTGAGGTAATAGAAGTACAGGGACCTGGACCACATGGCCAAGGGATATTGCAGCCTAGAAAGGATTGGGGGGGGAAGTGTAGGGGGAGGAGGGAATAGGGAGGTAAGACAGTGGAGGGCTAGGCTAGGTTAAGGGTAAAAGAAAATTGGGAAATTGGGCATAGGCAATAATGAAAGGCCAGTTGATAGGATCATAGCCTCAGGCAAACACCAGAGATTTGTTCGTATGGGAAAGTCCAGGGCTTTTTCTTTTTGAGGTCCAGATCCCAAAGACATGATCTTTTCCTTTTAGGGGTTCAGATCCAATCCCCATCAGATCTGTGATATGACTTATGAGCTTCATTTGAGATAGCCTTGGAATGCAAAGATCTGTATGTGCTGTGCTTTAATCCCACTATTTTTCTCCATAAAATATAGTTATTAAAAATAAAGTAGAAATACATTAAATTCACTGTTTAACCTCTCAGTATTCTAGGAGGTAATGCTAAGGCTAAAAGTTGAACTTGATTGGTATAGGGAGGTGTTTTTTTTTTAATCTAGAAGTTTCCTCTACCAATCAAATCACAAGTTCAGTCCCTATCCCTATCCTTATAAGATAGGAACTGACATAAATGAAAGCAGTATAATGTATTGTTGTTTAATTGATAAAGCTCAGTTCCTAACAATTTCAAATTGATTACTGTTAGGTCTTTTATCCTCTGAGTTCATACTCAGGTTTTAATTAAGTTGAGTTCAAATGTTGAAATGTCACATTAAAGTTTCTTTGCCACAAATAGCCTCATATATAGCACGTACCTTAACATGCTTTTGGGGGAAAAAAAACCAAAGAAAAATTAGTCCTACCCTCAAGGAACTTTAAATTACAAGGAGAACGAATGTTTAAACTTAAAAAGAAAAATTTCCCTAGCATAATATATTATTTTTCTTGAGCAAGCAGCGTAGATTTCTTCTCATTACTTCAATTTTTCTTTTTTCTTGTAAATGTCTTGGAATAGCCACATAGTAGTCACTACTTTGCCCCAAACTAATCATAGTTTTTCAGGCATCAGTTTTTTTTTTTTCTCGTGAATGACGTAGCATTTTAGAGAGAGTTGTTATTTTTTTATTTTAAAGAACCACATGCTGTATTAACTGAGACATTAAATGAAATGCCTAGGCTCACAAAGCCATAATGTATCTGTCAGAACCCAGGTCATCTGCCAGTCTGTCTCTCTAATTTAACTAGTTGTTATATGTATAGGTATTAAGAGGTTACAAAGTATTTTTGGTAAAATAACTTTATAAGATAGGTAGTACAAGTTAAAATATTGGCTCAATTATACAAATGAAGAAGTATATATTTTAAAAAGAAATAAAAAGAATCAGTTTTTTAAAAACATTTGGTCTGAAATCTTCTGTTATTTTGGCATCTTTATTGTGAAATTTACCTGTTTTGTTATATTTTAAATTAATGTACAATCTATTTTCTTCATTTCTCACTGTTCCTGCAAATGTTGCTTTTCTGAATTATACACTTAGCAACTGTTATTTCCCAGTGTCCCTACTTGAAAATCAAATTTTTTGGAAATACGAAGTATCATATTTATATTCCATTCAAGGTTAATTTATTTTCCTTATGAATTATATGCCCTTTAAAATGTAGTGTGCTTTTATTCAGACAAAATATATGCATAAGAATCAGCCTGTACAAGATTGGTCCTGTGACAAGTAAGTTAGAGGACAAGACATTTTCTCAAGTTTCCACTAACTCACCTCCCCCCCTCCAAAAAAAAGGAATTCTACACCTGAGGTATGCCAATTATTGTTATTTCCACAAGATAACAAAGGAAGAAGCCCAGTAAGGTAGCAACTTTATGAAGTAATGATGGATAACAATTATCTTGTTTACTCTGCACTTCCAATCACTCAGCCGAACCTCTCCCCACTGGAGGTCAGGTCTTTCCTGGGGTCTTCTTAGGTTGCCTTAGGAGAACAGCTGCTTTACCTTAACTTTTGTTCATTTCTGCTGCTCTGCATTCTCTCTGAGACAGTGTTCTGTCTTTTTCTATGGAAGAAATTCTAGAGCAGAAAGTTTTCAGACCTATTCTGCCATCTTCCCAGAATCTTCTCTCTGCTTCAAACTCTTAAGACACATAGTGATTAAATTGAACAATTCCAATGACAAATAGTAGCTTCTACAAGTGCCAAGGATAAAGACCTTCAAATACAACGAAAGAAAATTCGAATAACTCAAAGCATTTTTCACCCACCAGAAACCTTGCAATGGAATGAAATAATATAGGTGGCAGCTAGGTGGTACAGCAGATGGAGCACCAGCCTTGGAATCAGGAGGACCTGAGTTCAAATCTGGTCTAAGACACTTGACACTAGCTGTGTGACCCTGAGCAAGTCACTTAACCCCAATTGCCTTGTTAAAAAAAAAGTGCTCAAGATGCAATTAGAAAAATGGCATATCCTTCAAATCTGAGTCTAATCAACTCTACAACAAAAAACAAAGTGGATAGAGGTATGTGAAGCACTCCTAGAAAAAGAAGAAAAAAAGCCTGATATGAGCAAATTATTCACCTTACAAACCTCCCAAACTAAAGAACAAGAAGTGTCAATGGAAATAAATATAACCACCAAGGAAAACATAACAGAATTACCCCATCTGTAGAGATTATTAAAAGAAAAATGAACGGGTCAGAGGAATCATTAAGAGATTTGTTTCTAAATTTGCAAAAGGAGATAAAGTAGGAAATGTAATTTAAAGAAATAGAAGTGACAGTGGAGGAGCATGCTTAAAACTCCATGGACTAAAAACCCCCAAATTCCCCAACAAGTGAATCGATATATTTTGTGGTACTAAATTGAAGAAATTGGAGGGTTTGTAAAAGGGGAGCAGGGAGTTGGAAAATAAAGGGGAATGCAGAATGTGCCTTAATCAAGTTCATGGTAAACAACAAAAGGAAGATAACTCCTCTAGCCTATCAACAAACACAGGGGCTACAAGAGAATGGATGAGTTAACCCAGGGAGGGACTGAAAGAGATGAAAAGAAAGGAGAGAGCTCAATTCAGTAGGGCTGGGAGATACTGAAGAAGTCTCCCATAAGGGGAAAGATACTTTATAATGGGTCCGGTTTGATGCTCAGGGAGATCATTTCACTGAGCAAGTGTCATACCTCCACGTACAACATCTTGACATCCAGAAATGTGGGAAAGAATTAACCCAGAGAATTGAATGCATGGCAAATCAGAAAAAGAAATCTTCATGTGGTAGACAAAGGGTAGAATTGGACCAAATGAATGATTTGAGACCTGGGGAAATTTCTGCTATAAGACAATGCTTTTATCTTTATTTCTTCCATCAGTTATTGATACTTTAAGGAATAAGGCACACACAAAAACTCTAAAGAAATTAAATTTAATTATAACAAGAGAGTCTATTTCAATACATTTCTGAAGAAATCAGAGTTCAGAAACTTATGACACCAGAGAATTTGTGAATAAACATGAACAAGCAGAAATACTAAACATGTTTTTTACAGACCATAATGAAATAAAAACCAGTTCAGGGAATACAAACAAAAGGAAAACAGAATATAACTTTTGAAATGCAGGTGAAGTAAATTTTTCTTAGAGGAAAATTACATTTCTAAAAATATACATTAGCAGAATAGAAAAGGAAATGATTAATGAATTAAATATGCATTAAAAATTAGAAAGCCAACAAATGAACACAAAAGAAGAAATCTTTAAAATTAGCAATGATAGTTGGAAGCCAAAAAGATTAGAGAAATGTTCTTTTAAAAGATAATAAAAATTGACAAACCCTTTCAAATTAATTCATTAATATTTCTTAAACATCTGTTATATGCTGGGCGCTATAAGAAAGAAAAAGACAGTCTCTGCCCTTAAAAATCTTAAAAATCTTATAATCTAAAGCAAGAAGATAACACAAAAAAGGAAACTGAAAAGCTGTGAAGCAGGAGGCACCAAGAAGTAACCAATTTGGGGGCATTATGTTCTGTGGAGTCCAAACCATGTGGAGCTGCTGATGGAAAGTAGAACCAATATTATTCAAAAGAAGAAGTCAGAAAATAAATGAACAAAAACAGCAAATGAAGAAAGTAAAATCACAACAAAATCAGTACAGTTTAGCTAACAGAACTAGAACATAGAAGCAAGTATTACCTTCAAAAATATAAAATACCCAAAGTATCAGAACTTCAAATAGAAATCTTAAATAATCAAATCTCAGAAAAAGGAATAGAAATAATTGTAAAGAAGTAGCAAAGAATAAACTCCACATGGTAATGTATTTGTAGCAGAATTCCATAAATTTTAAAAAACCAATATAAAAACTATATGAATTATTTTCAGAAATTGAAAAAATCACGTATCTCCTTTTATGAGTTTAATACATAAACCAAGGAAAGATGAAACAAAGAAGTGCTATAGACCAATATCAATAATAAATATTGGTGTGTAGAGCCAAGGTGGTGAAGTAAAAGGAGCACTTTTTTCTGACCTCTCCCAACATTCCCCCCTTTAAACAACCCTCAAAGCATGTGAAAATGAATTCTAAGTGAAATGATCAACAAAAAGGTCACAGTGAATCATTTTTCCCCCCAGGCCAGAACAGCTTGGGAGGACAGAACAAAAAGTCTGCAGACATTGCAGTGGGGTTTGAATGGGAACATATTATGGCAGAAATGACACTAACAGTAGACTTTTTAAAAAAAAATTATTGATTTATTTTGATTTCTCAACAATCACTTCCATATGCTTTTGAGTTCAAAATTTTTCTCCCCCTTCCTCCCCAGCACCCTCCCCAAGACAGCACACAATCTGATACAGGCTATTCATTTACATTCCTATTAAACATATTTTCACATTAGTGAAGTTGTAAGTAAAAATTAAAACCAGTAGGAGGAATCATCAGAAAGAGGAAACAAAACTCAACAGAAGAGAAAAAAAAGATAGCAATTCAACTTTCACAGTTATGATTACTATCTGTGTCTTTTTCGCCATCCTTTCCCTCCCTCCCCGTTTATGCTTTTCTTTCTCCTTTCTCCTTTCCCCCCCTCACTAGTGTTTTGCTTTTGACCATTGCCTTCTTCAGTCTCTCCTCCCTTCTATTATTATTCCTTTCCCTTTTCTTCCCCTTTGCCCTTACTGCTTCTTCCCTCCCTTATATCATCCCCCCTCCCTTTTCTTTCCCCTTTTCCCTCCTACTGCCTATAGGGAAAGTTAGATTTCTATACCTAACTGATTATGTTATTCCCTTCTTGAGCCAAATCTGATGAGAGTAAGGTTCAAACAGTGCTCACCCCCCTTCCTTCTTTCCCTCTGCTGTAATAGGATTTTCTGTCTTTTCCTGTAATGTAATTTACCCTTGTCTGCCTCCTCCTTTCTCAGTACATTTTCTAAGATCAGACTAATCCACTTACTTGGATCCATTTAACCCACTTGATTAGATTTTTTTTATCATTACATCAAAGTCAACTAATATCCACCCCCTTTATGTATACTCCTTTAACATGGTGTAATAACAATACAGTTCTCAAGAGTTGCAAGTGTCATCTTCCCTTGTAGGGATGTAAACAGTCCACCCTTATTAACAACATTTTGTATCTTTCTGTCCCATTTACCTTTTTATGTCTTTCTTGAATCTTGTACTTGAAGATCAAATTTTTTTTGAGCTCTGGTCTTTTTATCAGGAAGGTTTGGAAGTCCCCTATTTTGTTGAATATCCATCTCCTCCCTTGAAAAATCATGCTCATTTTTGCTAGGGTAGTTGATCCTTGGCTGCAATCCAAGCTCCTTTGCCTTAGGAATATTATGTTCCATGCCCTGCGGTCTTTTAATGTAGAAGCTGCAAGGTCCTGTGTAATCCTGACTGTGGTTCCATGATATTTAAATTGTTTCTTTCTGGCTGCTTGCAGCACCTTCTCTTTCATCTGGTAATTTTGGAATTTTGCTATTATATTCCTTGGTGTTGTCAATTTGGGATCTCTTTCAGGTGGTGAGCGGTATTCTTTCTATGGTTATTTTACCTTCTGGTTCTAGGACTTCAGGGCAGTTTTCCTTTATGATTTCCTGAAAGATACTGTCCAGGCTCTTTTTTTCATCAAGATTTTCAGGTAGTCCAATGATTTTTAAATTGTTTCTCCTAGATCGATTTTCCAGGTTGATTGTTTTACTGTTGAGGTATTTTATGTTTTCATCTATTTTTTCATTTTTTTGTTTCTGTTTGACTGATTCTTGCTCTCTCATAGAGTCATTAGTTTCCATTTGTCCAATTCTAGTTTTTAACAGATTGTTTTCTTCTGTTAGTTTTTGTACTTCCTTCTTCAATTGGCCAATTGTGTTTTTAGGGACTTGTTTTCTTCAGTGTACTTTTTTTCCAATTGGCCAATTGTATTTTTTAAGGACTCTTCTACCTCTCTCATTAGACTTTTAAAATCCTTCTTGAGCTCTTCTAAGAAGGCTTTTTGGGCTTCAGACCAGTTCATATTCCCTTTTGAAATTGCAGATGTGGGTTTGTTGACAATGTTGTCCTCTTCAGAATTTCTGTCTTGATCTTCACTCTTCTCATAATATGAATCTATAGTACATTTCTTGTTCTCATGGTTTTTTTATTCCCTGGCCTTTAAAGAGATTGAGCTCTCCTGCTGGGGAACAGAGGGCACTGACCCAAGCTTCTTGTGTTGGGAGCCTAGGTCTTGGTCACTGGCTTTGTGTGCTGGGCCTCTTATGTTGGCAATTGGAGGCTGTAGGTTTTGGCAGCTTACCTGTGTTGGGCTGGAATCAGCAAGGCTGGAACTTTCAGGCAATTCTAGGTTGCCTGCTTTTCCTTTCCTTTAGCTTTCTTCAGCTCCTTTTAGATGGGTGCTACAGGGTGTTTATCTGCCTGGGGCCCCTTGAAGTGCTGCTCCCTCATTTCTGCTAATGCACTGGGAGATTCCTTTGAAGTACAGTGCCAAGGCACCTGGTAGTTTTCTGAGCTGATTTCCACCTGTTCCCCCCCTCACTGAGGCACTGGAGGTCCAGGTGTTGGTGTTTGCCTGCTCTACCACCTGGGCTTCAGGATCTCCTACTGGTCGACAGTTGGAGGCTGTAGGGTTCTGACAGCTTACCTGGTGTTGGGTTGGAATCAGCAAGGCTGGGACTTTAGGAAGACTTTAGGTTGCTTTCTTCACCTCCTTTCAGATGAATGCTGCAGGGTGCTTATCCTCCTGGGGCCCTTTGTAGTGCTGCTTCCCTTATTTTTGCTGAGGCACTGGGAGACCCGTTTGCTGGGCTGCTGCACTGCTCTTCCCTGTCTTTCTTCTAGTTCAGCTGTTCCAGGGTTTTTTTTTTTCCCCTAAGTTGATAGTTTCTGGGTTTTCAGAGGTTGATAGGGGAGGGTGAGAGCGACTACCTTTTTATTTTGCCATTTTGGCTCCTGGAAGCAGAAGTCCCAACTATTTTTTCAGCAGTAGACTTTCGAGGGTATCAGTTGCCACAGCAGCAGTGCCAGGAGGCACTCAGAACTCAGAGAAAGTAAGGGGATGGAATAACTGGTCAGAAAGAGATTACATAAGACTTATCTTAGCACTGGGTGCAGGACCAGGTACCATCTGGCAACTCCACTTTCCATTACCCAGTTCCATATTATACTTCCATGGTGGAGAGGGGTGCTTTTAGTTGCAAGGGTCTTACTGGGGTATGGCCAGACCATATAAAACTACTGTTGTGATAGGGAAGCTCAAGACACAAACTTAGAAAATGACAATGATATAAAAGCATCTCCAAGCAAAGCCTCAAAGAAAAATGCAGACTGGACACAAACCCAACAACAGTTCCTGCAAGAACTAAAGCAAGACATGAACAGAGCAATAACATTATTTTTAAAAATCAAATAAGAATGGTGGAGGGAAAATTGGGAAAATAAATGAGAGTAATGCAAGAAAATTGTGAAAAGAAAAATAAACAGTTTGCTAAAAGAGGCCCAAACACTGAAGAAAATAACTCCTTAAAAGTTAGAATTGATCAGGTAGAAATGAATGGCTCCATGAGATTCCAAGAAACCATAAGATAAAGCCAAAAGACTGAAAAAAATAGATAAAATATGAAATATGTCAGAGAAAAAACAACTGGAAAACAGATCAAAGAGAGATGATTTATGAATTATTGAATTAACTGAAAGCTATGATTTTTAAAAAAAAGTATGCACATCTTATTTCAAGAGATTGTAAAGGAAAACTGTTTAGCTATCTTAGAGCCAGAATGCAAAATAGAAACTCTATCAACTGATTACCTCCTAAAAGAGAACCCAAAGTGAAACCCAGGAATATTATAGCCAAATTCCAGAGCTCCCAAATCAAAGAGAAAATATTGCATGCAACCAGAAAGAAACAGTTCAAATACCATGGATTCAGGATCACAAAAAGTTTAGCAGATACTCACTTAACCCCTGTTTGTCTTAGTTGCTTATCTATAAATGGGGACACACTGGAGAAGAAATTACAAATCACTCTAGTATCTTTATCTAGAAAACCTCATGGGCAAAGACTATGGGAGCTCATAGAGATGGACATGACTGAATGAGTGAACAGCTACAATGATGATAAAGGCGAGGTAGACTTAGAGTGTGCTATGGAAGGCAGAAGATCTAATATTAGAACCCAAAGTAACCTATCCAGCATAAACTGTGGGGGAAGAAATGGACATTTAGTGAAATAGAGGATTTTAAAGCATTCCCGATGGAAAAACCAGAGCTGAATAGAAAATTTGACATTCAAATACAAGACTCAATAGAAGCATAAAAAGTGAGAAATCATAAGGAACATAATCATGCTAAACTGATTATATTCTGAATATGATGCGTGTAACCCCTAAGAAGGTGGTACATGTAACCCGTAAGAATTTTACCATATTAGCAAAGTTAGTCTACTTAGAGTGCATGAATGTCTGTCTATTACATTGGGATGATCTCAAAAGAAAACTAGAAGGCTGAGAAAGAAGGATATATTGAAAGGAGGACGAAGGCAGAGGAAGACTGGGAAAAATTATTTCACGTGAAAGAGGTACAGAAGAAAGTTTACAATGGAAAGGAAAATGGAGGGGTGCTGGGGAAGAGCAAGCAATGCTTGGACTTTACTTCCATCTGAACTGGTTCAAAGGGAGATTAAAGGTAGAAGAACGTATCACATACATATACATACATATATGCCTGTATGTGTGTGTATGTATGTATATGTATACATACATATATGCATATATATGTGTGTGTGTGTATCTATCTATACATCTATCTCTGTCTATCTGTGAAGTGCAGTTGGGGATAGAAAGTCATTTTACCCAGCAGGGAAATTGGAGGGGAAGGGGCTCAGCAAAAGCAGGGTGTGTGTGTGTGTGTGTGTGTGTGTGTGTGTGTATGTGTGTGTGTGTGTGTAATGTATTAGAAACCAGAATCCAACAATATTTTGTTTATAAAAGATACATTTGAAACAGAAAGACAGACACAGAGTTAAAATACTGGGTTAGAGCAGAATTTATTGTGCTTCAGCTGAAGTAAAAAAAAAGGAGCAGTAGCAGTCATGACCTCAAACAAAACAAAAGCAGAAATAGACGTAATTAAAATAGATAATCAGAGAAATCAGATTTTGCTAAAATGTACCATGGACAATGAAATAATATCAGTACTAAACATTTATGAATCACGTGGAATATCATCCACGTTCTTGAAGTAAAAATTAAAGTGAATTAACAGGAGAAAATAGACAGTAAAACTGTATAATTAGGGGAACTCAATTTAGCCCTCTCAAATCTAAATACATGTAATCCCAAAATAAATATAAGGAAGAAGTTAAGTGAATGAATAGAAGTTTAGGAAAAATAGATACGAGAGATCTCTGGAGAAAAGTGAATGGGAATTGAAAGGAATATACTTTTTTTTTCTCAGCTATACATGGAAGCTTTACAAAAATTGGCCATGTATTAGAACATAAAAACCTCACAAACAGAAAAGGAGAAATATTAAATGAACCCTTTTTAGGCCACAATGCAATAAAAATTATTTTATTAACCTCTCCCAAAATTTGTAGAATATGGCCACAACCTTACTTAGGGGAAAATGTATATCTCTGAATACTTACATCATTAAAAGAAAGAGTAGTTCAATGAATTGGGTATATGATTTTTTTAAAAAAGCTAGAAAAAGAAGAAATGTCAAATCCTTAATTAAATACCAAAATAGAAAGCCTGAAAATCAAAGGAGATATTAATAAAATTTAAAATAAAACATTGAACTAATAAATACTATTAAAATCTGTTTTTATTAAGAAAAAACAGTATTTTATTAAGAAAAAACAATAAAATAGAAAAAAACATTGATTAATTTTATTTAAAAAAGAGGTAAACCAAATTACCAGTCTTAAAAATGAGAAGTGTGAATGAGCAACCAATGAGCATTAAGTTAAAGGAATTATAAGGAGCTGTGTTTTCCCAATCATATGCCAATGAAGCTGACAATCTAAATGAAATAGATAGCTATTACAAAAATATAAACTGTCTAGATTAATAGAAGAGGAAATAGAATACTTGCTCGATTTTTTTTTTCTAAAATAAAATTATTTGAGCCAGAAATGAGCTACCTGAGAAGAAAAAAAACAGCACCAGATGATTTACACATATAAATGAATTCTACAAAATATTTAAATAATTCCAGTACTGTGTCAAGTGTTTGAAAAAATAGGTAAAGAAGGAATCCTACCAAATTCCTTCTGTGCAACAAATATGGTTTTGGTACCTAAACCAAGGAGAGCGAAAAACAGAGAAAGAAAACTATAGACCTGTTTCCCCAATGAATGTTGATACAAAAATTTCAAATGAAGTACTAATGAGATTGCAGAATTATGTCACAAAGATCATGCATGCATTATGACCTAGTTGGATTTACACCAGTAATTCAGGGCTGGTTCAGTATTAGGAAAATGCTAAGACTTATAAAGCCATCTAGAGGAAGGGAAAAACATTGATCCTCCACTTACACCAATTGGTTGCATAATCCTAAAATGTATTTAAAAACCATTCAACTATCTGGAAGTAAAGTATTCCTGTAGTATAGTTCTAGGAGCCTGTATTTCATTTTAGCATACTTTTATGCACCATGTTCCAAAATATGACAGAAATTGGAATAACTTAATTCTAATTTTGTTTTCCAGGACTTTGTTGGCCTTAGGCTGTCATGTGGGGATATCAGATGAGCATGCTGAAGAAAAAGTGAAAAAAATGAAACTTCCAAAGAAGTAAGTTAAATTCAGATATTTATAATAACCTGAATAGAGTTGGGGTAGATTTAGTCCAATAATTTAATCAATAAACATTTATTAAGCGCCTACTGTTTGCCATATATGACCTTAGGTACTGGGGATAAAAATGCAAAACCAAAACAGTCCCTGTCCTCAAGGAACTTACCTTGAGGGGGAAATACCATGTACACACACACACACACACACACACACACACACACACACGTATGTGTGTATGTATGTATAAAATAAAAACAAGGTGATTTGGTGTGGAGTGTGGGGAGGCACTGGTAGCTGGTGACATCAATAAAAATGAAAGGGAGGAGAGAATACATTTAAGTGGTGCTTATTGCAAAAGTAGAAAGAGCAGAGGTGGAATATTATGTGTGAGGAGCAGCAAGTTTGGCTTCGCTATAGAGTATGAAAGGGAAGTAATGTATATCATGAGACTTTAATATAGGCTGAAACAAGATTGCAGAGTGCTTTAAGTGCCAAAAGGAGGAGTTTATCTTTGATCAAGGGGCAACAGGGGACTACTTGAGCTTCTTAAGTAACATAGTAGACCTGTGTTTTAGGAATATTACCTTGGTCATGTGGAGGGCGGATTCGAGAGGAAGATACTTGAGGCTTGTTGACCCCCATAGTAGGCTATTGCAGTAGTCCAGACAAGAGGTTGAGGTTAAATAGATTGGATTAGTGGCCATGTGAAGGAGAGAAGGGGAAAGGTTTTAAAGGTAGACTAGACAAGACTTGGTAACTAAATAGATATAGGGGCATAAAGGGATGAGTTAGTGATGACTCAGAAGCTGTGAATCTGGGGTGCCTGGAAAGATGATGGTGTCCTTAATAGAAATGAGGAAGTTCAGAAGAGAAATGCGTTTAGTAGAAAAGACAGTGAGTTCTGTTCTGACTTTGTTGAGTATGAGAATTCTCTGGATTATCCAGTTTGAAATGTCTAATAGATAGACATGTGGTGATGTGGGACTAGAGCTCAAGAGAATTAGTAAAACTGAATATGAAGATCTGGGAGCCATCTGTATAGTGAAGATAACTGATTCCATGACATCACCAAGAGACACAATGTAAAAAAAAAATAAGAGGGCTGAAGACAGAGCCTTAGCATATATTTACTAGTCAGGAGCTGGAGATGAATGATTTAGTAAAGGAAACTTAGAAAAAATGGTAAGGTATGTAGAAAAATAGAGAGACTGAATGGTATCTTGAAAACACAAAGTTTCCAGGAAAGAGGGAGTGATCAACAATGTTAAAAGCTCTATTGGACTTGGTAACTTTGGAGAGAGTGGAAGTTGAGTATTATAAGGATCAAGAAATGAGTGAGGGGAGAGAAAGTGAATGCAACAAATGTAGACCATTCCCCCGACCAATAATTTGACTCAGAAATGGAGGAGAGATATTGCATGTGGCCTAGAAGGATGTTAGGGTCTAGTGAAGGGATATTAAGAATGGGAGAAGCTCTGGTGTGTTGAAAGGCAATGTGGAAGGAATCAGTAGTTGAAGAGAAGAGATTGAAGATAGGTAAGGAGAAATAAGGTGGGAGCGATCTACTGGAGAAGATAGAATGGGGCAGGACCTAGGATATATGTTGACCTTATCAAGGAGAAGGATCACCCCTTTGTTAGAGACTGAGGTAAAGGAGTAGAAGATGAGGAATGATATCAAAAGGTTTAAAAGTTATAGAAAGAGAAGGAACTTGTGGTGAATTATCTTGTTTTTTGAAGTAAAGTATAAGACAAGATCCTCACCTGAGAAGGACAAGATGGGAGTAGATAAAAAGAGGGAAGGCTAATTGTAGGGAAGGAGGTGGAATGAATTATGTAATTAATATATATATATATATATATATATATATATATATATATATATATATATAAGTGAATTATAGAGTTTTCAGTTGTGGAACAAGTGGTTAGTGGTGATGTTAAAGATGTGACAATCCCATGTATGGGTGAGTTGATATAGAAGACTAAGTGATGGTAGTTAAGGAGTTTGAGGGATTGAGAAGTTAGAGAGTTTGAGTGGACATCAATATATATGTTGAGATCTCCTAGCAAAAGGCAGGAATTAAAATGAAGAATACTGTGAGTCAGAAGCTGAACTCCTTAAGAATTAAGAAGAGACGAAGAATGACTTGGAAAATGGTAGATAATTGCCATTGTGATCTGGACAGGGTAATAAATTTGGATAGAGTGAAGCTCAGAGGAGAAGTTACTCAGTACAGTGGGAGACATGTAGTATACCAATTCCTCCTCCAAGACCAGTGTATTGGGGGCTTCCAGTGTTAGATTACAACCAGTGCTAGAAAGGGTGACAGGCGATGAAATCTCTTTGGGGGAAGCCAAGACTCTGTGAGGGCTTGTGTCATGTGTAAAATTTAATGAAAAGGCAAGCTGAGGCATGTTTCTCTGTGCAAGATAACATTTTATTATCAGCAATTTATTATCAGTAATCTGAGAATAAGATGGGTCAATGGTTACCTCAGTTTCCAGCCACAGACAAAGAATTAAAGATGCAACTCCTTTTTATGAGCATAGAAAAAAGAACAGAACAGAAAATATATCATTAGTTATGGGATTGGTAGGATCATGGAGGTGAGGAATAATTGATTACATTGAAGAAAGGGGTTTACACACACTGGGACCCATATCACCCCCCCCCACACACACACTTTGTCTTGAAGGAATGCTTTTTAATGGATTTATGGCACCCAGCTGCATCCTGAGGTCATTGATAGTGGACAGAAGTAGACTCACAGGTGCTTGGGAATGTAATAAGACCACCTTTAATTAGCAAGAATGAGGCTAAGATGGGACCAGATCAGCTAGTCTGCTTCTCAAGAATAAATGTCTTGAAGTTTCTCAGAAACTGAAGTCATGTGGGTTAACAGGCATCCTGTGGCACAGAGTGATTTGCAGGTGATACTGAGATGATGTTTCTCACAGAATTAGAATATTTTATGAAAGAAATGAATTTCTAAACTTTAACTCAGAGTTCTTTGGACAACAAATCAGACATCCTTGAAAGATAACTTGGTGGTGTAAAGATACAAGACCAGATGCCCTAGTATTCACCTGCATTCCCCCAAGGGTAACTAAATTCCTTGAGACAAGGGTAGAACAGTGAATAAATAGCAAGAGAACTTAACTCATTACAGGTTAGCTCAATTTTGAACTAAATTGGGAGACAGAGAACCATGACTGTAGCAGTTACAGGACAAAATTAATTAACTGTAAATAGAATCAATAAGGAAATAATACAGGATCAATTTTAATCTTCTCACTTGATTATATAGATTTGTTATAAAAGTTTTGTTTGGGACATTTGTGACATAGGACAGAGGAAAAAAATAATTCCTTGTTAATTGAAAAAAAACAAAAAAATAGAGGATCGTGAGAGGAAGAGATCTAAATTGAAGAAGTTTGTTAATTAAAGAACAGGAATTCCAGAGGGCATGATGAGTGGCAGAACTGGAGTGGTACATTGGAAGAGCACGATTGAAGTGAATGGGAATGAGAGAATGAGAAATCAGGGCTGTTGTAGTGGGGTGAGCAGCTTGTTTTTGGATAGCCATTCATGGAGATTATGAATCAAGGAGGTCATTTGAGTTTGCTGACCTTAGATAGATATGTCCAGAAGGAATATGCTAGGCTGTGCTCATGCTTGGTGGTCTCAGAAGGTAATGGAAATAATTCTTCTGATGATGGCAGGTGAGGAGTAGAATACTCTAAGTCTCAGTTCTGCTTAATTGGGTCTTAGTATCGCCTTTAAGCATGTCCTGGACAGGGCATTATGGTGTCTGATGTGTGGAGAGGAGTAACAGGGTCTTGGAGATGGAATGTTCAGAACACTCACTTATGGTGTCTGTCCTTGTCATGGAGAATGTCTAGTGAAGAGTTCAAAAGGAAAAGAGATTTTCCATATATAGTTAATTCTGGTTGTTTCCATTAGTGGATGGAATTGTCTTGATTGCCTTCATCTCCAGAACACTGCAGAACCTCTTACGTAAGATTCACAGTCATTCAAAAGATTGTCTAGCTATCCACATAGGAAAAACCAAATGGAAAAAAAAATTATATAGATTATGATATAGTTGGATAGAAAATCCATAGAATTGGTTCATCATTGTATGAGTGTGTATAGTGTATGTGATACACACATATATATAAAGAGGGAGTTCAGTAGGAACAAGGATTATGTTTGAAAATTTCATAGAACTTTTGCTGACCCTGAGCCACTAGAGAGTGAGAGACTGAAGTTTGGTGAGAAAATGAGGATAATACTGGGAACAATCTTGTAGAGAACATGGGAGAGAATGGGATTCCTTGTGCATGTAGAAGATTTTACCTTATTAAGGAGAAGGGTAGCCTCTTTGCATGAGACTGGGGTGAAGGAGGAGATAGTAGTGGAATCTTATGTGATGTGAAATGAGGAAGAGGAAAGAAGAGGGAGCTCTTAACAAATGATCTCAATTTTTTCAGTGAATTATGATGCAAGATACTCAGGAGGTTTCATGAAGGATGAAAAGTTGGAAAAAGCTGGGGTAGTGAGTGGGATAGTGAATTGTGGGAGGGATAAAAAAGGATTGCCTTGCTACAATCAGGACCGATGTAAGTTACTTAACAAATTTATAGTAGACCTAATCAGTACAGTTTAGTGATTTTTCTCCAGTTTCATTTAGTAACACAAAAGCAGACTGCAGATGGTTGGAGTAATCCAAGGATGAGACGTGGTATGGCAAGATCTTTGATAGGACACAGGGAAAGATTTTTTATTGCTTTACTATACACAATTTTCTGTGAGACAACAGCTCAGCACAATTTTGTGTTCGGACTTGGCAGAAATAACTAACTGTGGATCAGATACTAAGCAATCAAGTAGTTCTGTCATGAAAAATAAGTAAAGCATGCTATCATTCACAGACCTTTAGAGCACTTAGCAGTAACAACTGAATCTGAAATATAGTAGAACTGGGAAGAACTGGGAAGTTAGCCATGAGAGTTAGTCATTAGAACAACAATGATATATAGAACACATTTAGTTAATACTTTTTAAATTGTGTTGTTTCTCAGTACGGAAGGCAATGGAAATTTCCAGTGACCTATAGATCTGTGCTATGTTTGTATACCCACCATGACAAGTCAACATTTTAAACTTATCTATGTTACATATGTTATTTCTCTCTTTTAGAATATAAGCTCTTAGAAGGTAGAGAGTTTAGTTTTTCTTTGTGTTCTTAGTACATGGCTTAATACCTAGTGCCAGGTATATGTTTAAAGAATTTGTTTTTGCTGTTCTTAACCAGTATTTATTTGCATAAGGAACTTCTGGTGAGAAATTTCCTTCCACTGTGTAAATCTATAAATGTACTGAAAGTTACAGACTTTTACTGGGAACACTGAGAGATAAAGTTTCCTTCGCAGCGTCATATCACTAGCAGGATTGGAACTCAAGTCTTCTTGATTTTTTATCCAGTGTGGCACAGTACCTGAAAAATAGTAGACACTTAATAAGTTATTGTTGAGTGAATGGATATTGATCTGATTCTGACCTATAAGGAGGCTGCTAAATTAGAAATTATGAGGACCTTTAGAGGAAGTGACTAGTCTTTATCAGAGTTTGTAGAAGATAAGGAGGAGAAAGTTAGGAAGAGTACAATGCATAGATTAATACATGGCACATGGTAGGCACTTTTTAAGTGACTGACTGACTGAGTGCTTTTCAGACTTCAGAGGGAGGATATGTAGAATTCCATGGTCTGAAATTCTCTAGGCAAAGTCAGCCTGATAGGAGGCTCTCAAGAACAAAATTCTTTTGACATAAAGATTAACCAATGAAAGATGGAAAAGAAAAGGGACAACTATTTAAAAAGACTTAAGTACATTTGCAAGGAACAAATCCACTAAATTAAATTTGTGAAGCTGTGTCAGTCAGTTAACTAGCATTTATTAAGTGCCTATAATGTGTCAATTAATATGCTAAGCACTAGGGATACAAAGAAGGGAAAAAAATGTCCCTGCTCTCAAGGAGCTAATGGTCTAATGGAGGAGATAACAATGAGAACAATTAATGAACAAACAAGATAAATGCAACATAATTTGTCAATATTCTCAGAGGGAAAGCATTAAGATTAAGGAAAACTAGGAAAGGCTTCTTGCGGAAGATGGAATTTTAGCTTATATTTGAAGGAAGCCAGAAAAACTAGGAGGCAGAAGTGAAAAGGGAAAGAGTTCTGGGCATAGCAGACATCCAGTGAAAATGCATAGAGTAGGAGGATGGAATATCTTTTGCTAAGAATAGCAAGGAAGTTAGTATCATTGGATTGCAGAGTATATGTTGCAGGAGGAGAGGTGAAATAAAGTATAAGAAGACTGGAGAGGTGGGAAGGGGCCAAGTTGTGAAGGACTTTAAAAGCCAGGGTATTTTATATTTGTAATAGGTAGTCCCTGGAATATATTAAATAGGGGAATGATATGGTGAGACCAGTGCTTTAAGAAGACGAATTTACTACTTTTACTAATAGTGCTTTACAAATATTAACTCATTTTATTCTCACAACAACCTTGAGTGGTAGCTTCTATTACTATCTCCTTTTTACAGATGAAGAAACTCAAGTAGACAAGTTAAGTGTCACAGAACTAATAAATGTTTGAAACTGGATTTGAACTCAGGTCTTCCTAAATCTAAGTCCAGTACTCTTATCCACTGTACCACCTAGGTACCTCTGAAAGCCGGGTGGATGGTTTGGAGGGAATGAGAAGATAAGGAGGCAAAGAGGATAACCAGCAGTCTGTTGTAATAGTTAGGCATAAGGTGATTAGGGCCTTCACCAGGGCTGTGGTAGTGTCAGAGAAGATAAATATTGTATATGAGATGGTAATGAGATGATGAGATTGAACATGTCTTCTTATACACTGCTTATAGAAGTAAATATGTCTGCTAAATATGTTTTTGAACTACTTGTAAACCTCATAATTAGATTGACTACATGTGAAATTTTGTCCCTTGATCTCACTACCATAGAGATCATTCTGACAACGATTTGGTTTACCCTTGTGGGTCTTAGGGAGTTCAGGCTTAGTTTTGCTTAGTTTCCTCAGCCCTTCAGCATCTGGACCTGTGCCTTTTGAGGACATCCTTTTGTTTTGTTAATATTGTTGATGGTGCCTGGATAAGCCCTTAAAGCTATTCACTTTAAAAAAAAATTACTAAATAGGCTACTTACAGACTTCTGGTGAGCTTCCTACCACTTGAAGTATTTAGGTAGAACCTGGTAAGGCTCACAGTAGAATCTGTCAGGGATACATTGGAGGAAATTTTTGTAGTAAGGAGAGTTTTGACAGATTATTGGCATAGTGGATAGAATGCTTGACTTGGACTTAGAAAGACTTTTATTTGAATCTTGCTTCAAACATTTGATTTATATGATTTATATGAGCTTATATGATTCTGGCAAATCATTTAACTTCCTAGCCTGTTTTCTTATCTATAAAATGGGAATAATAATATCTTTTAGTATTATTCTTGAAGATCAGAATATATGTAAATTGCTTTGTAAATCTTAAAGCCCTAAATAAATGTTAGATATTTATTACTCTTATTACTTATTACTGTTATTATTATTACAGATGTTATTTTGTACTGGAGAGTTCTAGCTTCCCCTATATATCCCAACCTTTTTCTCCTTGAACTTCACATAGCACTTGAATATAATTATTATTATAGCTATCTTTATATGTATCTTATTGTTCTACTATTCTGTGAGCTTCTTGAGGACAGAGACTGTCTTATTTAATACTTTCTCCCCTACAGCAACCACCTCCAGTATTCTGCATATTGTAAATACTTAATAAATGTTTTTGAGTTGAACTAGAACCACATATTTTTAATTTCTCCTCCCAACTTTGGTGTATAATGACTGATATACATATACTTTCAGGGAAATGCTTTGTTTACTATTATCTATATACTTTCAATGAAAATCCAAGCAAGTATTTAAGGTCTGTATAGATGCCTACAGCAAAACTCATTCTTAATATTTGTGTGTGTACTTGTTGGCAAATTTCCCAGTTTTTTCAAGGCACTTGTTGAGCTGATTTAATAATGGAAGTTATAGCTAACATCTACTAAATTTGGACATTATCACCTTCTGTTGTCTTATTATTTTCACAATTAAATGACTTTTCAACTCCATTTAATGTTATGATTGGAGAGAATAAGGAAAAGTTTGTTTCTTAATATTTTTCCTATTTTTCCCTGCTTAGGTATCAGCTTTAATTTGCCTTTCACTGCTAGTATGTAGTACCTTTCCCCGTCTTAAACTGAGTTTGATCAGAGTATCTGTTCAGGAGGAGATAGAGTCATATAGGAATGAAGAACTAATTGAATTGGTGCTTCACACAGGCATTCATCAATGAAGCCAAATGCTATCAATTCTTTTCTTTCTTTCTTCCTTTTATTTTTGGTTTTTTATTTTTTTTATTTTTATTTTTTGTGTGTGTGTTTACATCTTCAGTAATTTGGAGAGAACAAGCAGGTAAGTTGCAAGTTTAAAATGTTCTTTTCCAGGTTTAAAAATATTTTAAAAGGTTAATGGACTTTGATCAATATAGTACTGTTTCCAGTATTCTTGTGGCCTGAAAAATATATCAAGACACTTTCTTAATGAGCCTCTGTTTTATGTGGACACTAGGGAAGAAGTACATAATCATATGCTCTTAGGAAAGTACTTTATAGATCATCTGGTCCATTGACCTAAATCTTAAAAATGAAGAAAACTTGGAAGTAGAAGTTAAATGATTTGCCATTCTAAGATGCCTCCTAATTTAAATGCAGATTAAAGGGAGAAATAGTTTCAATTTTCCTAAACGACTCATTATCATGCCTCCTGAAATACTTCTTTTTGGTAAAATTGTTATTCCCTCTATTTAGATATAGTTAGAGTAGCAGATTCATTTTGAAGGCAATATCATTAGCAGTCCATATTGATTTGAATATTATTATTTTTATGACACTGTACTAAGTAGAGCAATTCAGTTTTGTGTATTATCCTTGGAAAGGACATGTTGAGAGGGAGTAGGACTAAAAGATAAAACTTTTTAGTGACTTAAACTTAAATAGAATTATTATCTAGTTAATTGACATCAATTTTAGGTTTCAGATTCTCTTTTGTAAAGGGTTACAGTTAAAAACAGTTGACATTTTTACAAATAACAGTATGTAATTGGATTTATGGATGGCTTGTTCACAAACTCAAATGTTGCAGAAGTCGCCACAATTGTTATGATTAAGTTAAAATATTTAGTCCCAGAGGATGAGAAAACTTGAGTAATAGTTTCAGAAATCCTTGTCTGGTGTTCTCTGTTCTCCTCTCTTCTTCCCCCCATAGTTTTTCTTCAGACTAAGTTTGTGTCACTTAATGTGATATACTTTTCCCCCCTTCTTTAGATGGGATTGGCAATTTGAAGAAAGTCACAGGCAAGATTCCCTGTGCCAAAGTAACCCCCCTGACTCAACTGAGATAGGGTGACAATACTGCTTGAAATCCTACTAGTAGTTATTAATTTATTTTTTTCTTTCCACGTATTTTCTTTTAGCATGTGCCTACCAAATGCCCTGTTTTTAGGGCATAAGAGATTGATCAGTCATCACATCTTGTTAATTACTTTATTAGTTTGCTTTGGGGATAGCTAAGTGTCACAGTAGGTAGATCCTAGAGTCAGAAAGACCTAAATCCAAATATGTCTTCAGGTGCTTACTGGCTTTGTGACCATGACCAAGTCACTTAACCCTACTTGCCTCAGTTTCTTCAGCTGTAAAATGAGCTGGAAAAGGAAATGGCAAACCACTCCAGTGTCTCTTCCAGGAAAATCCCATATGGGGTCATGAAGAATTGGACATGACTGGAATGACTGAATAACAACAAAAGATTAATTTAATCACTGTAACAGGGAGCAGAATTCAGGAGCCTTGGGAAATAGGTATTTGAAAATTAACTGCTGCAATGAGCAGAAGACAGACCTGTGACTTCACTGGTATGGGGAATTTCTGGTGAGAAAGCTCTTTCCACCAGTGCCATTTGTTCTGTCTTTAAGGCTGGTAGTCTGTATACTTAGGTATGTTCACTTTCATGTATGCCAGGTAGCTTCTAAGCTCTGGAGATAAAAGCCGTTGTCCTCAAGGAGTATGCAGACTAATTCGGGATGTCATTGAAAGGAACCTAGTGGCTAAGCTCTTTAAGGGCAAGAATTGCTTCATTTGTTTCTTTGTATTCCCAGAACTTAGCACAGTACCTAGAGCACAGATGAGATTTTAGCCTGTCTCACATTCCCTTCCCCTCTCCCAGCCTCCTAACCCAGTTGGAACCTTTCAGCAGTGCCAGGCCATAGGCGCTTAACTTCCAGACAAGGCAACTCCTTTCTTTTGCCAATTTCCTGGGCCTGCTTTTGCACCATAAGTAGACCACCATAAGTGGTCAACATCCTCCTTCCAACCAAGTGTTGTTCTGCCACAGGAATTTCTCCATTGCCAGGTTATCCAGAAGGCAAGAATTTTTTTTCCTCTTAATTAATTTATTTTTTACTTTTCAACAATCACTTCCATAGACTTTTGAGTTTTAAATTTTCTCACCCTCCCTCTCCCCCTCCCTTCCCAAAATGGCATGCAATCTGATATAGGCTTTACATATACATTTCTGTGAAACATATTTTCACATTGGTCATATTTAAAGAAGAGTTAGAACCAATAGAGGAACCACAGGAAAGAAGAAACAAAAGAGAAAGAAAAAAAGGAGCAGGAGTATGCTTTGATCTGCGTTCCAACTCCAGAGTTCTGTCTCTGGATGTGGATAGCATTTTCCATCATGAGGCTTTTGGAGATGTCTTAGATCCTTGCATTGCTGAGAAGAACGAAGTCTATCAAAGTTGATCATTGCACAATGTGGCTGTTAACTGTGTCCAACCTTCTCCTGGTTCTGCTCACTTTACTCAGCATCAGTCCATACAAGTCTTTGCAGGTTTTTCTAAAGTCTGCTTGCTCATCATTTCTTATAGTACAATAGTATTCCATTACATTCATATACCAAATTTGTTCAGCCATTCCTTAATTGATGAGCATCCCCTCAATTTCCAATTCTTTGCCACCACAGAAAGAGCTGCTATAAATATTTTTGTACATGTGAATCCTTTTCTCGTTTTTATGATCTCTTTGGAATACAACCCTAGAAGTGCTATTGCTGAGTCAAAGGGTATGCACATTTTTATAATCCTTTGGACATAATTCCAAATTGCTCTCCAAAATGGTTGGATCACTTCACAATACCACCAACAATGCATAAGTGTTCCAATTATCCCACATCTTCGCCAACATTTATTATTTTCCTGTTTTGTCTTTTTAGCCGATCTGATAGGTGTGATGTGGTACCTCACAGTTGTTTTGATTAGCATTTCTCTAATCAATAGTGATTTAGGGCATTTTTATATGACTTTATATAGCTTTAATTTCTTCATCTGAAAACTGCCTGTTCATATCCTTTGACCATTTATCAATTGGAGATTGACTTCTATTCTCATAAATTTGACTTAATTCTCTACGTATTTTAGAAATGAGGCCCTTATTGGAGACACTGGTTGTAAAATTCTTTCCCAGTTTCTTCTTCCCTCCTAATCTTGATTGAATTGGCATTGTTTGTGCAAAGTCTTTTCAATTTTAATGTAAGCAAACAATAATTTATCCATCTTCTACCTCCCAGAGCCTTCTACAAAAAAAGGAAGGCACCTGGTCTGATCTCCACCTATTCCTGCCAGTATGCTTTCTTATTTCAAAATATTACAGAATGTAACATCTCCCTCTAATAGGAGACTGAATGTTAAGGTTGACATTAGATTGTCCAATCTTGTGCTTCTCTCCGTAGAGCACTATGCCTGGACTCACTGCTCATTTGTTAGCATATTCTCATCACCTATACTTTCCCCATTCTGGTGATACTGAGGTCCAATGTACAAAACCTGATCTCTGTCCTCAAACTGACACTCAATCAGACGTATCTACCTTAACCCTACTTCCACAGTGTCCTACATTAGATTTTACCCTTTATACTCTGTCTTTTGGAATGTTTGCTCCGTAAATAACAAACATGCTTTCATCTTAAACGACTTTCTTTTTGCCTCTCTCCTTGCTCTCATTGAGACACGATTTCTTCCTAACTAAACCTCTTCTTTCCAGTTCTGGCATCACTGTTTCTCATTTACTGTACCACTCTCCCTTCTCCCCTGCAAATCCAAACTGTAGTCACGGTAGGAGAATCATTACACTTCTTGCTTCCCACAGTCACTTATAGACCCTCCTGTGACCAACTTCACTAGGCACCTTTTCTTTCTTTGAGATTTATGCCATCGAAATTGACCACCCATTCCAATCCTGATAACTGTTATCTTTAGACCCAAAAGACCCTTCCTTACTCAGTGAGTTAAGTGCCTAGCTCACAAATCTTTCTCCACCCCTATTTCCTGCACTCATGCTTGGAGACTTCATAAATAATTATACCCCCTCAAACTTCTTAAGTGCCCAGTTCCTCAGTCTAATAGATTCCCATGATCTGCTGCTCTGATCTACTTCAGCTACATATACAGATTCATACACATGATTATGCCCAACATACCTGTTAAGTGTTCTGCTTCCAGTGCCAGAACTCTGAAATTCCTTTATCTGAAAATACCTTTTCATCATTCCAGCTTTACCTTATTTGTGCTTCATATGATTTTCATTCCTTCTGCCCCTCAGTTCTCTCCCAGACCATCATCCCTGTACTGGATACATTCTTCTCCCTCCCTATCTTGACCTGTTGATGAACCAACTCAATTCTAACCTGACCTCTGTCCTTGTTTCCTCTGCAACCATTGTCCATTGTCCTGTTGTCTATCATGCTTTGCTGGTCCTCATACTTGGATTATTTCTGCTGTGTGCCTCCTTTGCTCCAATTTACATGAAGCTCATTGGAGAAAACCTGGTGATTTGGTCCTCTACTGATTAATGTTACACAATCTGAGCTGAACCCTCTATGCAGTAAGACTTCCATACCTTCTTATCTGTTATCAGTCCTCCCACTGTATACCCTTTCCCTCACTTTCTCAGTCAAGAACCTCATCTCATATTTCACTGAAAAATTGAGACTATCACAGAGAGCTCCCTCTTCTCTCATCCTCCTCATATCACATCACTTAGATATCTCCCTCTGCTGTATCCTCCTTCCTTCCAGTCTCAGACAAAATGGTGGCTTTTCTACTAGCAAAGGTACATAACCACTATCTTGTCCTTCCCCAGCTTCTCCAGCAAAGGGCTCCAACTATCATCCCCAATCTCTCTCATGTCTTTCTCTATATACTAGTTCCTTCTTTTTGCCAATAAACATGCCTATCATTGCCTTATTCTTATAAAACTTTTAGGTGGTCTGGCCATCCCAGCTAGGTATTGTGCTATATCTCTTCTCTTGTTTGTGGCTAAACTCCTTAAGAAAGCTATCTAAAATTGGTGCCTCCACTTTTCTCTCCTCTCACTCTCTTATAAACCTTCTTCAGTATGGCTTTGCTCTTTATCATTTACCTGAAACCAGACTCTCCACCATTATCAATTGTCTGTTAATATTCAGATCTAATAGCCTTTTCTCAATCCAGAGACTACTTGACCTTTCCTGTAACATTCAACTGTATTGATCACCTCTTCTTTCCGGATATTCTCTCCTTTCTAGATTTTCCTGATATTCTCTTCTAGATCACTTTTATCAATTGGATGTGCTTATAGGCATCTCAAACTCAATCTCAATATGTTCAAAATAGGAATTGTTGTCTTTCCCCAAAAGCCTTTCCCTCCTCAGAACTTCCCTATTGCCATCAAGGGCACCATTGTTCTAGTCACTCAAACTTGCAACCTCAGCGTCATCTCTTACTCCTCACTTTCATCCCATATACCCTATCCGTTATCAAATCTTGTTTCTATCTTCACAACATCTCTTGTTTAAATTACCTTCTCTCTACTCATATAGCCACAACCCTAATTCTGGCCCTCATCACCTTTCACCTGGACTATTATAATACTCTTCTAATTGGTCTCCCTGCCTAAAGTTCTCCCTACTACAAGCCATCCTCTATTAAGCTGCCAAGGTGATTTTTCGAAAGTAGATCTGGCCACATCACCCCCTACTCAAGGAAGTCCAGAGATTCCCTATTACCTCAAGAAAAAATATAAACCCTCTGTTTGACATTTAAAGTTATTCATAACTTGGTAATTTTCCTACTATATGAGTTATAGCAGTAATGACAACAACAATCATTTATATCGTGCTTCAAGATTTGCAAAGTGTTTCACATGTAAAGTAGGTGCTATTATCCCCATTTTACTGATGAGAAAACTGCAGCTGAGTAAAGTTAAGTGACTTTCCCAGGGTCACACAGCTAGTGATTATTTGAAGTAGGATTCATACTCAGATCTTTCTGAATCTAAGTTGAAAATTCCATTCAGTATGTCACCAATATGTCCTCTTACACTCTGCACATATTCTGTAATCCAGCTATCCTGGCTATTTGTGGTTCCTTGAACAAGATATTCTATCTCCCATCTCCTGGCTTTTTCAAACTAGCTTTCTTTCCTCAAAGCCTGGAACGCTTTTCTTCCTCACCTCTGCCTCTTAGTTTCCTGGCTTCCTTCAATAACTCTTTTTTTTGGGGGGAGGGGGTGGATAATAAATCCCTTTATAACCTGGACCCAACCTATCTTTTCTGTCTCATTCCTTTCCTGTATTCTGTGATACAACTAAACTAAATTTACAGTTCCTTAATCTTACAGTTCCTTAATCTCTTGTCTCCTGTTTTTGTAGTGGCTGTCATTCGCACTTGAAATTTGCTTCCCTCTTACTTCTGACTCTTACTGTTCGAAACTCCTTTCAAAATCTAGCTAAAATCCTACCTGTGTAGGAGGCCTTTTCCAGTTCTCTCCAACTGCTAATGGATTTCCTTTTCATATCTCTTATATGTACCTTGATATTTATATATTTTCTTCCCATGAGAATGTATGATCCTTGAGAGCAGAGACTTTCTGTTTACTTTGATTTTCTTTGTATCCCCAGCTCTTAGCATAGAGTAAGGTTTAATAAATACTGCTTGATTGAGTGAGTGGATTTGTTATTTTATTCTGGGAAATCATAAAGATGCTGAGTTGAGCAATAGGGTAGTTGATTGACATACCTTTTCACAGTGTTGATTTGATTAAGGCTGTCAGAGGAGGTGCAAAGGTGTGTGTGTAAGAATAAAAAAACCATTTTATTTTCCCAGTACATTCATACCCTGTAAAAATGCCAGACAGATTTCTTCCTTTTCTCGTTTTTTTTCCCCCTACAATTGAGATAATTCTATACTTAGTTGTACTTGTTCCATATCTTCTCAGGAGTGTTTGAAATCAAGAAAAACAAAACAAAACAAAACTACCTTTCTCTCAACTAATGGAAGTAATCAGTCTCTCTCTCTCTCTCTCTCTCTCTCTCTCTCTCTCTCTCTCTCTCTCTCTCTCTCTCTCTCTCTCTCTCTCTCCCTCTCTCCCTCCCTCCCTCCGTCTTCTAAACTCCTTTAGAAGCATTCATCCTCTTACATCACTAATGTTCTACTTTGTGTTATCATTATTGGCATCCATGTCTTACCTCCACTTCTAGATTGTAAATTTGATAAAGATACAGACTGTTTTAATCTTTTTTGTGTCTGTGCAGCAAGTAACACAGTCTCATATAAATGGAGGCCACTTAAATATTTGTTGATTTGTTGAATGAATGAAAAAATCTTAGATTAGATGTTAACTTAATCAGTTTCTTTTCTTTTTTCTTATACCGACCATTAGTGTATGCTCCATAGCACCTGTTCCAGGACCTTCATAATTGTTTTCATCTGCCCATTCTGCCAGGGGAAGTTGTCACATGTTTGGGATAGACATCCCCTAATTGTTACTCTCAACCTGTTTTAGCCCATTTACTGAGTCAGTTTGCTGGAATATGGACACTGCACATGCTCTAGCTTCTTGGAATGATAGATGAGAATTGGGTGAAGATGGACACCAGAGGTGGATGAGCAGCCCTGAAAAGGGCTTAGCAAGCCCTCAAACTAGAAGTTCTAGTTATCACTGAACGCCTCATATACTCCTAAAACCCAAAACCTAAGAGATGTTTAATAAGTGCAACTTTTTTTCTTAGAGATTTTTTTCTTATAACACTGAGACATTATTCGAGTTGGTCAGGATCACATAGCCAGTATATTTCAGAAGATGGCCTTGAAGCCAGGTTGTCCTTGGTTAGAAGCTTATGCTCTAATCATTAGTCAAGCATAATAAAATTCTGGTAAGGATGACAGCAGATTTCTTATTTAAAAATTAAACTTATGAATGCAAATTTAAATGGCATAAGTAATAACTTTTATAATGGCTGGACAGTAGCCCTAAACAAACCAAAATAATTTTAGTAATATTTTATTTTCCCCTAGTTATGTATTAAATGTATTTTAAACATTTTTTAAAGTTTTGAGCTAATCTATCCCTTCCTTCCTCCCCTTCCCAAAATAATTTTTATACAATTTTAGAGTACAATTATTGTGTATATAAATATGGGATAAAATTTTTGAAGACTTTTTTATATTGGAATTAGGTACTATTAAAGTATAGGCATTATGCTTTTGTCTTTCTGTTTTTTCATCTTCATTCTTTTTTGTCACTGTAATAATACTATTTGTATTGTAAAATAGTGAAGTGGGGTTTTGTTTTATTATAACCTGAGTTTCAAGCCAAGCCTTGAGTATTTTGTCTGTAACTGTATATAGAAGGAAAAGCCTAATTTAATGGAGAAAATGCTGAAAGAAGCTGCCTTTCCTTTTAGAATTGGTACAAGAACTTTGGTTGAGAGGAGATTCTCTTTCTTACGCTTCTGAAGTCTTATCATAAAGAAAATCTGGAGCTTGATGTTTCTTCTCTAAGACAAAGTTCTGTTGTACCAATACCACCTACTCTGTCTCCATTAGTATTCTCTCCAGCAATTAGGATTCTTCTACATATGCAATTGCAGGTAAAATGGCCCAACCTTTCCTTGAAACTTGAGTTATATTGGCTTTGAGTATATTGTTTACTTGTAAGTACATTTAATGTTTACAGAATTTAAACTTAAAGCCATCTGTGGCTTTGTAGGGAAAAAATTAGAAATGAAAATTGCATGTATTTGAAGTTGCCTGAAGTGTAAAATTTGTAGAATAATGGAAAAATAGAGGTAGAGATTTAAAGTGGACTTAGATCTGGTTTACGTGATTGTGATTGGTTTGTCTTATTTTGCATATAGTCCAACACTGATTGCATGGGGTACAGCGTGAGGATAGACTAAAAAATTTTGTCAGAGTTGTGCTGAAACTTTTTTTTTGTGGTGAAACCCTTGTTTGGTAAAACCATTACAGAAAGGCAATGGCATTTTCAACTCCATCTGTGTGTAGAATTTGTAGTCTCTACCTGAGAATGAATAATGATACCATATTATCAAGACATTAAGCTAATAGGTCTAATCTGAAAAATCTTTGGGATCTTCTGATTATTATATGACTTGATTTTATATGGAACGTATTCATATCTACAAGGACTTTATAATGCTTATATTTTGAAACCTTTGAGTAGATTGGACTTGGGTGGGTATGTAGGAGAAACTATGAATGAGAAGAGAAAATAGATGGATATTTTTACTATATTTATGAACAAAAATAATCAGTAATAATTATATCAAAATGAGCAAAGAAAATTGGATTTTTATTGAATTATGCAATCTCAGAATACACTTCAGAAGTCATTTCTTCCTACCCGTTGATGAATTAGAATCTCCTCTAAAACTTTGCTGGAAATTGCTCATCTACCCTTCGTCCATCTTTTGTGCAGTGAACTTATTACCACCTTAAAACAGCTCATCACACTTTTGGAAAGCAGGAAGGTTTCCTTATATCAAATATAATCTGCCTATCTTCAGCTTCTATTAATTGTGCTTAGTGCTATGCTTTGAGATCGAATAAAATTAGACTAACACCTCTTATTCATAACTGCCTTTCAAATATTGGAAGACTACTCTTCTGTGTCAGCTCCTCTCAAGGCTAAACAACGCCAGTTTATTCTCCCTCTCTGGTCAGTTCTTCAGTAGGGTGGGATCAGATATAAACTTCTCTTTTTAACTCTTTTTAGGTCTTCATAGCCAGACCCCATCCTAATTTAACAGTCTTTTTTCCCTTTACTTTCCTCCATGCTTTGTGATTTAGTCACACTGGCTCACATGCATTTCCTCTAACACTACACTCCATCTTCTGTCTCTGATTTTACTGGCTTTCCCCCATTCCCATAATGCTCTGCCCCCTCCCATCTTGGTTTCCCTGCCTCATGGTTTCCCTGGCTTCCTTCAAGACTCAGCTCAAATCCCTCTAGGCCTTTCTGGGTACCTCCCTCCCAAATACTTGTCCATCTACTCTATTTTTCTTGCATATTCCTAGTTATTTTCATATTATCTCCCTCATTAGAAGGAAAACTCTCTGATAGTAGGGACTATTTTAAAAATTGTTTTCATTTCTTTATATCCCATGGTTTAGCACAATGTGTGGCCACATAGTAAGGCTTAATCAATGTTTATTAACTAACTGACTGGTTTCTAATCTGTTCATCACCCTGGCTTCTCACCTCTGGATGGGTTCCAGCTTTTTGATTGAAAAAAAAAATCCATACTAAAATTTCACTACAGCTTGTAGTTGAGAAGGAATTATTTTTATAACACAAGGGCATAGTCTATTTCCATTTAAAAATCCAGAGAAATCAGGTTAGATAAAGTAGTTGGGTTTATCTGGTATTCTTCTGATGGTTTCCTCTTCATTTAAAAGGATACTGAATATTTTGGAATACTTCTTCTCCTATGATGCTGAATTTGTTATAGTTTACCTATTGACTAGATAAATAATTTAAAGGGGAAAATTGGGCTGAATGCTCATTTTGAAAATGGAATTAAGATGACATTTATTGAACCTCATGGTTATAAAATTGAAGTGTGCATGGTTATTTCAAATTAAAGGTAGAAATATTTATTCTTAGGGTAAATAACACTTCTTCTTTTTGTAGGTATATTAGACTTTTTTATATCTTTGGTTTTATATCAAAGCTCAAAGGTTAAGATTTTAACCATTTGAAATTCCTTCCTCTTGCATTACAATATATCAGTAACTCTATAGTCAATCAGTCAGCTAGCTATTTGGTCAGTAAGTACGTTTAATGTTTAATATGTACTAGGTGCAGTGCCAAATGATGGGAATATAAAGAAAGACAAAAATATGGTTCCTGCCCCCAAGGGGGTCACATTCATTTAGTGGTAATAATGTGCTAGTAAGTGTAACAGCAAGATGGATAGATGATAGATAGATAGATAGATAGATAGATAGATAGATAGATAGATAGATAGATAGTAAGTAAATGGAAAGTAATTTCAGTGGGAAGGTACTCAAAGGGTAAAGGAAAGACAGGGAAGGATTCCCACTGAGGTTACTATTTGACCTGAGTCTTGAAGGAAGCAGGAGAAAAAGATTGGGAGGGGAGAACCTTCCAGGTATGAGAGGCAGCCAGTGAAAAGGCAGAGTTGGGAGATGGATTGTGTTATGTGAGGAACAGCAAAGAGGCCGGTGTCACTGGGTATTCAAGTACATAGAGGGGAGTAAAGGATAAGAAGTAATCTTCTTAGGAAAGGCTAGGAAGCTACCAGGTTGGGAAAGGCTTCAGATGCCCAGTAAAGATTTTTCTATTTGATCTTGGAGGTAACAGGGAGAAAGAACTGAAGTTTATTGAGAAAAAAGAGATTAGGGAAAGGAGGTATAACATGGTCAGACCCACATCTTAGAAAATTCACTTGTGTCTGATTATAATTGATTTAGTCTGTTTTGTAGATATAACTCACGTTTAATATTGAAAATGGATTAACATAATTGAAGCCAACTTGTTATAAGGCAGTGTTTCTAATTATGAGTGTTATCAATAATGATGTTTCATCATGATGGCTATGTGATTGCTACAATGTAGTAATTTTTGCAACTTTTGGTGAAGAATGCTCCAATAGAACTTATCTCCTTATTTGAAAGGACATGGTGAGCCATTGGGCATTATAATAATAAAATTACTGATCTGTTGACTTACCATGCCATTTAGTAGGCATCTACAAAATGAGGATATCAGTAATTGCACCATAAAAAGAACAAACTTGTCCTCAGAGCAGTAAGAAAATACTTTCCCCTCCTCCTTTGCAGAGGTTGGAGTGGGTGGGGGAAGGCCAATTTTAGACCTTGTCTTTGCAAAATGGCCAATTAAATGGTGTCTTGCTTTTTCAGTTATCAGTTAACAAGTGGTTACAAGCCTGCTCCAATGGATCTGAGCTTTATAAAACTCACCCCCTCCCAAGAAGCAATGGTGGACAAGTTGGCTGAAAATGCTCACAATGTATGGGCCCGAGATCGCATCAGGCAAGGTTGGACTTATGGCATCCAGCAGGTATATGGGAGCTCCCACAAATTTAATCTTGTAATTTTGAGGTATTAGGAATAATTTCCTTTTTTGAATAATTTAGACAAGAAGATGGTAATCATAGCACCATATAATTTTTAGAGCTAGACTGGACCTTAGACATAATCTGGCTCATCTTCACTCCCATTATTTTATAGATGAAGCTAGGTGATCTCAGTTAATTGCCAGTTAATAGTAAAGTCTAGGCCAGATAATTATAACAACCATACCTTCTTAATGAAAAAGGCAGCATGATGTAGTAGATTAAGAATTGGCAAGAAGATCTAGTTTCATTTCCTTTGATACATATAGGCCCTATGACCCTTAACAACTTCTCATTATTCTACACCAGTGGTGTCAAATTCAAATAAAAATGAAGGGTCATTAAACCATGTATAGCAAGCCCTCACAACATACAGTCTGTGATTTGCTTGTGGCCCACCAAAGGATTTTGGGCAGCTTGTGAAAAATGTAGGCTTGCCACTGCGTACTCTCCATGTGACCCATGGCAACCAACCATTATCATTCTGTCTCTCATCTAAGCTATCTGCAACCTGAAGTAGTTTTCAAGTTGTTCAGGTCTGATATATAGTAATCACTGCAGCTGCATATTGAAGTAAAAAACTATATATTAGCATTATCTATTTTCTTTTGTTTTCATATTTATTTTGTTAAATATTCCCTAATTATTTTTAATTGGGTTCAGGTAGCTCTTGGGAGTGTTATGGACCATGTATTTGACACCCCTGCTCCGGATCCCTCCCCAAGACTACAGTGTATGTAATGGTTGATGTTTCTTGGGAGATCTCTATACCAGTTAAATCACAGGTCTAGCTTTGTTGCTAATAAAATTTGGAAATTTCTCATATGCAACAGAATTCCAACAAAAAACTGGTATCAAAAGACAAAGGTCTCACCTTGTCTTTCCTTGTGTACACATGATTTCCAGTGAACTTTCCAAACCTGAGCCATCTTTCCTGATAGTTGATGAATTCTCTGCATGGTTATATCTTTTTATTTTTTTTTTCTCGACAGCCACAATCAAACATATATTCTTCTGATAGAATGTAATGAAATGATCATTTTGTAATTAGTTATCCAGTAATACAGAAAACTCAAAACTAGTTGGTGGACTTTTTATTTTACAAAAAGCTCAATTTAATACCAACAAACTTAATATAATAGCTTTTAAAATATTTTTGAAGTGCTTGAAATTGCTGCATTTTCTCAGACAGCCTTAGCTTGCATGTTACCTGAAGGTTACTGAAACAACCAGTACTTATTTGCCAGTTTTTATAAAGATTTGTCGGTGATATATACAACTAAATTATGTGTTCTCTGAGTTAGTTAACTTGTCTTGTTACAATGGCAGATGGTTTCAAAATCAAGTGAGTTTGTTAATCTATGTGAAGTTTTTATTCTACATTTTGTCTTGATTTCATATAAAGAATCAGTTTTAATTCAATACACTTACTCATTTGATTAATGTATTTTTCATGTGTTTGTAGTTCCTGTGGGATGGGGATGGGATCAGTCTTTTCCCTCAAAGGCCTTGTAATTTGATATACTCAGTAGCCAAAGGCTGCATCATTTTTCTCCTTCTCTAGGATGTCAAGAACCGAAGAAACCCTCGCTTAGTTCCTTATGCTCTTCTAGATGACCGTACCAAGAAATCAAATAAAGATAGCCTCAGAGAGGCTGTCCGTACACTGTTGGGTTATGGTTACAACCTAGAGGCTCCTGATCAAGATCATGGTATTTCTCTTCTTTTTGTTTCCTTTATTATGAATGTCATATCCACTAAACACATGAAAGCAGGAGGAAAAGTCAAGTAAAGCTACAAATGTAACACAATATAATTATTTCAGCAGAAACATAGCTAGAAATATAACCTACACAGATCTCGTCTTTTGAGAAACCCCTTCTCTATGTTTTATATATCTACCCTTAGGATTAGAGTTAGCATTTACTGATATGTACTGTTGATTTGTATTTCAGAGTAAAAATCACTTCTGTAATATTTTGCCCTTAGGAAAGTATATAATTATTTCAGGGAATTAATATTATTTTAAATTCTGCTTATAAAATTACACTTTATTTATACATTACCTTTTACCAAAGTATTTTCAATAATTAAATCCTTAGTCCCAACATCTTGATTGAATAAATAGTAAATATTAATACTTTTACAGTTAAGTGAGGTGAAGGAGTACTTTCTCATATCTTTAGTACTCCTCTGTTTTATACATTCGTTTCCACTCTCTACTTTGTTTTTTGATAAATACTTTTCTTGCAAATTCCTCAAAATTACTTCCTTTGGAAATCCTAATAGAATGTTGGCCCTATTACTATGCATAGGAACAAAGAGCTCAGTCCTCAGAATAAGGTTGAGTACATAGGAAACTAATGGGGTTTTTTGATATTGTTTTGTTTTTTGATCTGTACCAGTGATAACATTGCCATAGAGAACTCCTTTAGAGGAAACTCCTTATCTCAATGCTGAATGGGTCAATGTTCTGCGCATTATTGGTTTAGAGAGTTGCCTGGGACACTGAGAGTTTGAGTAACAGGACACTCAGATTGTACATGTTAGAGGTGAGAATTATCACCATAGAAGTACCCAGGACATTAATCTGAGCTTCATAGTCAAGTGGAGTTGGCATGTCAGAGTCAGAAACCCTGACAAAGAAAGTCACAACTAACAACCTGGTAAGGAATAAAACCAAAAAAAATATAATATGTTAATTGAGGATATGAGTCATCAGGGAAAGCTTTAACTAGGATTATTTGAATAACATAATGGAGGACTGGACTCTTTTCTCTCTCCTCCCCCACATCCCATCTCTACTTTCACAAAACTCTAGAAGATAAATTATGCACCATATGTAGATCAATTAACATAAGACAGAGAGAAATCCAACAAGGTGAAAGCTTTATAAATTAACACTGGAAAATGCTAATCCTAAAAATGTACCGTTCCCCTGTCAGCCTCTATATTCCCAGTAAGAACACAAAAATTGACAGATGGGCCTCTGCTGTGGCTGCAAACTGGATCCCATAGCTTGCTGGTACATCTTATCTCCTGCTTCCCCCACTCCTCCTAAAGCAGATACTGATTCTGCAGAGCCGCTTGATGATGAAGGAGAGACTAAAGGTGCTGACTCTTACATGGTCTGGCACTTGGACGAGAATCTATCTAGGTTTCAGGGACTATCTGGAGCAGACCAAGGAGAAAGCTGAGAAAGAAGGCTGCACCAGGCCAGAAGGATCCTGCCACTGTTCAAATAGTTTTCTGCCTCCACTCTACCTACATCCCCCTGCTACTCAGACACTGGGGAAAGGAAAGACTACTGGTGCCATTGCCATGATCTCTATAGACCTTTCTATGCTTCAAAAGTTGATCCTAAAGAAAAGAAACATGTAGGAGAGTTAAAAGCCAGCAGGAGTCCTGGTGTAAGTGCAGTTATTTGAATCTACTTTCCACATGTGGAAAGATGGGCCCTATTATCATAATTTCAGGGTGATCATAACTAATAGTAGTTAACATTTATGTAGTACTTGCTATATACCAGGCACTACGTTAAGCACTTTACAATTATTATCTCATTTGATTCTCACAACAAGGTAGGTGCTATTATTATCCTTATTTTACAGATGAAGAAACTGAGGCAGAGAGAGATTAAGTGCCTTGCCTGGGGCCACGCAAATAGGATATGTCTGAGGCTGTTTTTGAACTTATATCTTCCTGACTCCAGGCCTGGCACTCTATCTACTATGCTACCCAACTGCCCCAAGGTAGAGAATGAGCCCTGGGCTTGGAATCAGGAAGACTCATCTTTATGAGTTCATATCTGGCCTCAGACACTTCTTAGCAGTGTGACCATGAACAAGTAACTTAACCCTGTTTGCCTCAGTTCCTCCCCTGTAAAATAAGCTGGAGAAAGAAATGGCAAACCACTCTAGTGTCTTTGCCAAGAAAACCCCCAAATAGGGTAATGGAGAGTCAGACACTACTGAAAACTGATCAGCAGCAACAACAAAAAGAGAAATACCTTGGGGTGGGGGGCGAGGTAGGGAAACTTTGCAGGACGTTTCTCTGCTAAAGGTTTTGTTTCCAAGCTATATAGTGAATGGATCTGGTTTTATAAGAAAAAGAGCCATTCCTTAATTGATAAATTATATAAGAATATGAATAGACAGTTCTCAAGGGAAGAAACTCAGGGTGTCTATAGCCATATGAAAACATGCTCCAAACCATTACTTTATTTCTTCTTTCTTTCAAATGTTTATTAAGTTCCTCTTATGTGAAGAGCATGATTCCAGAAATCAGGGAAAGAAAACAGTTTAAGACAGACATATTGCCTTCATGCAACCTACCATCTACTCTGTGTATAACATACATAATTCTATATAAAATATGGTACCATGGTGGAGTAGTGTCTTTCATTCAAGTCTTTATAAGTACAGGTTTTTTTTTTCAATACAGGTTATACATGTATAGTCATGCAAAACACTTCCATAGTAGTCTTGCTGTGGAAAACTAACTATATGTCCCTTCCTCCTATTGTGCCCCTTATTTCTTCCTTTCTCTCTTTTGACCCTGTCCCTCCTTAGAAGTGTTTGCTTTTGAATACCCCCTCCCCGAATCTGCCCTCCCCTCTATCATCCCCCTGCTCTCTTGTCCCCTTCCCTCCCCTATTTTCCTATAGGGTAAGATAGATTTCCATACCCAATTGAGTGTGTATGTTATTCCCACCTTAAGCCAAATCCGATGAGAATAAGATTCACTCATTCCCTCTCACCTTCCCCACCCCTTCCCCTCCACTGTAAAAGCCTTCTCTTCTCTGTTTTATGTGAGATAATTTACCCCATTCTACCTCTCCCTTTCTCTCTCACCCCTTAATTTTATTCTCCAGATATCATTCCTTCAGCTTCAACTCACCTTGTGCCCTCTATCTATCTATCTATCTATCTATCTATCTATCTATCTATCTATCTATCTATCTATCTATCTATCTACATATCACAATAATTTTTCCCTCCAACTAGCCTAATACTGACAAGGGTCTCTTGAGTTACAAATATCATCTTTTCATGCAGGAATGTAATCAGCTCAACGTTAAGAAGTCCCTTATGATTTCACTTTCGTGTTTTCCCTTCTCATGTTTCTCTTGAGTCTTGTATTTGAAAGTCAAATTTTCTATTCAGCTCTGGGCTTTTCAGCAAGAATGCTTGAAAGTCCTCTGTTTCACTGAATGACCATTTTTCTCCTGAAGGATTGTACTCAGTTTTGCTAGGTAGGTGATTTTTGGCTGTAATCCTATCTCCTTTGACCTCCAGAATATCATATTCCAAGCCCTCTGGTCCCTTAATGTAGAAGCTGCTAAATCCTTTGTTATCCTGATTGTGTTTCCACAATACTTGAATTGTTTCTTTCTGGCTGTTTGCAATATTTTCTCCTTGACCTGGGAACTCTGGAATTTAGCTATAATATTCCTAGGAGTTTTCCTTTGGGGATCTCTTTCAGAAGGTAATCAGTGGATTCTTTCAATTTCTAGTTTGCCCTCTAGTTCTAAAATAACAGGGCAGTTTTCCTTGATAATTTCTTGAAAGATTATGTCTAGGTACCTTTTTTGATCTTGGCTTTCAGATAGTCCAATAATTTTTAAATTATCTCTCCTGGATGTATTTTTCAGGTCAGTTGTTTTTCCAGTGAGATATTTCATATTGTTTTCTATTTTTCATTCTTTTGTGTTTGTTTTACAATGTCTTGATTTCTCATAAAGTCACTAGCTTCTAATTGCTCCATTATAATTTTTAAGGAAGTATTTTCTTCAGTGAGCTTCTGGACTTCCTTTTCCATTTGGCCAATTTTGCTTTTTAAGGCACTCTTCTCCTTATTGGCTTTTTGGACCTCTTTTGCCATTTGGGTTGGGCTATTTTTTAAGATGTTATTTTCTTCTGTATTTTTTAGGGTCTCCTTTAGCAAGCTGTTGACTTGTTTTTTATGATTTTATTGCATCATTCTCATTTCTTTTCCCAGTTTTTCCTCTACTTCTTTTACTTCTCAAACTCCTTTTTGAGCTCTTCCAAGGCCTGGGACAGATTCATATTTTTCTTGGAGGCTTTGGATGTAGGAGCTTTGACTTTGTTGTCTTCTTCTGGTTGTATGTTTTGATCTTTTTTGTTGCTAAAGAAAGATTCTGTGGTCTGACTTTTTTGGTGCCTTTGTTTGCCCATGATCCCAGCTAATTACTTGAGTTATAAACTCTTTGTTAAGGAGGGGTCTGCTTCCAGTGTGGAGAATGTACTCTCCCAAGCTTCGGGAGTTTTGCGCTGCTATTTTGAGAGATACGTCTAGAGATCTGTAAGTTTTCAGTTCTCCCAAGTTGGCATGATAAGGGGCGAAATGTTTACTCCTTTCCTGGCCTTTGCTCTGGTCTTTAAGTGACCAAAAGCACTCTTTTCTGCCTTGGAACTGGAAGGAGGATTCTCTCTGTACCACCACTACAAGCTCCACCATGCCAGCACTCCTCCTTGCCCCAGGACACCCCCCCAGAACTGTGACCCCAATCCAAGCACAGGCAAAGCAAGAGAATCCTGCCTCAGCTACAGCAAAAGATCCCTACAATTCATCTCTGATCAGCCCCTTGATTCACCCTCAGTCTGTGGGCTGGAAGCTCTGGAAGCAGCTGGCTCTCTGGGATTGCATCCAGGGCTGGGGCTGGGACCATGCTTCTCTCTCATCGCAGTCACAGACTTTTCCTGCTGGCCTTATAAGTTGTCTTTGGTGTTTGTGGGTTGAGAAGTCTGGAAACCACCACAGCTGCCCGTGATTCAGTTGTCTGAGGCCTGCTCCAGATTCTCTGAGGCCTGTTTCGCTTGTGCGCCCATGCCCAACTGTGTTCCTCTCCCAGCCAGGCACGATAGACCTTTCTAATCACTTAGCCAGGTTGTCTTTGGCTGGAAATTTGTTTCACTTTGTCTTTTTGTGGGTTCTGCTGCTCTAGAATTTGTTTAGAGCCATTTTTTTACAGATTTTTTCCAAGTTGTTGTTTTTAAAAACTTTCATTGCTTTCTCCTAGCCCCTTTAAAACATAGTGGATATCAGCAAACCTTCACTTTACTGACCAGATATTTCAGTCACTGTTAATTAGTTCTTCACAGAGGATTACTCAACTTAAATATACTTTAATTAAATAATATTTTGAAACAAAGCATCCCCTGAATGTGATGAATTAATTCACTACTGATTTGCTGAAAGCCTATACATCAGAGCAAACTGCCTTTATCTTTATTACTTTGTATCATTTTTCTCTGTCTCTTGTTGGGGAATTTTTAGCTTATATATATATAATATATATATATATATATATATATATATTAATTTTTAGCTAGATTTTTAGCTAATATTTATTAGAAAACACAGTTAAGTCGTATTCAGTATCTAATTGAAGTTACAATACTCAGCCACATCTTCAAGCATTAACTTTTCCTACATAGGAAGAGTTTCATAGAGTATGGGACTTGGTTTACTGAAGCCTTTCCTTTCCAAGCTGAAACCAAGGAATGTAATTATTGGTTCAGCATTTTATTCTTATTATGAAAATTAAAAAAAAAAGATGAAGTTTTGGAACTGGATCACTTTACCTTTTCTCTTCTTTTCTTTTACCAATTCAGAGTGTTTCCATCCTTTTAATGACCAGCATCCTCTTAGATCTCCAGTTCGGCTCAGCACATTCAAGTCTTCTTTGTGGTCTTAGCTTTCTTTTTTTTCCAGGGAGTGGGGTGGGAATTAGTTTTGTTTGACCACCAGAGACACTTTTTCCACAATCCAGTCTCTTGTTGAGCATTTAGGGAACCTTTGCCGTTATTATACTTTGTCAGGTTGTGAGACGGGTGCTTGCCACATTTATGGCAATAAGTTCTGTAGATTTGGGTTATATTCGCCATGTTGGTAGTAGTATTGGCAGCTAAGAAAAACCTCCATTACATCATTATTTAGAGAAATACAAATCAAAGCAATTCTCAAATTCTACCTCACACCCATCAGAGTGGCAAAGATGACAAAAATAGAAAATGATCTGTATTTGGAGGAACTATGGGAAAAGAGGTACATTGATGTGATAGACTTACAATTAGATATAACCATTTTGGAAAGCAATTTGGAATTATACAGAAAATACTGCTAAATAATATGTATGCCTTTTGATCTAGCCATACTACTACTACAGCTGTTCCCAAAAGAGATCAAGGAAAGAGAAAAAGTTCTTTTATATATATGTATACAGAAATATTTATAGCAGCTTTTTGTGGTGACAAAAAAAAACCTGGAAGCTAAGAGGACATTTAACAATTGAGGAGTTGTTTAATAAAATATGATAGACGAATATGATGGAATATTATTATGCTATAAGAAGTGAGGAAATAAATGATTTCAAACAGATCTGGAAAAACTTGTGCACTGATATAGAGCAAAGTAATCAGAATAAGAACAATTTGTGCTATATAAGTATTATAAAAGTGAGTAGTTTTGAGAATGAGAATGAAGAATGAAATGAACAGAACCAGTACAACAATTTATGCAATAATATTTGCAGTGTGAAACAAACAACTTGGAAGCTGTAGGAATGATGACCAATACAGTAATAATTCATTATTCTAGAGGACCAAAGATGAAATATGCTGTCTATTATAGAGAGTTGATGGATTTGAGATATGGAATGAGGCACATATCTATCTATCTAACTAACTAACTATAGCCACCTATCTAATTTATAACAGTCGTTGAAGGAATATGTTTTCACTATGCATATTTGTTACAAGAAATTTATTTTTCCTTTTTTTCTCCAATGAGGTGGGAATTGGGAAGGAGAGAAAATTGATTACTGTTAATTTTTTTAATGTGTAGGTGGTGCTACAGGTGTAAAATTTTGCTTGCACTTTAAGATGGAGTCACGTTATTATTAGTTTTATGTAGCTGTTTAATTTTTTTTCCAAAAGACCTATTATGAAGTGGAAATAATCCACAAATGTTTGTAATATAGAAACAAAACACCAATAAAACTTAAAAAAGAAACTACAACAGATAAAACTAGTTATAGCAACATTCTTAGATCTAATTATTATTGATTGATTCCAGGTGTCATTTGAAGAACTATGACCTAAAAAATAGTAATCCTTAGAATCTTTTTGGTATAGTGGTTACTCAAATAAATATCAAAGCTGTGAAAATTCTTCCTTCTGTTTCATTTATTTAGCAAATAATCACTAGATTCTTTTAAAATTAAATAGCCACTAGAACTGAAGTATGCAGTGGCACTGGTGAAAAGTTCAGAATCTTCCGTGCTGAGAAGACTTATGCTGTGAAGACAGGAAGATGGTATTTTGAATTTGAGGCTGTCACTGCTGGCGACATGAGAGTTGGCTGGAGTAGACCAGGTTGCCAACCTGATCAGGAGCTTGGCTCTGATGAGCGAGCTTTTGCTTTTGATGGATTCAAGGTATGTATACTTTCCTTTATGCTAAGTGTCTCAGAAAGGACATAAATCAGATTTTCAGAATCCAGACACCATTGATTTTTTTTCTGGTATTATTTTTAATATTCTGGTAGCTCAAATGGCTTTTGGTCCATTGACATTTGTCTATGGAGTTCATAGTGAATACCTAAAACATGCTAGAACAATGCAGTTGAATTCAGAGGAAAACAAACAAATAAATAAAAAAAATGTTCATTTTTATCAGAAAATGCCATATCCCTATCTAACACACCAGAAACCTGAAACATGTAGCGTGAAGATTGTATTTCAATTAGAAGATGGGCAGGGAATAAATCTTCTGTACAGTATGATATGTAGTTCATTTTTAAAGAAATATTTAGTTCTGCTTGGTGACTATGTATGAAAGCTGTAGAGTTCTAAACTAAAAAGAATTGCTTATTTCTAAATCACTAGGTAAATATTTGTAATGGTGTGCTTGGGCCCCAGCCCTAAGATCATGTCTCTGGAAGCCTCCCAATCTTTCAGTATGCCCCTGTCCTATGAGGAAAATTTGCTCTTGTTGTAAAACACATTCTCTTATCAGAACAGACAGAGGGGTGCCTGGCCCAAGGATTTTCATCCCTGGCTGGCGCAAGGACTCTTCCTCCTGCCAGATCCCCAAGCTCTGTGTCTCTGACAACTCCCTTAATTTCTGGTATACTCTCTATACTTTCCCACCCATATCACCTAAAGACACCTAGACTCTTAGATTGCCTATTATCTCTTTTTTAAATGTCTATGTTTTATTGTGAGATGGAAACTTGTTAGTTTTTTTAATTATCTAATCTGATTTAAAAAATTTCCAATGGTACATTCATTGTTGCCTCCAGGATCATATACAAAATGCTCTGTTTAGCATTCAGAGCCTTTCATAATCTAGCCCCCTCCTACCTTTCCAGGATTCTTACACCTTGTTTCTTATTTATTTTGTATATAGTTTTCTTTGTGTATTTTTGTTTCTACTTGGTCTCCCCCATAGCATTGTGAGCTACTTGAAGGCAGGAATTCTTTTTTTTTTTTTTAACTTCTTTTTGTATCCTCATTGTTTATCACAGTGCTTGGCATATACAAGGCACTTAATAGATGTTTATTCATTGACTGATTGATAGTAAACCCATCTTTTTTTCCCCTTATGTGAAAGAGTTCAATCCCTTAGGCTATTAGCATAAGTCTAGAGGCCTATATATGCACCCCAGAAATCATAGTTCCCATCAAAATATCAAGTTATTACACCCTTTAGCAACTCCAAGTTTGTTTTGCTTCTGAGGGGAGTAAAACATATCCTTCAGATATGCTAACATCATAGAGACCTAAAGGAAACTGGGATTCACCGGAGAGAGAAGAGAATTGTATTCATATTTTCTGAGTTGCTTTGAGTCCTCATATGTTGTCTACATTTTCTGTGGGGTAAAATAAAGACTTTTCTCTACTTGATATTCATTGTTACCTTGCATGTTTGCATAGGAGTTGGGGACCCTTTTATACACATCTGAGAAGAACTAGATATGAACTATATGCTTCATACCCAGTAGATGTAGTATAGATGGGTGGTTGGGTAAGGTAGTAGAATGATTTATTTTCTGAATACTGTGGCAAGTGATTCTGGGTTCCTTCTCAGGCACAGCGTTGGCATCAGGGCAGTGAGCATTATGGGCGCTCATGGCAAGCAGGAGATGTTGTTGGGTGTATGGTTGACATGAATGAACACACCATAATGTTTACCCTGAATGGTGAAATCCTTCTGGATGACTCTGGTTCAGAGCTGGCATTCAAGGACTTTGAGGTTGTTGATGGTAAGTAATTGTTCATTTTATCTTGTTTACAAGTTTGTCACATGATAGCTCAAAATCCTTTATGCCATTACTATTCTGTTTCAGCATAAATGAACAGATGATTTGCATCTCTAAATCACAAGTATGCCATGTAACTTGTTTGATCAGACATTCTTGAAATTAATTTCTAGAAGAATTTCCTTATTTGTTAGTTTGTACTTCCATGGGGCATAAATATCTCATTTGTATGAATCAGGAAACTAATGGCAGATAATAACATAGTTTTCCTACACATATTAAATGTTAATTTAGGACACTCAAAAATTGTATTTTTCTTTTTATTTCTTATAACACATCTGTTCTTATGAATAAGGGCTTATTGAACTTTTCATTTTGGGTTTACTTGATGTTTTGATCATAAAAGAAAATCTATTTTTTTAAAGTATTCAAATTTAATTGTTTTTTATCCCAATTGAATTTTTTTAATCATTATCTTAAAAATAAAGATGATCAAACTAGCTAGTTTGCTCTGAAATCTCATGCCTAAAGCAAGGAAAAAAGAAACTTGATAGATAATACTTATGACACCACTTTGTGTGTGTGTGTATCTTTATAATAGTAATACCAACAATATCTGGATTATTCTAAGACCTGAATGAGATTTGATTAATTTATAGGCTATAAGATTTGTTTATAGAATAGAAAATAGAACCTGATTCAAGGATAGGGAGGTTTATGAAATAATAATGTTAATTTTGTAAATGTCAACTTTATTTACTGAAACTTTGGAAGGATGGATTGGAGCTAGTTTGTGAACAGCTTTAAATATTAAATGAGGGACCTTCTATTTGGCTGTAGAAGCAATAGCAAACCACTGGAGCTTCTTGAGTAAAAATAATCAGAGCTGTACTTTCTAATTGGCAACTCTGTTGAGGATGGATTGCAGACCTCGGAGGCTATTGCTTTTAACAGTCCAGGAAAGAAATGATAAAGGGCTAAACTAAAGTGTTGACTTTGTGAATGAAGAGAAGGGTAGATATGGAAGTTATGTTATAAAGATGGAATTGACAGAACTTGGCAATTGATTGGATCCATGGAGTGAGAGGAGAGCAAGTAGTCAAGAATAACACTGAAGTTATGAAACTAGGGCCATAACCCAAAGAGACAAAAGAAAAAGGGAAATAATCCATATGTTCAAAAATTTTTATAGCAGCTTTTTTTATGGTGGAAAGAATTGGAAACTAATTGGGTACCCATCAAGTTGTGAATAATTAAACAAAAATGTGGTCCAGTCAATCCTCATTATTTGCAGATTCTGTATTTGCAAATCTTCCTACTTGCTAAAATTTATTTGTAACTATAAAATCAATACTCCATTGCACTTTTGTGGTCATTAGGAAACATAGCAGAATAGCAAAAAATTTGAGTTGGCCAACATATATTTTCCTAGCTCGGATTGAACAAGGTGAGGCTCTGCCTTTTTTTTTTTTTGCTCTATACACCATAAACAAGTAACCTTTTTTACTGTCTATTTAGTATACATTTTTTCATTTTTGTGCTTTTTGTTGGTGATTTTACTGCTTAAAATGGCCCCTAAGTGTGGTACTGAAGGGCTGTCTGGTGTTCTTAAGCACAAAAAGACTGTGATGTGCTATGTGTAGAGATAATGTGTGTTAGATAAGCTTCCTTCAGGCATGAGTTGTGATGCTGTTGTTTGTGAGTTCAGCATTAATGTATCTTAAAATGATACATCTAGAAAAAGGAAGAGGAAATTCAACAATCTGTATGAGGCAACTCCTGAAAGTGCTAAAGTAAATGTTGTGACCAAAGGCTTGCAGGAACCTAATTCATTGTGTGTAGCAACTAACTCCCACAATAATAGATATAATAGAATGTGTGTGTGTGTGTGTGTATGTGTGTGTATGTGTGTATGCGTATATATATATAATTTTTTTGGTGTGTATGTACGTGTGTGTGTATTGGAATATATATATATATATATATATATATATATATATATATATATATATATATGTGGGAATATAATAGAATATATGTATGTATATTGGAATACTGTTTTTATTACCCCCTCCCCCAGTTTGTCCTCCCATCTATCACTCCCCCTCTCCTGTCCCCTCCCTTCCTCATTTTCCTGTAGGGTAAGATAGATTTCCATACCCAGTTAAGTGTGTATGTTATTCCCTCCTTAAGCCAAATCTGAGGAGAATAGGATTCACTCATTTCCTCTCACCTTCCCTCACTTCCTCTCCACTGTAAAAGCTTTTTTTGCCTCTTTTATTCTTCTCCTCCCAGTATAATTCTCTTTTACACCTTAATTTTATTATTTAGATATCACCCCTTCATCTTCAACTCACCCTGTGCCCTCTACATATATAATTTTTTCCCTCCAACTATCCTAATACTGACAAAGGTCTCATGAGTTACAAATGTCATTATTCCATGTAGGAATATAAAGAGTTGAACTTTAATAAGTCCTTTAAAATTTCTCTTGAGTCTTGTATTTGAAAGTCAGATTTTCTATTCAGCTCTGGTGTTTTCAGCAAGAATGCTTGAAAGTCCTTTATTTCACTGAATATCCATTTTCTTTCCCTGGAGGATTATATTCAGTTTTGCTGGGTAGGTGATTCTTGGTTGTAATCCTATCTCCTTTGATCTCTGGAATATCATATTCCAAGCCCTCCAGTCCTTTAATGTAGAAGCTGCTGAATCTTGTGTTATCCTAATTGTGTTTCCACAATACTTGAATTGTTTCTTTCTGGCTGTTTGCAATATTTTCTCCTTGACCTGGGAACTCTGGAATTTGGCTACAATATTCATAGGAGTTTTCCTTTGGGAATCCCTTTCAGGAAGTGATCAGTGGATTCTTTCCATTTCTATTTTACCCTCTGGTTCTAGAATATTAGGGCAATTTTCCTTGGTAATTTTTTGAAAGATGGTGTCTAGGCTTTTTTTTTTTATCATGGCTTTCAGGTAGTCCAATAATTTTTAAATTATCTCTCCTGGATGTATTTTTCAGGTCAGTTGTTTTTCCAGTGGGATATTTCATATGGTCTTCTATTTTTTCCATTCTTTTGTGTTTGTTTTACAATGTCTTGATTTCTCATAAAGTCACTAGCTTCCATTTGCTCCATTATAATTTTTAAGGAAGTATTTTCTTCAGTGAGCTTTTGGACTTCCTTTTCCATTTGACCAGTTTTGCTTTTTAAGGCATTCTTCTCCTTATTGGCTTTTTGGACCTCTTTTGCCATTTGGGTTGGGCTATTTTTTAAGATGTTATTTTCTTCAATATTTTTTAGGGTCTCCTTTAGCAAGCTGTTGACTTGTTTTTAATCATTTTCTTGCATCACTCTCATTTCTCTTCCCAGTTTTGCCTGATCTTTGCATGTGTGTCCATTCTGAACTGCTGCACTTCTCTCCCAGCCTGGCGCAACAGACTTTTCCTGCTAAACTTTGAGGTTGTCTTGGGCCAGAAATTTGTTTCACTCTGTCTTTTTGTGGGTTCTGTTGCTCTAGAATTTGTTTAGAACCATTTTTTACAGGTATTTGGAGGTGTTGGGGGAAAGCTCAAGCAAGTCATTGCTTTTACTCTGCCATCTTGGCTCTGCCCTCCAGTAATACTATTTTGCTGTAATAAATGATGAAAGAGATGATTTCAGAGAAACCTGGGAAGATACGTATATACCTTTTTCTACTTTCATCAAACTCTATCCAGAAATCTGTGTTTACTTCTAATCCATTCTTTTTGGTAGAGAATCATTTCCTCTGTTATTAGTCCCCAAGACTGACTGGGCCTTACCATCTAACCTGCTCTTTTCCCTGAATAAATATTAACTGGTTTTTCCATCTCCCATGAATTAAACATAAGTATGAATGCTTCGTATTTTGTCTCATCCAATAAGATTGTAAACTCCATGAGAGGAGGAAATGTTGTGATTATCTATACTTCCAGCACTTAGTCCAGTATATAGTACATAAGTGTTCAATAAATGCATTTGCATTTCATTGCATTCCAGGTTCCAAAGGTTTAAAAGGACATTTATAAATTAGAGAGTCCAGAGGATGGCAAACAGAATGAAAACTCTCAGGTCCATGTTTCATGGGATCAGTTCAAGAATGATGACTTTGGAACAAATTGCGGTCCACTAAGTCTCTCAGACCTTTTTCAGAAAAACTATCTGTGCCTTCCCCTTAGTGTACTTGTGGATTTGATTTTTTTGTATACAAGTGCAAGATGTTACATTTATCTGTATTGAATATCTTAATGCTCAAGATTGTCCTGATCTTTTGGGATCCTGATGCTTTTATCAACTGGATGCTATCATTCAGTGTGTTAGCTATCCTTTTTAGCTTTGTATCATCTGTAAATATGATGAGCATGTCATATGTATTTCTGTCACTGTCACTGATAAAAAAAATGCTAAACAATACAGAGCCACACATAGATCCTTGGAGTACTCTACTGGAGACATCCTGTGATGGTGACATTGAGCCATTAACAACTATTTTTTGAGTATAGTCATCCAACCAGTTCTAAATCCATTTAATTGTATTGTCATATTGTCCACATCTCTCCTTTTTTCTCAGAAAATAGTATGAATGACTTTCTAAAGGCTTTGCTAAGATCCAGTGTATAAAATCTAGTTAAAACTATATGTACTGGAGACACCCTGTGACATTGAGTGATATTGAGCCATTAACAACTATTCCTTGAATTGTCACCCAACCAGTTCTGAATCCACATAATTGTATTGTTATATTGTTCATGTCTATCCTATATCTTGTTTGTCCATAGCAGTTTGTATATTTTCTTCCTCATTAGATTGTGAGTTCTTTTTTTCCCTCCATTTTTTTGTATCTCAAGTACTTAGCATAGTGACTAGCACATAATGGATACTTAATAAATGTTAGATGACTGCCTGACAGATAGATCTGAGAATTAATTGTGTAAAAATTATAATTGAATCCATGGGAGCTAAAATAATATAGAGGGAAAAAAGTGGGGTCCAGTACAAAGCCTTGGGAGACAGCCATGGTTATTGAGTGTGATATGGATGAAGACCCAGCAAAAAAGGAATGGAAAGAGTGGTCAAACAGCAGCAAGATAAGGGTTAAGGTGAAGCCATTAGATTTGGTAATTAAGAGAGCCTTAGCAACTTTGGAAAGAATAGTTATAATTAAATGATGAGGTGAGAATCCAGACCGCAGAGAGTTCAGAAGAGAGTGAGGTAAGGAAGTGGAGGCACCAATTGTAGATTCCCTTCCCTAGAAGTTTAGCTGTGAAAAGGAGGGGAGATATAGGGCAATAGCAGAGAGTTTAAGGCAGGATAGGTAGATTTGAGAATCATCAGCATAAAGATGGTAATTAAATCCATGAGAGCTGATGAGACCACCAAGTGGAGTTGTATAGAGGGAGAAGAGAAGAGGGCCCAGGACAAAACCCTGAGGGACAGCTGTGGTTAGGGAGTGTGATCTGGATGAGGATCCAGCAGAGGAGACACAGAATGAAAGGTCAGATAGATAGAAGGAAAGCCAGGAGAGGTATCCTGAAAAGGGAGAAGAAACTGTCAAAGAGAAGAGAATGATTTACATTATTGAAGGTTGCAAAGATGTTTAGGTGAGTGAGGATTGAGAAAAAGCCACTGGATTTGAAAATTACGAGATTGTTGGAAACTTTAGACAGATCAGTGTCAGAACAATGATGAGGTCAGGAGACAGATTATAAACGATTAAGAATAAAGGGACAGTAGAGACAGTGGAAGCACCTATCATAGATCACTTTTTCAAGGACAGAAGAGATATAGGACAATAGTTAGTGGGATGGAGGATTAAGTAAAAGTTTTTCGAGGATGGGGTAGTCCTTGAGTTATCCCAATTTTACAGATGAAGAAACCAAGCCAGTGAGAGGTTGTGACTTTTCCAAGGGTCACACAAATGTAAGTGCCTGAGGCTGGATTTGAACTCAGATCTTTCTGACTTCAGGTCTAGTACTCTATTCATTCACCGCTTACCTCCTTTAGGAGGAGGAGGAGGAGGAGAAGGAGGAGAGAGGAGGGAGCTCTCAGTGAATGGCCTCAGTTGATTTCCATGGTACTCACCAAATATATATATCTAACAGTCTTTGTTAGCTATACTTGATTTCTGGCCAGAAATTTATTATCCCTGGTTTTTAAGCCATATCCAAAAAATCCAAATTCTGTTCCCAGGTTCCACCTTCTTAGCTAGTTATTCACTACCTAAATTTATTTTTCTCTTCTGTATCCATTGCTTTCAGTGGATAGCAGTGAAAAAATACAACCTGTGTCTCTCTGGTCTTCTGTGTCTTATATAAGACCTCATAATAATTGACCATACTTTTTAGGTTCCTTCTAGCAGTATCGTTTGAACTCTTGGAACATTCTATTTTGTCTTGAATACATGCCTCATGCAGAAAACATACCTCTATTAATGTTATCAAATCAATAAAAATGACTTCATGTATATCCCTGCCTTTAATCCCTGAGAAGAGAATCACTACCAACTTTTATTACTTTTTTAGTTTTTATGGGTAGATAATGGGGTTAAAGTGACTTGTCACTCAGCGAATAAGTGTTGCTACCTAGCTGCCCCAACACCACCAACTTAAAATAGATGATCTCTCACCTCTTAGCTTTTGGAGCTGTAGGTCATTACTTTGAGCATAAACAGCTTCTGTTTCAAAGCCGCTAGCTACTTCTTCAGGAAGTGCTTCAAAACATTTTTAAGTTCAAATTGTACAGCTAGCTTTTTTTTCTTCCCTTTTTACTTCACGTAACATGTTATACTCTGAACTTCTCACAAGGTCAAATCTTCTGTCCTCTTGAGTTCCCTTTTCTAACCATTGAAGCCTTTCTTATTTTTTTATTTTAAGAGCATTTCATTGTCTTTAGCAAGCAGGAGTCTGCATTATTTGAGTTCCTTCACTTTCTCCTGGAGGAGGGAGAGCAGCCTACACTTGGCCGCTGGGTGAAAATACAAATATTACACACTGAATGCAAACTCCGGAGAAATTCCCTTTATTCTCTATATTGGTTGAGATTTTTAGCCAGTTTAAAAAAAAAATTAGATGTAGGTGTTTTCAAACACAAACCCAAGCATCTGTTTGAACCTTTTTGCAACATCTTAACTATCTTGACAATGCCACTCAACTTCCTTTCCTTATTCTCAACAACTCTGCTTTCATACTTACCTTTAGCCTTATACCAGTCTGTTTAAGTAATTTGCGTTTTATTTGCTTTACCCTTTAATTGTTCCACTAATTTTTTCTTATTTACTTTGTCTTGTCTTGACAACTACCTTCTTTTCCTTCTGTAATTTTCTTCTCAGTTTGTGTTCCTTTGATCCTCCCTAATTTTCCTTAGCTCTTGTGTAGCCATCTTCATTGTCCTTGATCTTGTTATTTTAGTGATAAACAACTTATATGGCACTTACTGTGTCAGGTACTGTGGCAAGAGCTTTACAATTATTATATCACTTAACCCTCTCAGCAACCCTGGTGTTATTGTTATCATCCCCATTTTACAGATGAGGAAACTGAGGCAAACAACTTGCCCAGGGTCACACAGCTATAAAGTGTCTGAGGGTGGATTTGAAATCCTGCCTGGCACTGTGTGTACTGTGGCGCCACCTAGTGTCCAACTCAGAATCTGACTGTAGAATAGTGCCTGACAGATTTTTCACCTTCAAATTTTTCTCAGTTCCTCTCAAATTTCTCAGGATGTATCATGCCAAATCACTTCTTCACTAGTATAAACCCTTCTGAATCACCCACATAATTTCCTTCTCTTGTTTTTGATTCATTTTTCTCTCCTTTTCCATTCTTTGTCTTGTGGAAACTAGGAATAGTGTGTGTGAGGGAGGGAGAAGGGCAAGAGAGAGAGACATAAAGGAGGATAAAGTGAAGATTTTTTGTGTGTGTGGCTTTTTTTTAACCAGTGGAGAATACCTGGATATATTTGTTGATAATTAGGGAGAGACTAAAGATAGGAACATGGAAGGTGTAAGAGACAAAGAGATGTGTGCCCATGAATGGTATTTGCCACTGCCTTGGGGGCAGCCATGGGGCACAGTGGATAGAGCTCTAGATCTGGAATCAAGAAGACCTGAGTTTATATCTAGCCTTAGAGGATTATTAACTGTGTAATGCTAGGAAGTCACTTCTTTCTGCTTCGGTTTCCCCATCTATAATAAGAACATCTACCTCCCAGGGTTCTTGTGAAGTCAAAATGAGATAATATTTATAAAGCACTTTGCAAATCTTAAAGTACTATAAAAATACTAGCTATGATTATTATTATTATTTCCAGCTTAAATTCCAAATGGAATAGGTAGGTTCCTTGTAAATGGTAAAAGCTTCATAGATTTAGAGCTGGAAAGGATATTTGAGGCCATAGAGTCCATCCTCTCCATTTTAAAGATGAGGAAACTAAGGTGGAGTTAGATTAAGATTTGATCCCAGGTCTTCTTACTCTAAGTCCAGTATGTTATATCATGCCTTCTTGATACTCTTTTTCATATGCTCCCATTTTTAGGTGATATTATGGGATTGAATCAAGTCCCAGGACAGCTCTTAGTCTCTAAAGTGAGATCCATAATCTCACAACATAATTTAACCTATCTATAGAGTAAAATCCAAATGGATAAAGAAAGGCTCGTTGTGCAGACTATTATATGCAGTTGTGTGAACTACTCATAGAGCAGCTGATACTGCAAATGAATGGTGAATTATACCCAGATTTGAATAGAAGTTAGAGAAAGGGCTGTATTATAGTTTAGAAAATACAGTACTTTTAATGACCCTGAGCTTGTCCTGCAACAAAAACCTATCTTTTTCATAGCAGTATCCTTCTTGTGATGATATACAGATTAAAGAATTAAAATTGAAAGTCACCCAAAGAACGATAGAGAGGTGCGTGATGGAGGCTTTTCGGATATAGCATGTGGCTATATCAATGTTGTAATTCAGTTTTAAAGAGGACCAGTAACATCAAGGGTAGTATCTTGACTTGTGCATGAATTGGATTTAAATGAGGCAGACTTGTCCAGAGTTGTCAACCTCACTCTCTCTTCCTGAATCATCGAAGTTCAGTGGCAAGATAAAAGTCAGGATAGCTGGCAACAGCCTGGGATACAGTGGATGACCTTGGCATATTTATGTCTCACCAAGCTCTAAGTTTTCCACAGCTCCAGCTTCAGCTGCCTTCTTGATCTTAATCCACCCATTCCTCTGGGGAAAATCTTCACATGCTTGGGGTGGATTTCTCCCTAACTCACCAGTAGGTTTGAGGCCTGTTGATTAGGCTCAACCTGGTTTAATCTTACATCTCCCAAGATGGTGTACTGAGGTGGCCATTACACATGCAGTAGCTTCCTGGAGCCACAGGTGGTGAGAGTTGGGTGAATCAGGTGGACACCAAAGGTGGATGAGGTGCCCTGAAAAGGTCTCAGCAAGCCCTCATACCAGATGTGCAACTTCTTCTGACCATCCCACATAACCCTTGCTAAATGAAGCATAGAAAGTGATATGTAAAGAATATCATCAGATAGAAATAAAATGGAAATGGAGGTGCGGAAAAGGGTAACTGATGAGCTGTGTGCTTCATTGGTATGTTTATAATGTTAAGATAATTAGAAGAACCAACACCATGTTAGATGGATCCCTGTGAAAGATTTGTGGGGGGATGTGGACAAGAGGCACAGAAGATGAAAAGCAATGGGTGGTTTGCAATCTGTGCCTGTGGAGGGAATACCCACATTGATGAGATCATATAGGTCTAAGGAAATATCTAGGAAGTAAAAGCTGATATTCATGTATTGGATTATTTAAATTTATCTTCATAGGTTAATTTCCTTTTCTTCTTCTTTTTTTATTTTTTGGTGAGGAAATTGGGGTTAAGTGACTTGCCCAGGGTCACACAGCTAGTAAGCGTCAAGTGTTTGAGGCTGGATTTGAACTCAGGTCCTCCTGACTCCAGGGCTGGAGCTCTATTCACTGCATCACCTAGATGCCCCAATTTCCTTATTTTTTTAATGAGGTATGGGTAGTCTGAGAATATGCATATACAATATTTCTTTGGTAGAGTAAATATGAAAAAATGTCAGTCTATTGACAGATAAGGAAAATACAACCCACATCTACAATTTAATGTGACATTTCCAACTATATAACTATATAACAAAGTCTTAGCCAGTTTGTGCTAAAAGAATTCACAGTCTCAAATCTACTTCAGTGATTTAAACATTCTTCCTTTGATTATTTAGGAGCCTCTAGGAACATCTGCTCTGGAGAACAACTCTCCCTGACTTGTATATCAATGTCTATTGTAGCTTTAGCTCCAGCTACAATTTCTTATTTTTTTGAGGATGGTAATCATCACACACACACACACACACACACACACACGCACACACACACACACGAATGTGAATAGGACAAGTGGCATTATAAATTATTAGATCCATTTTTTGTCACTTAGTGTTGGTTTGCCAGTTGCGTATTTTTATTACAGTAAGAGGCATAAATCGCATTGGCAGAAAATCTACCATATTTACCACATAATTGTCACACCCTATTTTTCAGTCCAAAAATTGGTTTGTAACTTTGTTCATCACATAATCGTCACATGGTATAATTCTGTTTGTTATGCCACTTAAAAGGTGTAAACAGAGCAGCAATGTGTTATATATAGAGCGTACAGTATACATATATAGCAATGTATACCACCGGTGGTATATGGATATGTATTTATCTTTCACACATTGTGAGCTGTGAGACTAGAATTCTCAGCACACGTGCATTAAAATATATTTCCAAAAGCTGACTTGTGTGGTTTGTTTAGGGAGTCTAGTTAAAAGAATTAAATAACAGCTCTCAAGTTTTTATTGGCATTTAAGATGTCACTATTCCATTGCAAATCTGAAATTTGGAGATTGATGTTTCCAAAAGATTTACTCTCAAAAGAATATTCTTTAGTTATGAAGAAACTGGCTGATTGTCATAGTATTATTTTTACTCTTCTGTATATAGTTTTCTTGCATTGCTTTCTTAATGTTACATTCAGTTCCTGAGGGATTGGGTGTGTGTGTGTGTGTGTGTGTGTGTGTGTGTGTGTGTGTGTGTATGAGGGATGCACCAATATTTTGGCTCCACATAATATTTATTTTATTGTATTTTAAATTTATGGAATAAAATAAACATTTCTGTAACATAGTATAATAAAAATCATGATTGCACATGAAACTGCAAATCTGTTGTGTATAACTTGCTATTCCTTTTAAATCTATACTAAAATTATAATGTAAATTTCTTTTTTCTTTTTTTTCTTCCCTCTCCCTGACCTTTTTCACTCCCAACAGGATTCATACCAGTATGCAGCCTAGGTGTGGCTCAAGTGGGACGGATGAACTTTGGGAAGGATGTCAGCACCTTGAAATATTTCACCATCTGTGGGTTACAAGAGGGCTATGAACCATTTGCTGTTAATACAAACAGGGATATTACAATGTGGCTGAGCAAAAGGCTTCCTCAGTTTCTTCAAGTACCATCAAACCATGAACACATTGAGGTCTGTTTTCTATATTGAGTTACTCAGCTGTTTCTTGAGCATTATTTTTTTGAAAGACATAAAGTGATAAGGGAAATTAAAAAAAAATTAATATAATATAGTCCTTACTTTGGGAACCAGCCTGTGATGCTTTAAATCTGTTGCCCTCCTCTACCCCCAGTTTTCTTTTCCTTGTGAGTCTTCAGAATTTGCTGGTTTTCCCTACCGATTTTTGCCTGTTTCTAGCACATTCTGGCCTAGTTCTGGGCTCTTTTCATCTACTTACTGTGGAACTAATTGTAAGTTTTTACTTCCCCTTTGCCCTGCCAGCTGTCAAATAAGTACATATCTATAAGGGGCTTCCTTTCTTCAGGAAATTAGTTTTTTGGAGCACACTTCCTTTAAGCCTCTAGTAGGAAAACATACTTTGTAAGTGCAATGATTAATAATAGGCATTCTGCTCTAGTAGTAAGAATGATATCATGGTTTCTCCTAACTCATTAAAAATGTAGGATTTAAATGTCTTTTAATATTTCTGCCATGCTTAATCAGTTGGCTGAGGAGTAATAACCTACTTATTCACAATATTGTATTTTACTTATTATAGCCATGCAGTGTCAGTATGTGATTTGCATCTGCTCTTAAGTACTTTTCCAAATACAGTTACTGATATAGCTATTGATCCCATTGATGAAGAATGACTTACTTCTCTTTTGTAGGCAGTTCCAGGCTCAATTTAATCTATCCTTATTTTTTTGTAGTAAGAAGTTAAGTAAAACTTATGTTAACTGTCTAAAACCACTCATCAAATTAATGACAGAACTGAGAATGTATCTCCTATTCCAGTGAATGAATCAGCTCAGTGAATGAATGAATGTAAAGTAATTTATTAAGTGTGTGATAAGTACTTGATATACAAATAGAAAAGCAAGACAGTCCTTACTCTCAAACAACCCACTTCCTAATTGGGAGTGACAGTGCACATAAGCTTCAGCTACAGGGTGGTTGGAAAAGCCCAAAGGGCCTCATTGTACAGCTGATGGGGATATAGTAAAGTCTGTTGTTCCAAAGGGTCCAGCAGTATGGTGAATATTAAGACCAAGTGGTCTGGAGAGCACAGGGGCAGTACAGATTGTATGGCATGGTGATCTTCCATCTTACTGGAAAGCTTGTAGTTGGTAATACCCTACTCATCAATATAATATGAGCAGCCACATCAACTCTGAAACTGGGGGTCTAGAAGGGCCCAGAACCTAAACTGCTGGGAAAGTTGGGCATAGGTTTCAGTGCTATAGAGGAACAGCACTCTGGATTCCCTTTCCTGAGCGTGAGCATGTGTGTTTAGCATTAAACAGGAGGAGAAAAGGGGAAAAGAGAAGGGGGGATTGGTGTTGAAGTTAAGGGGAAGGGAGGTTCCCTATGGGATCAATGCAAAGGAGGGACTAGAGTGGGAATTCCTAAGTGAGGTCCACTCTGCCCTCTTGTGCCCAGTGGGGTCTCAGTGCTCTCTGTTTTATACCTGTATCCTTTAGAAAAATAATTTAAAGTTTAAGCAGTTTGTAAAGATTGGAAAGTGCAAAAGTGCATTTTAATCTTTAAAAAGAAAGAAAAGATGTGATTTAAATTATTGTTATTTTCACTTGTTAGGTGACCAGGATAGATGGCACTATAGACAGCTCTCCATGTTTAAAGGTTACTCAGAAATCTTTCAGTTCACAGAACAGCAGCACAGATATCATGTTTTACCGCCTGAGCATGCCTATTGAGTGTGCAGAAGTGTTCTCCAAAACTGCTGCAGGAGGGCTACCAGGCAACAGCCTTTTTGGCCCGAAGAATGACTTGGAGGATTATGATGCGGATTCTGATTTTGAAGTTCTAATGAAGACAGCTCATGGTCATTTGGTGCCTGACAGGGTAGAAAAAGAAAAAGAAGCCGCAAAACCAGAGTTCAACAACCACAAAGATTATGCTCAGGAGAAACCTTCTCGTCTGAAACAAAGGTCATTAACACTTAAAGTGTCATTTTAACTATGTAGTCAGTCTTTGTGAGGGAGGGGAGGTTACAAAGAAGGTAAGGGATTTTCCAGTCTAATAGCTTTTTCACATTTAAATTAATGCAAATTCTTTTAATAACAACAATAAATTATATATAGTGCTTTAAGGTTTATAAAAGCATTTATATATATATATATATATATATAACATATATATATTACATATATATATAATACACATATGTAAATATATATCATTTGAATCTAATAACTCATATTTTGTATACAATTTTAACATTGTAAAGCATTCCCTTAACATATTCCTAAAAGCTATTAGATAGAAATTATTATTATTGAGAATTATTATGATTGAGAAATTTTTATTGTTCTCAATTTAGAAATAAAGAAACTGAGGCTCAGAGAGTGGAACTGATCTGTCCAAAGTCACACAGCCCTTAATTTGTATCAGAGGGATGTTTCCCCTCAACAAGATATGACTATCGGTAGTCTTGATTGAAACCTAAAGCACATCCATTTAAATAATTATTTTTATGTTTCCAGTTTAACTGTAGCTGATACCATAATATCAGGAGTCCTTTAAAACAATATGGTAATGATTTTCCACCAAGAATTCCAGTGACAAAGATAAAACTTTGGATAATAAACTTATAAATAAATAAACTTTGGTATACGTGATGTAATATCTGGGCCAAATGTAACGTTTTGTAGGTCACATGAAAAGTGCATATTGCATCTTTTTCTTGTACAAGCCAGTACTGTGTGACTATGTTCATTCCTAAGTCCTTTAACACTTTCCAGGTTTATGCTCAGACGGACAAAACCAGATTACAGCACAAGCCATTCTGCAAGACTCACTGAAGATGTTCTTGCAGATGACAGGGATGACTATGATTACTTGATGCAGACCTCTACGGTATGAAGTTGCTGTCTTTTGTCGTTTTTATTTTTTCCTTAAATTTATCTTTGTTAGTTACTGTGTTACACATTTTGCAATGGCACATTTTGCGTCTCCAAATTTCAGTAAATTTTTTTAATGATTACTCAGGTTTTTTTTCTTTTTTAAGAATAAAGTTTTAAGGGTCATTTTTTGTAGCATGTGGATTTGTGTCACCAAGGGGGAAAGCAAATATGATACAATGAGATTTTTATTTGGGAAAAGATTTTCAGGAGAAAATGAGACTGTTTAGGATTTATCACATGATTCATTTGGAAAATTATACACTACTACTTGATTTTCAGAAGTACATGTAATCTCTAGTATTCTTCAGCTTGGTCTTTTGCCTGAGAAATCTCACTTAGTCTTCCGGGTCTGCATTAGGTAGTTTGCTGTGGAAATAAATAGAAAGGAGTAAATATGAGAGGTATTAACCAGAAGAAGGAATAGGATTTGGCAGCTAATTAGATATATAAAGGATGGCAAGGGAAAAAGGTCAAAGATAGCTCCAAGGTGATGAGCCTGGATCAGTAATGTTATCAACAAAAATAGAGAAATTCTGGGAAATTGGCAGTCTTTGGGCAAAGATGGTGACGTTAAGTTTGGGGCATGTTGAGTTTGAATTCCTAGGAAGACATTGAACAAAGAGCTGGAAATATGGGACTAGATTTCTGAGGCAAAGTTGGGGGATGGAAATAGTGATTTGAAAGTCATCTGCATAGATATGAATATTTTTACCGTGGGAAGGAGTGAGATTCCAAAGGGAGAGAAATGAGAGAATAGTGGAGAGCAAAGGACAAATCCTTAGAAGACATCCACATTTAAGGAACATTTTGGCCTTTATATGTTTCTGATACATGCATGTAGTAGGAACTTAATAGATAGTTTTTGATTTGAATTGAATTGAAGAGGACAAGGAGCAGTAAAAGAGACAGATAAGCAGTTGATGGCATGGTAGAAAAATGGGAATGAGGTGTTATAGTTTTTCATATTTAGGCAAGGGCCACTTTTCCCCTGCCAATGTGTTTGTCTTGACTTCCTTGTTCTAAACTGCAAATTGGAAAAACAGTATCCATTGTAATTTCCCTGTATCTGATTTAGATTCTTATATACTTTTAAAAAAATCTCAAGATTGGAACAATTTCTTGTAGTTTTAAGCAGTGAAATATTTAATTGCTGAGTTAAGAGAAGGAAGATATATTCAAAACAACTGAAAATTGTATTCTAAAATCACCCTCAAGGAAGAATACATTTGTTTAGGTTTGAAGGTTTCAGAGGCTTGCAGGCAAAATGGAATAATGATTATATTCCAAATCCATTATACTTGAGAATGAAAAAAAAGGCCACAAATAATTTAACATATTTCCTTGAAAATAAGTCTTTTCCTCTTTCATTATTTCTGATTTATCATACATAAATTATTTTGTGAAATTACTCTGTTGCAAAAGTACCTTCATCAGGTTAGGCAGTCTTTAACAAGAGAAATGAATGTTTTTAGGCAGATCAGAAGTCGAGACTAAAACTAATGTATTGTTATAAACCATTTTGTGAACCAATTATTTTACTGATAATTTATTCTTAATATTTTTGCAGTATTATTATTCTGTGCGAATTTTTCCTGGGCAAGAACCTGCTAATGTTTGGGTAGGCTGGATTACATCAGATTTCCATCAGTATGACACAGTCTTTGACTTGGACAGAGTTCGGACAGTAACAGTTACTCTGGGAGATGAAAAAGGAAAAGTACATGAAAGGTTGGTTTCTTTTACTTTTATTTTAATTGAATAAAATTTAATGTAAATTTTGCATGTGTTGGTGAACTTGTAGAATTATTTCTTGAATCTAATGTCCAAGGTAATAGCCATTGAATAGAAACAATTTAACTTGGCTGTTCATATCAGTGTCCCTTTTGGTACCCTTTCCCACAAGTCAAGATTTTGAAACTAAAGAAAATAATATTGTTAAATCAGAGAACACGTATCTGCTGTGGGTAATATTTGTATTTTCAAGTGGCTTTGTACTTGATTGATAATGGGGTGGGAGGGAACAAAAAAAATTATATTCATGATTTTAGGTGTTTGTGATGAGTGATTATTAAATATTTAGGGTTAGTTTGACATGCATCTTGGGAAATGGTCAGTCCTGGTGGGGAGAAGAATATGGAGAAAATGTGGGATAATAGTTTAGAGTAGGTGGCCAGAATTTGAATGGAGACTGAGGAGTAGTGGGTTCTTTTCTCAGCTTTGCCATTGACTCGCTGTGTGGCTTTGGGTAAGTCACTTAATCTTTCTGTGCCATCTTTTCTTCCATTTGTAATAATGAATCAAACTCAAACCAAACCTTCACAAAAGCGAAGAAGTCCTTATCTTCCTTGCAGAATAAAACAAGAGAAGATCTACCCATCCCCATCCACTTCTGTGCCCATCCATCCTCTCTGGTCTGCCGGGGCAGGGTTTCTTGGAAAGAGCTCTCCATAGCGTTGCTTCTTTCCTGTACCTCCCAACTTTGTTTTCAGTTGCTGGGAAACTTCATCCCTGCCTTTATATAAAAACGCTTGACGAGTTGTGGGATTAGGACAGTTCTGAAGGAATGCCTTGCTTTACTATGGGAGCAGGAGCAGCAAACTTCCAGTAGATTTCTCAGGGGGAAACCTTTGGTTTTCAGAGATGGCCATTTAATGAGTTTCCTATAATAAGAAAATAGCTGTTGAAGGATAGGCCTGCTGAGTGGGAGAGGTGATTTTGATGTGTGTGGATGGGAGGAGGGGGGTTGGAGATGCAGAAGTTATTGGGGAGACAGTCTTATATAGGTGGCACACAGAGAGACAGTCAACTCTTGATTATTCAGAGGCCTATTATCTAATTTGTTGATTATCTAAGCATCTCATTTTAACTCCTCTCCCTCCTCCTGCCTTACATTTGGCTGTTTTGCTCTACTTGCACTGGAGACTAGCAGAAGAAGGGAAAGAAGTTAGCTTTATTGCTTATTACCATCTCTGGCTAATGGTGGGCAAAATGTTAAAACTAATGGCTAAAATCAGTTTTTTCATTGTTGTCACTGGATTTTTTTTTTATATCTTTGCAAAGCACATCCCATATTATAGGTGACTGGGAGTTGACTATAGAGGGATTTTGATATGTAGGCAAATTTTGTGGATCTTGAATATTTGGTAACTTACCTACTACTACAATAAAGCAGTCTTTTTGATAGTATGTAGCAAGAATACTTCTTGACTCACAACAAGGAGGAAAGGGCATGAAAATAAAAGTTATTATACTTGTTATTTATGTATAGTTAAACTTTTTTTAACTTCAGAAAAAAGTAGTTTGGTTTGAGTTTTTTGAGGGAAGGTGCAGGTCAATTCTTACTTTTCAAACTTGTTGACCTGTCCCTATTAGGTATGAAACTTAGAAGAGTGTACGACCTGATTCACAATTCCCACTGAAGTCAACAAGTTTTGCACAGAACCACAGAATCAGGTCCATTATGCACCTATCCCATTACAGCATGCGCTTGCTGCTTGCGCAGTATAATTTAGGTTTAGTGTGCAAAATGTACATGTTTGCTGTGTCTGTGGGTGTACATAGATTAAATGTCTTTTGAAATTCAGCATCAAACGCAGCAACTGCTATATGGTGTGTGCGGGTGAGAGCATGAGCCCCGGGCAAGGACGCAACAATAATGGATTGGAGATCGGCTGTGTAGTGGATGCTGCCAGTGGGTTGCTTACCTTCACTGCAAATGGCAAGGAACTGAGCACATATTACCAGGTACCTATTTCCTTGCTGACATCATACTGTTAGGGCTTTTATGGAATGTTTGTTCCATTAAAGGAAAATGCTCATTTTGAAAGATGTTGATGTTGGTGAAATTGTCTTTATAAAGCAAATTTGAATAATTTTAAAAAATGTGTTAATTCTGCCTGTTGATTTAAGTTTTAATAAGAATTATGTCTTCAGGCTTTGAAGGAAAAGGTTCTGTAAAACCCCAGGAAACAAATTCATAATAAATGAAAATGCTATTTTTGAAAGATACTCAAAGTATGAGGGAAAATTCTGCATTTACTTGCTGTGATTTATTCTTTAGTAATTCCAAAATTATATTATCTTAGAATTTCTTGCTATTTTTCAGTTCTTATATTTATTTATTATTTTAGGTCGAGCCAAGTACAAAATTATTTCCTGCAGTTTTTGCACAAGCTACAAGCCCTAATGTTTTCCAGTTCGAGTTAGGAAGGATAAAGGTAAGTAAGGGAACTTCTTTTTATTTTTTTATGAGATTCACAACCAACTGTCTTATCTAGTTGACTTGGGTATTTTATTAGTATTGGGTATAGCAAACTGTCAGTGTCTCCCACTATAGACCGTCTATTTAATGAGCCCTTCAGCTCCTGAATGCATATGTGAAGGCAACAGTTCTCAAACTTTTTGGTCTCAGCACCCCTTTACACTCCTAAAAATTATTGAAGGCCTCTTTCCCTTCCTTCCCCTCACCTCGCCATGAGCTTTTGTTTATGTGGATTATGTCTCTATTTACCTGTATCACCAACTGCCTTTTGGACATCTCAATTTGTATATCTCATAGCCATTTCAAACTTAACATGTTTAAAACAGAACTTGCTATCTTTTCCCTCAAATCCTCCTCTCTTCTCAGGTTTCCTATTACCATCAAGAGTACCATCATCTTCCCAGTCACTTGGGTTTACAATTTTAGTGTCATCCTTAATTCCTCATTTGTAATCACACCATACATCCAATAAGCTTTAATAGGTTAAAATTTCTCTAAGGTTTTTGGGATCTGCATTATCTAATCTTTTTGTTTTTCCCTTTTCATTTATGCCCTCTTCTTCTTCTTCTTCTTCTTCTTCTTCTTTTCTTCTTCTTCTTCTTCTTCTTCTTCTTCTTCTTCTTCTTCTTCTTCTTCTTCTTCTTCTATTTTGGGGGGGTGAAGCAATAGGGGTTAAGTGACTTGCCCAGGGTCACACAGCTAGTAAGTGTCAAGTGTCTGAGTCCAGATTTGAGCTCAGGTCCTCCTGACTCCAAGGCCAGAGCTCTGTGCACTGTGCCACCTAGATGCCCCTTTGTCCTCTTCTTTCAACTCACACAGCCACCGTCCTAGTTCAGGCCCTTACCAACTTTTGCTTAAACTTTTGTAATAGACTTCAGATTGGTGGTTCTACCTCAAATCTTTAACCACTCTAACATGTTCTCCATTTGGCTACCAAAATGATTTTTCTAAAGTGCTAATCTCACCATGTCACCCCCCTAGCCAGTAAACCTCAGTAATTTGTTGTTACCTCTGGGTTAAAATATAATATCCTCTGTTTGCATTTAAAGCCCTTGATAACCTGGCCCTGTCCTTCCTTTGTACTCTTTTTACACTTCATTTCCCTCTACACTGTCCACGATCCAGTTACCCTGGCCTATTTGACATTCTTTTCATATAGTACTCCATTTCCCAACTCCATTCCTTTTCACTGGCTGTTTCCCATTCCTGGAATGGCTTCCTTCCTCACCTTCAATTTCTAACTTCCCTGGCTTCTTTTAAGATTCAAGTTATATCCTACTTTCTACAGGAGGCCTTTCCAAGTCCTTCTAGTACTAGTCCCTTCCAAGTACATGTATCTTATGTACATTAACTATTGGCAGATTGACTTTCCCATTAGAATGTAAGCTTGTTTAAAGCAGGGATCATGTTTTTTCCTATCTGTGTATCCTTACCACTTAGTACAGTACTTGTACCTAATAAGTGCTTGATGAATACTTGTTGACTGATCCTCACAACAACCCTTGAAGTAGATGATATTATTATCCATATTTTACAGGAACTTTTTATCTTTGCTAGTATAAATTAGTAGCTTACTCTGGTGACTGAAGTCTGGAGTAGTAGGCTCTAAACTTTTTTCATCATACCTTCTTATCAATTTGAAATTTTTAACCATTTACCACCCATGTTTGTTATTTATTTTAAAATTATTTACATTACTATTGTGCTAATAATTATGAATATCATAAAACTTATAGAAAAGTAGAAGTTGAAAAAAGATGATATAAAGATATAATAAAATTTATTCCAAGAATCAGTAGGGATGCCCTTGACCAGGGGTGGGGAAACTTTTTGGGTTGGAAGGCCTCATTAATATTTAGCCGTAATCAAATAAATCTGCATTCAAGGATCTTCGATTAGATGTGCTTAAAAATGTACATTATTTTGTAAAAATCTAACTTAATTTATGTACTTAATAATTTCCACATTTCCAAAAATGAAAACTGTTAATTTTAAAGTTAACTAACCTATGTATGACCTGCTTTTTGTTGGGAGGCATTTGAATATTTGGTTGCATCATGGAGGTCCCCAGTTTCAGTTGATCCTCTGGATGGGTATCAGTCATTTGTGACCCGAAGGATATCTTGATTTGGGTTGGGTAGAAGAATGTAGATTCGCAGCAATAAGTGAAAAGCAAGAAAGCATTTTCCAGGCATGTTGCCAAGGACATGGATTCCACTACATTTTTCCATATTTCAATTGAATCTTTCTTAGCATCAAACAGTAACTTTAAAATGTCATCTACTGAGAGCTCAGTCAGTTCCCTTTGTAATTCTTTAGATGCTTTGATGATATAACTAGGTGAGCGTGAAATGCTAATTTGAGTGTGATGTCATGATTCTCAGTCAGTGAACCTTTCACTGTATTCCCTGATTAACAGGTCTATAACAGCTACATATTCATTAGATGATTCACATATATCATTCTGCTCATCACTGTCCTTTGCTAACTGGGGAAAATGTTCATCCGAAATTTCCTTTTGAAAGAAGTGTTTTGAAAAAAGATAGCTTTTTTTTTCTGAAATGCTTGGATTTTTTTCCCCCACATATCATATATAGACTTAGTTTTACCTTGCAAAGAAATATTCAGATCATTTTTATTTCACATATCATGCAGAAATGCAGCATTCCTATAGACATCTTCTTTCAATAATTCACATTGCTGATTCTGTTCTTCATAAAATCAAACTATCTGTTCTCTCAGAAATAAAATTTTAACTAACATCTGTCCCTGTGATAGCCAACATACTTTAGAATGATAAGGCAAATCTACACTGAACACTTCAGCATTCAGCTTTAGCATGTTACAAAACTGATGATGCCTTGTTCTGTTTGCACCAATATACTTAACGATACTTAAAACTTGTTGCAAAGTGTTACTTAAAATAGTTTTAGCACAGAGATTTTGCTGATGCAAGATACAGTGAAAAGAAATGAGAGCATCTGGCTCTGTTAACACTTTTTTGACTGTGCAGTAAACCCTTTATATTTTCCTGTCTTGGAAGGTGCACCGTCTGTACATATACTCACTAAATTTACCAAATTCAGTCCCACTTCTTGACATTTATCTTGGAAGTTGTTGAAGATATCTTTTCCCTGTGTTCTGTTCGTAAGAGTGCCCAAAGCGAGTAACTCTTCGTAGTAAAGAAAATCTTCTGTTATGACCTGAATGAAATATAAAACATTTGCCGAGTCAGTAGTATCAGTTGATTTATCCAAAGTGATTGAATAATATATATTTTCTGTTTGAAGTATTGCACGACATTGTTCTGTTAAGTCAAAGGCTAATTCATGCTGCCAGTCAGTTATGGCTCTCCTTGAAAGAGGCAGTTGTTTGAACTTTGAAACATTATTGGGGTCTAAGCATCCTACAACTTGGACAGTTCATTCTTTCACAATTTCTACATCCCTGAATGGCTTCCCTTTTTTCCCCGAATATGTAAGCTGCTTTATAAGTTGCTTCAGTGGCATTATTTCCATGTCTTATTGCTGCTTGGAAGAATTGTCTTTGCTTTTGCTTTTCATCTTTTAATTTCTATAATCCTTTCGTGCCTCTCCTGCTAATTTAAAATATTTATGGTCCTTATGAGTGTTGTAATGCTGATGAGCATTGAATTTCTATTGCAACAAATCATCTCATCTTTAGCAGAAACAAGACAACATTGCAGTTCTCAATCCTCGTTAAAAAATGTTTTCTTCCTTCAGCATTCTCTTGGTCTTCTTTGACATGATGGACTGTTAAGCAGACAGAATTAAAAAATACTTTCAAGCTGTGCAACTGTTCACAAATTCCACTTCAAACAGAAACACAGTGCACCACTGTCAAAATCAGATAACAGACTATGCACTCGATGCCTCCTAAACTCTCACCAGCCACTTTGTGCAGTAGTGGTGCCAGTCAGGTGGGGAAAGTTAGAACTAAATAATGAGTGTAGCAGCCGTCAATTTAGCCCTTATGGCTTACTAATGTTCAAATTGTGCCAGTCAGTCTGGGTGGATTATTTTGTTGAAACTTATTTTATTTATTTAAATTTAAAACTTTAAAATAAAACTTATTTTAAAACATAAATAAAACTGCCCATTATGGAGGCAGAGAAGGTCAGAAGGTGTGAACTACAATATTCTTATCTAAGATCTGGAATCACCTGGGAGACAGCAATGCTGAGCTTTCACCTGGTGCTGAACCAGATGTTGTAAGTAGAAAAACATGACCTGTGGAAGAAGAAACAAATGAAGAATGTTGAGGAACTTTGGAGTCTTGGTTCTGTTCTAGTCTGGCTTCCTAGAGAAGGATCCCAAGGTGCTGCTAGAGGCCATCTAGCTTCTTCTGAGCCTGGCTTAGCACCCAAACCATCTTCAGGGCGTGCCTTGCTGGATTCTGGTGCGCATCCTTTCAGAGATCATGAGTCTGTGTTTGAGTGGTTTCTGTTCTGCATCTTCCAGGCCAATCTCACTTTGGCCTTATCATTCCCAAGCTGCTGTAGCTTCTGCTCATGGACTTATAGAAATTCCTGGAAATCTTACAGCCCAAAAAGTTGAGAATATTCCCAGCTTGGTCAGCAAGGAGACAAGCTCCAGTTTGGTGGAAGTTTAATTGTCACGGAAAAGGCTGTGAAGGAGAGGGGGCTGCCTGCCCTCAGTCTGAGTTTTCCACGTAGCACTTTAGGAAGGGGCCTTTGATCTCTTCTGTGAGTAAATAGTGGAGAATGAGATCCTCCTGATTTTTCCTGGTGACTACATGTCCTTCTGCCTGCTGGACACTGCCATGTTCCTGCTGTTCCTGGAGTAGTTCCAAATTGGCTTGCATCCTGAAGAGGCAAGACATCGGGAAAACAATCAATTTTGCCCTGCAGTTATGTGAGTTTCCTGGACAACTGTGGTGACTGGAGAAGCAGCTGGCTATGCTGATGGTCTGTCTTCTTGTTCCTTACCAAAAAGTAATATTCTGTGGTACCTGGCCTGTAGCTAGTGGCGAAACGTGGGCTGTAGGACATAATGCAGGAGCTCCTGAACTACTGGATATACACCTTCATAAGGAAGAGAAGGTCAGAGTCTCTCAAAATAAGGAGGAGGCAGCCGCTGAGGGGCCAGAAGTAGGACACAGGCTTCTCACTCAACACCAAGAAGATAAGTGCAGGAAGACCCAAAAGAGACGTATGTCAGCTTGAGGGCAGTAAGGAGGCACTTTATGCCACAAGCACAGAGAAGAGGAGAAGGAAAAGGAAGAAAAAGCCAAATGAGCATCAGCCATTGCCTGGAGTGAATAGCATGGGGCCAGCCTATGTCTGGCCTCATAGTGCCTTGAGGATCAGGGTGCTGACACTGACACAGTGACTGATAAGAGGAAATGCAGAAACCTTAGTTAGTAGTGAATAGGGCCACAGAAAACCCAATGTCAGGCTGTCAGGATGAAATAAGTAAAAGTCTGAATGGAAAGAGGAAATATGGGTTTCGGGCTGCCACCACAGCCATCCCCTGGCGGAGAAAGGCCAAAATGTCACCAGTGAATGGAAGCTCTAGTTCCAGGTCAAGGTCTGAGGAAGCTGAAGGAGCCTAAGGGTAGCAAAGTGAGTCAAGAGCTCCAGAGATGTTATTACTTTTTACCATAACTTTAATAAATCAGTGTCTCTGTAGAAAACATAAAAGAAAATTACTATCCTGATGTAGATGGTGCAGATCTATATATCTGGTCTTTTTCCCCTGAATGCCAGTCCCACATTACTAAATGCTGATAGGACATTTCAAACTAGATGTCCTTAAGATATCACAAATTTAGAATATTGAAAACTGAACTCATTATTTTCACCCCAAAGCTAACCCTCTCCCAAAGTACCATCATTCTTTCAGTCTCTCAGGTTCTTAACTAAGGCGTCATCCTTGTCCAATGATTTTTCTGCTTCTACTTTTAAAACATCTTTCATTTCCAATCCTTTTTCTCTACTCATGTAACTGTCACTTTAGCTCAGACTTTCTTCAAGTCTCACCTAGATTATTACAATAGCCTCCTAATTGCTTTTCTTACCTCATCTCCCCACTGTAGTCTCTTTTCCATTGTGTGTTGTGTTTGAAGGCTTGATGCCGGCTTAATAGGTGGTTGGTAAATGCTTGATTGATTTAGCTCCTATCTGAACATCTGTCTCCTTGCTAGAAGACTTCTAGTTATAGGAAACTTATAACTTATTGAGTCATCATATTGCCCCTTTGAACTTCTTAGGAAGTTTTTTTTTTCCCCCTAACATCAGTCTCTAATATCCTTCTCTATAGGTTCTACCTTTGGTTTCTATTTCTTTCTTCTGAGACCCAACCAAACAAAACCCCATCAAAATTGAGAATCATTTCAGTGGAATAGGTTAAGTATGCATGACACAGTAGTCAGTGACTTTAGAAATCTATTATTTGATAAACCCGAAGACCCCAGCTTCTGGGATAAGAACTCACTCTTTGACAAAAACTGCTGGGAAAACTGGAAAAGAGTATGGCAGAAACTAGGCATAGATCAAAATCTCACACCATATACCAAAATAGAATCAAACTGGGTTCATGATTTAGATATAAAGGCTGATACTGTAAGCAAACTGGGAGAGCAAGGAGAAGTTTACCTGTCAGATTTATGGAGAACAGAAGAATTCATGACCAAGCAGGAGATAGAGAACATTATGAAATGCAAAATGGATAACTTTGATTACATTAAATTGAAAAGTTTTTGCACAAACAAAGCCAATGCAACCAAGATTAGAAGGAAAGAAAATTGGGAAAGAAGTTTTACAACTAGTCTCTCTGATAAGGGCCTCATTTCTAAAATATATAGAGAATTAAGTCAAATTTATAAGAATACAAGTCATTCTCCAATTGGTAAATGGTCAGAGGATATGAACAGGCAGTTCTCAGATGAAGAAATTAAAGCCATCTGTGAAAAAATGCTTTAAATCACTATTGATTGGAGAAATACAAATCAAAACAACTCTGAGGTACCACATCACACCTATCAGATTGGCAAACATGACAAAACAGGAAAATGATAAATGTTGGAGAAGATGTGGGAAAATTGGAACCCTAGTGCATTGTTGGTAGAGTTGTGAAATGATCCAACCATTTTGAAGAGCAGTTTGGAACTATGCCCCAAGGGCTATAAAAATGTGCATACCCTTTGACCCAGCAATAGCACTTAGGGCTATATCCCAAAGAAATCATACAAATGGGAAAAGGACCCCCCATGTGCAAAAGTATTTATAGCAGCTCTTTTTGTGGTGGCAAAGAATTGGAAATTGAGAGGATGCCCATCAATTGGGGAATGGCTGAACAAGTTGTGGTATATGAATGTAATGGAATACTATTTTGCTATAAGAAAAAATGAATAGGCTGACTTCAGAAAAACCTGGAAAGACTTGTGTTATGATGCTGAGTGAAATGAGCAGAAGCAGGAAAAAGTTGTACATAGTAACAGCCATGTTGTGTGATGACTAATATTGATAGACTTAACCCTTCTCAGCAATGCAAGGATCTAAGACATCTCCAAAGGCCTCATGATGGAAAATGCTATCCACACCCGAAGAAAGAACTATGGTGTTTGAATGCAGATCGAAGCACACTATTTGCTATTTTTTTTCTTCTGCTGTGTTTTGTTTCCTCTTTCTGGTGGTTCCTCCTATTGGTTCTAATTCATCCTTACAACATCACTAATGTGAAAATCTGTTTAATAGGAATGTATTTGTATAGCCTATATCAGATTGCACACCCTCTTGGGAAGGGAGGTAGGGAGGGAGGGGGAGAAATTAAAACTCAAAAGCTTATGGAAGTGATGGTTGATAAGTCAAAATAAATTAATTTAAAAAATTTAAGAATCATTTTCTATATTCAATTAAATTAATATTTGTTATAAAAGCAAAAATAAAAATTTATAGCTTCTGCCCTCGAAGAACTTGTAATCTAATAGGATTTGAGCCCCAGCTCTGTCACAAGCAGGCAGCTCCGTGGCATGATGTATAGTGTGCCAGGCCTGGAGTCAGGAAGGTTCATCTTACTGAGTTCAAGTCTGGCCTCAACACATACTATCTGTGTGACCCTGAGCAAATCACTTAAATCAGTTTCCTCATCTGTAAACTGAGCTGGAGAAAGAAATGGCAAACCCACTCTAGTATCTTTGCCCAGAAAATATCAAGTGGGGTCATGAAGAGCCAGATGTGACTTAAAAATGACTGACATCTGTCACAAGATGTGTCTCTAGTCAGATATTTAACCTGAGTCCCACTTGACCCACTTTCAAAAGAAGGATAATAATGGATGCATTACCAACTTAAAAGTGTTGTAAAAAAGATTCTTTGTAGAATATTAAACGTTATGTAAATGTCAGCTACTGTTAGATTGCAGAATTATTGTGAATGGTCTCTTCTTCCACTTTGCTTTTCTCAGAATGTAATGCCACTGTCAGCTGGATTATTCAAGAGTGAACATAAAAACCCCATCCCACAGTGCCCTCCACGTCTCCATGTGCAGTTTCTCACACATGTTCTTTGGAGCAGGATGCCAAACCAGTTTCTGAAAGTGGATGTTTCCCGAATCAGTGAACGCCAAGGCTGGCTGGTGCAGTGTGTGGATCCTTTGCAGTTCATGTCCCTTCACATCCCAGAGGAGAACAGGTTGTTTTTGTTTGGTTGGTTTTTTATATAAGAGCCTTGGAGTTTTTTGGGAAAAATAGGTTGTTATAGAAAGCAAAACAAAATAAAATAAAACAAACACCCTTAATTATGTTTGACTTGTAAGAGATTCTTTTCTTTCAGTCAAATTTGAATTCGATTTTTCCAATCAAATGCTTAGTGAAAAAATTCAGTTTGTTTAAATTCAGTGTAACATACATTTATTAATTGTGCTGGAGACTCATAAAATGATTGCCATCATTTTATCTATAATATTTCTAACAAAATATATAAAATATACAAGTACTCCCTTTGATAGAAGAGACACACTCTGGGTGAAGACCTAGGATTGAAAAGAAAAGATGTGAAGTAGTACATGTCTGTTTTCTTTTGCTCGAGCAACTGTGGGAGATAATCTCATTTTTGATAACTTTAGAGCTGGAGGTCTCCTTTTGAGGTTTTACATCATAAAACTTTTTTAAAAGGACAATTGCCACATAACTTCACCCTAGCATTAAGTAGTTATCTTTGGAGGTTTACATATACTCTTGCTGGAGTCAGGTACATTAATGATGCCCTTTTGTTTCGAATAGTAGCACTTTTCTTCAGCCCTGAAATTCTCATGATTTTGCTTCTTTCATTTTGGGGTAAGTGTTAATGTCTGTGTATGTATATTTAATTATAGTCAAATATTTTTGATATGGCAGAAGCAGAAATCACAAATATACCTTCCTGCCTCTGGGAAATATAGTCTAGATGATTCTGGACAAATCACTAAACCTCTCAGTGCTCTAGGCCCCTTCTGATACAAATGACAAAGATGATGCTGACCACTATTTGGAAAAGAGATTTCTTCTCTTGGGATTTCCCTTTACTATGAAAATCAGAGTGCCTTTCCCCAACCCTGTGTTCCTGCGTCATATGTATTTTGTTTAATAATTCGGTTCATAAAATTGAAACTTTAATAATGATTGTTTTTATAATGAATTGAGTTGCTTCTTGTATAGTGTGATAAAGCCCTCGAGGTTTAGAAGCTCGGAGTCTATCAACTCAGTTTTTGGTTTTCCAAAAGGAACCATGCAGTATTCAGATGAGTTCTGCATGAAGAGCAAAGATTCCATTTGGACATGTGTAATAGGCACGCTGTAATAAAGAAGATGCAGATTTACTTTCACTGGTCTGGCTACCAAAAGGGCTTAGAGTAGACATTGACTAAATTTATGCTTTAACTACCTTCAGATGCATTTTTAAAATTTAATTCAGCGAACATTTTGTAAAGTACCTATTGTGCGATGAACACTATTCACTAGGAAAAATATGAGGATTAGCTAAGATGTAGACTGTACCCTCATGGAGGTTGAAGTTTAGCAGGGAAATGGGTATGGCACGTGAACAAATAACTTTTAAAATGTCAGTGATAGCATATCTCTAGTGAGAAGATGACATTATTTAAATGGTACCAAGGCTATTTCCTTTTGTAAAAAAAAATGCATCTTTTATAATATGGATAAATACTGTTTAATATATATTTTTAAAACTTCGGATTTTCATTGCTTATTAAAAAAATGGTAGCCTCAGTTGTTGATATTGAAACTATATTAATATCTATCTAACTTTATATCTACTGTTTCCCATTTTTTCTCTCATGCAGGATTTTTAATATTTTTCTTCAAGCTTGTTGCTAATACTCATAACCTTTTGCAGGTCTGTAGATATATTAGAATTGATGGAACAAGAAGAATTGTTGAAGTTTCACTATCATACCCTCCGCTTGTACTCAGCTGTCTGTGCTCTTGGGAACAACAGAGTGGCCCATGCCTTATGCAGCCATGTGGATGAACCCCAGCTTCTCTATGCCATTGAGAACAAGTACATGCCAGGCCTGTTGCGCACAGGCTATTATGACCTGCTGATTGACATTCACCTTAGCTCCTATGCTACAGCCAGGCTGATGATGAACAACGAATTCATTGTCCCCATGACAGATGAGACAAAGAGTATCACCCTTTTCCCTGATGAGAACAAAAAGCATGGCCTCCCAGGGATAGGCCTCAGCACTTCCCTGAGGCCAAGGATGCAGTTTTCATCTCCCAGTTTTGTAAGCGTTAGTAACGAGTACTACCAATATAGCCCTGAGTTCCCGCTGGACATCTTAAAATCCAAGACCATACAGATGCTGACAGAGGCTGTTAAGGAGGGCAGCCTCCATGCTCGGGACCCCGTAGGGGGGACCACTGAATTCCTCTTTGTACCTCTCATTAAACTTTTCTACACCCTACTAATCATGGGGATCTTTAATAATGAGGACTTGAAACACATTTTGCAGCTGATTGAGCCCAGTGTGTTTAAAGAAGCTGTCAATCAGGAGGAAGAAAGTGAAGTGCTGGAGAAGGAACTTAACATTGAAGACCCAGTGCTGGAAGGAGGAAGTGAAGAAGAAACCAAAGGAAAAAAGATACCCAAGGAAGGATTACTTCAAATGAAACTTCCTGAGCCTGTTAAATTGCAGGTAATTTTATGGAATTTAGGAACTTTAGGAAAATTTCCTGTAATTCTCCTCATATGATTTAGAATTTTTATTTTAACCCTCATTTGCAATGCATTGCCAAATTCTGATGTATATTTGAAATCTTGTGTGTGTTTGTGTGTGTGTTTATGTATAGCACCAATTCTATACCAGGCACTGTGGAAACAAAGACAGAAGTAAAACAGACTCTGCCCCCAAGTAGCTTATTGTCTAGGCAGAAAAAAATGCATATACATATAGAGGTATAAAAATATGCATGTAAAGTAGATACAAAGTAATTTTGGAAAAAGGCACTAGTGATTGTGAAATCAGGAAAGACTTCATATAGAAGGTGATATGTGAGCTGAGCCTTGAAGGGAATTAGGGAATTCTAATAGGTGTAGGTTGAGGAGAGAATAAATACTTGGTATGGAGGGACAGCCTGTGCAAAGGTCCAATCATAGACCTTTGCATTGGCTGCCCCAGAATGCCTAGATGGGAGGTGGAGTATAGAGTATATGACACACAAAGTAAGAAGACCAGCTTAGCTGGACTGTAGTATACATTAAGGCAAGTAATGTGTTTCAGGGCTGGAAAGGTAGATTTGGGCCAGATTGTGATGGAATTTAAATGGTAAAAAGAAAATTTTATATTTGGTCCTAGAAGTTAAGTTCATATGTTGATTACCCATATGAAAGATGGTATCACATCTGAAATAGGCAGGTAGTGATGTTAGCCTTTAATTTCATCAATAAGGGGAGAGAGAGAGGAACTTTTACCTTCTCTGATGATCTAAATAAAACTGTCAAGGTTTCTTCTTTATTGTTTTTTGGGAAAAGGCATCAGGAAGATGGCAAAACATATTTTTAGTTATTCTCTCTGATTAATAATTTCCTTTTTTCTTTTTTTAGTTTTGGAAAAAATTATTACTAGATATATTAGCTAGTTAGAAATGCATATAGGATATATCTTCCCATTCCCAGAGATAGGTGACTTTTAAATGGCACAAATTTGGTTTGCAGAAATATGTGTAAAATCATCGCATGAAAGTTTTGTCTTAATATATTGCAAGTACCTTCTACAGAGTTCATAATTTTGTTCTGTTTCCATCTCCAGAGACAATATGATATTTTTCTTAAAGAGCTCCTTCCATGTATTGATACCACAATTGCTGTTGAATGACACTAAATAAATAGTTTTCTGAACTTGGACAGCATCAGTCTATGAATAGGCAGATCTCTACCCTATGTGGGCTGTAATATGTGGGTATATAATTTTATATATGTATATGTAGTTACATATGTGTGCATACATACATGTAATTACACACATGCATACATATACACATTTCAGCTATGTATATGCTCCATGGAACGGTTTTAATCTTTATGAAGTAAGAATTAAATGTGATGATCTATCTTGCTTGTCTTTTCAGATGTGTCTTCTACTTCAGTACCTCTGTGATTGCCAGGTACGGCACAGGATAGAAGCCATTGTTGCCTTCTCAGATGATTTTGTAGCTAAGCTTCAAGATAATCAACGTTTTCGATATAATGAAGTTATGCAAGCCTTAAACATGTCTGCAGCATTAACAGCTAGGAAAACAAAGGAATTTCGATCTCCACCCCAAGAGCAGGTACAATCCAACCAGCTGAAATGAAAATTCCTCTTTTCTATACTGGATATAGTTCATTCAGATTTATGTCATGAGGAATCAAACCACATATTTTGTTCTATCTAATGTGATGATTTTTTCACACTTTTTTCTTTGGGGAAACAGTGTTGTGTTCATGCAGTGCTTGCCTTTTTGAGGCCTTACTTGTTATGAACACAAATTACTTTAAAGTCCTTATTTAATCTTGCAGAGAATTTTGTTCACAACTTTGCAGTAGGAGTCAATGAAGATTAATTCATCCTGTTGATATAAGAGAAATTACAATGAAACATAAATCACATTTGGTTATGTTGTTGTTGTTGAGGTGTTTCAATTGTGTTTAACTCTTTGTGACCCCATTTGGGATTTTCTTGGCAAAAATACTGGAGTGGTTTGCCATTTCCTTCTGTGGCTCATTTTACAGATGAGGGACAGAGGCAAGCAAGGTTAAGTTACTTGTTCAAGGTCACACAGCTAGTAAGTGTCTGAGGAGTATTTGAACTCAGGAACCTGAGTATTCCTGATTCCTAGGCCAGTGCTCTATCCACTGCGCTACCTAGCTGCCCCTTGGTTATATTACTGAGGTTAAATATTCTAAAAGTTCAAATGACTTTAGCAGATTGGAATTAGGGAAAAAGAAAGCTAATGCTGTATGAGCACTCTTCAGTATTATGAAGCTTTGAAATAATTTGAACCTGTGTTATCTTTTTCACTGGTTGGCATTCCTTTGATAATAACCAAGTAAGCAAGAATTAAGTTGTATATGCAGCATATTTTGAAAACTCGCAGTCTTTTAGCAGGTCAGAAGACATTTCCTTGATTTTCCTTTGAAGCTTCTTTCCTCACATCTATTCTAAAATATCTTAAGAGATTGTTTTCTCTTTTCACTTTTTTTCTTTTATCTTCCTTTCTGTCAGATCAATATGCTCCTAAATTTTAAGGATGAGAAGAATGAATGTCCATGTCCAGAAGACATTAGGGACCAACTCTTAGACTTCCATGAAGATTTGATGACACATTGTGGTAATGTTTTCTTTCTTTGTACTCCAGTACCTAACACAGATTTGGCACTTACTTGCTTGTTGAGTGAATGAATGAATAAATATTGTTGAAAGTGGGATGTGGTTTCTAACATGGTTTAAGAGAGGGATAGACTATGTAACTTTTCACAGTTATTTTAAATTCTTCAGTTCTGTTAGGGAAAAAAAACCTAGCTAGATCAATTGCCAAAAATTCCTTTTTCTTAAGTAGTAGACATGTACAGGTATAGAGATTTTTATTTTATTTGAATGATGCTCACTCAGGATACTATTGTATCATTTGATCTGACATATAAAATCTTTTTGAGGCTCACTAAACATCTGCCAGAAGATTGGAAACCAGGTTCAAGCAATCCAAGACACATGTTATTGTGGTGACATTTAAATCCCAAAGTAATTATGTAGACGAGAAATATGGTACAATGGGAAGTGTATCATTTCATAAATAAGGCACTGTTTCACTGAGACATAGATTGTTTAAAGATACCTTAAGGGTTAGCTAGTCTAATCTGCCACGTAGGCTAGCTCTGACCAATGGTCACCCAACTTTTTACTTCTCATTGCTTTTAGCAGGAAGAGCTTAATATTCCCAAAGCTAGATAGTACATTTAATTTTGAACATATTTAACTACAAGAGAGTTGTTTCTGATACTGAGCTCAAGTATGCTTTTCTCTGACTGGCATTTTTTGGTCCAGAGAAGTCTAATCCTATTTATAAATCAAAGCACTTTGTATATTTTGACACGGTTCTTGTGTCCTTCTTTTCTAGACTAAATATCCCCTTTTCTTTCACATATTCATTATTCAAGTCACTCTGAAAATGCTGTAGTTTAATTATTGGTTCTTTTTCAAGGTTATAGTTCACTTTAAACAAAAAAATTCAGCAGAATCATCATAGTAAAGTCTTTGGAAGTGATTGGAAAAAACCCAAACCCATTACTAGCGTCATCAATTTACATAAAACTGATTTCAAAATTAATAATTTTTTACGATTCTATTGACATATACAATTTAGTGAGAAATATATGAATATTTTCTTTCGATTAGAAACAATGTAATAGCTTAACTTGCAAGATAATTCACTCAGATTTTTTTTCTTTATACATAATCTAATGTTTTCAAGATCATTATTTTAATTCACCATGCTTTTGTTTTAAAATTTTGAATTTCGTTGTGAAATTATATTGTAACTTTCCTTAAACAGTTTTTAGAAACTCAATAAAATACACTGACCATCAAGATTGTTGAAAGTAATCCCAAAGTATAGATAGCTAACATCATAACTGTATTTCATCTACATTTGGGATTCATTACTGAAACTTGTTTTGTAAATATTTCTTCTATGATGAGAATATTGGATTTTCACCTTTTACTCTCTTACCTCTTTTCTCAGTTTTACACAATTATCTTTTATGGGATTTGGAACAAAGTTTTTTGTCCAGACCTGTGATGTTATTAGGTTGGGAAATTCTTTATATGAAAACTCCCTCCATTGATATAGATTGGTAACTTATTAATAGTGGAAAATTTAAGAAATAGATGGCACTGACTTTATATGTATAAGACAGACTTAACTGCCTACTGTTTGCTACATATTGTTGTATGTGTATGCATTCAACAGTCCATTCTAGACCATTAATTCTCCTCTGTGTTCTGTTCCCCATCCCTGGGCTACATGCTACATAAGCATGAGTTCTACAGCTGCTGATGTGACCCTGTGTGGGATACAGGAACACTTATTATTCTATTTTTAAGGTTACATTAGGGGAGATGTGTTTCTGTGATATCAAGTTAAAACTTGGAATTACTTTTTCCCCCTGAAAGGTTGCTATAAATTGAGGTTAGATTTTATAGTGCTCTTAATACTATAGCTGAGCCCTATTATGAAAAAAATAGGATTTTATGGGCTATCCTAGAAACTGTAACATTATTTCTACCAGAATGAATTTCTGTAAATTAATTTCTGTAAAACACATTCTTCAGCATATTGAAAACAGTCAGCATTTCATTCAGTTTGTTTCCATATGTGTCCATAAACCTTTTAGAAATGGCGTGCAAAATAGCTGACTACTATTCTTAGTTGCTGGAGGTGAAATGGAGGGCAGGAGCTAAGAAGTATTGAGAGGACCCTCTTCTAAAACACCTGCCATATATTTTCCAGTAATTAAAGATTCATTTTATTTACCTAGTTCCTCTTTTAAAATTAAAATGTACCCTAGATTTTTAGACTATCATTCATGGATCCTTTATTGAGAATTTTTTAAATTGGATAATCAGACTGCTTTCTTACTAACACCTACCTGAAATCAACTGAATTACTGAAAAGCAAAATGTTGATTGGTAGGGAGGAGATGGGAAGGACAATTTTGAAGATTGGAGAGGAATAGACAAAATTGGAGCCTTGAGGAGCCAGAAGGTCCTGGGCTCTTTGTAGGTAGAAGTGAAGAGCTGCTAGGATGTGGGGAAAGCGTCCAGAGTCTGGATTGGCAGAGAATCATTAAACATAGCACCAGTAACACCAGTTCATATGTTGAGGAGTATCCTAGAACAATTGTAGGATCTCCTGCCTGACTCTAATTTTCTCTGTAACTCTGGGCTTATAGGTATTTTGCATAACAATAATGATAATAATTATAATAATAATGCTAACCACTGACCTTTATATAGCACTTAAAAGTTTCTTTAGTGCTTATGTATACTTCCCCTTTTGATAAGCAGAAAACTATAGTCATAAGGGAGTCAAAGACCTGCAGGTGAATATTATATCCTAAAGAGGCAAAGATGTGGCTGCTAGTATGATTTCACAGTGGGAAAGTATCATAAGTGAATATTCCCTACACTAAAATTTTGATCATAACCCTAGTAATGAGTGACAGTTATGTTCCATGCTGATGAAAATCACTTCTGCCTAATATAGATAGAAAGGTCTGCAGCTGGTTTCTGTTTGCAAAAGATGTCTTATTTGTATTTCTCTTCTGACTTTTATATTTTAGGAATTGAACTGGATGAAGATGGAGCTTTGGATGGAAATAGTGATTTAACAATTAGAGGACGACTGCTTTACTTGGTAGAAAAAGTGACATACCTCAAGAAGAAACAAACGGAGAAACCAGTTGAAAATGACTCCAAGAAGCCCTGTAAGTACTATTAAATGGCAGTGCTTAAGAAAACAAATAACGTAACTATTTTTAAAAAATGAAATTTCAGTTTCTCACAAGAACTAACCTTTAGAGGTCAGTTAACTCCTAAAAGATTAGACTCTGAAGGGTTAGCCAAGGCTGACCTTAAACATGAAGTGATTGTAAAATAGCTTTCAAAAATCCATCGAGGTATTAGTTTTGTTTTCTTTTCTTTCTGCATACCTTTAACTTGTAACAATGTAGTAAAATAGATTGCAGACTTTTAAGACCTATTGTTAATTTTGTCAGTGAATTGGGTTGCAAGAATAATGGACAATAACAAATGTTGACATTGTTCTTAATTTTACACACCATGATTGATTCAGTTTTAAATAAATGATGAAGTTTGTAGTTGTGTAATGTGCTTCTTTTAGCATATATTTCACTTTAAAAATAGAAGGTGTTACCCTAGAAGGAGAGAGAAACAAGGAAAAATGAATCTCTCGCTTTTCCTCTCTTTTGGGTACCAGGAGCTTCCAGTAACCCAAATTAATCAGATTAGAGATTAATTAGAGATAAGAACTCTCTGATATTGCTTTTAATACCTTCAAAAGACTTCCATCTTCTTCCTTACTAAAACAATGAGAAGTTGCTTACTTCTTTAGTTGCTTAAGCATATTTTGTAAATAACAGTGGTCTTTAGTGCAATGTTTTGGTCTTTAGTGCTGTAGGATATGGAGATGGATATTTAAGATATGCAGAGATGAGATTTAGCTGTTTCCTACAGCCACTTGTATGCCATTGAGTCATTTGAGGTTCAGTCAATTTGTTGTAAAAGCTATCATCCATACTCAGAGAAGAAAGGGAGAGGTAGAATGGGGTAAATTATCTCACAAAAAAAAAAAACCCAGAAAAGAAAAGTCTCTCACAGTGGAGGGGATACAGGGGAAGGTGAGAGGGAATGAGGGAATCTTATTCTCATAGGATTTGGCTTAAGGAGGGAATAACATACACATTCAATTGGGTATGGAAATCTGTCTTACTCTACAGGAAAATAGGGGGAGAAGGGGACAAGAGAGCAGGGGGTGATAGAGAGGAGGGCAGATTGGGAAAGAGGGTAATCAGAAGCAAATACTTCTGAGGAGGGACAGGGTCAAAAGAAAGAATAGAATAAATGGGAGGGCAGGATAGGATTAAGGGAAATAGAGTTAGTTTTTCACAACATGTCTACTAAGGAAGTGTTTTGCATAACTGCACGTGTACAACCTATATTGAGTTGCTTGCCTTTTCAATCAGAGTGGGTAGGGAGGGAGGAAGGGAGAAAATTTGGAACTCAAAGTTTTAAAAACACATGTTTTTTAAAAAAAAAAGAGACAAAAAAAAGCTATCATCCATACCTATTTAAAGAATGTTACTACATCACATTGAAGAAAAAAATACCTTGAAAAAGCTGTAAATATGAATATTTTTAATTAACAGTTAAGATTTCCTGGCAGAAGGGATCAATATTCACCTTCTTGTTGTGTAGGAAAAAAAATATAGAATCATTAATGTAGACCTGAAAACCGTAGAATAGGCAAAGGATATATGTAAGTGGAAACTCTAGAGGGACAAGAGACATCCTGTATTTTTTGCCCATTTCTTTGATTGGAGAACTAAGGTAAATGACAGGACAGGCTATTGGACAGTTGCCATATTCTTATCTTTTGAGACAAAAAAAGTGGGAAGTGGCAGCCAAGAATAGTATTTTGTTTTTACTGAAGCGTATTTTTGCTTTACCAGCCATTAATTAGAAAAATGAAACTCAATACCAAAGAGAAAAAGATGTAAGCATATGACAGTTGAAATTCAGAGTTAACACCAGGGGGCTTACAGCTTCTAGCAGTAGTCACCAGTTCCAGTTAACAACTGAAAAACATCGGAACTTCAAACTTCATTGTTGCTTTTTAAGAACTGTATATTTAAGCTGCAAGAGAACCCCAGCTTTTATTAGATGACAAAAACTGAAGAAAAGTTGGAGAATAACGAAATGAGCTAGGTACCTTCTTTACCTAGATAATTTTTTTCACACCCTTGCTTTAGACAAGATTGTTTCTTTATATGAATGGTATTATACAGGGTGTTCGAAAAGTCTCAGTTTAGTTTTAAGCCATTGGCAAGTCAATAAACATGTAGATCCAACAAAGGAGACTGAGAAGTATCTGTTGGACAGGTGGAAGGAAAACTAGGAGAGAGCAGTATCACTACAACCTAGAGAGAAGAAAGCATAAAGAAGAGGATGATCTAGGGCAGCAGAGGAGTCAAAACAAGTATGAGGGCTGAGAAAAGGCCATTAGATTTTTATACACACACCCAAAATATATACATACATTTGTTCTTATATATTTATATTTTCTCACACACACACACACACACACACACACACACACACACGTATTGTTGTTATTCAGTCCTGTCTGACTCTCCATGACCCCATTTGGCAAAGATATTGGAATGGCTTGCCATTTCCTTCTCCAGCTCATTTAACATATGAGGAAACTGAGGCAAATAGGCTTACGTGCTTTCCCAAGGTCACACAACTAGTCAGTGTCTGAGGCTGGATTTGACCTTGGGTCCTCCTGATTCTAGGCCTCTGCACCACCTAGCTGCTCACACGTACATAAACACACACACACACACATTCCATATATATGTATGTGTATGCATACCTTTCATCTCATTATATGTTATAAACAATTTATTTTATGTGTTCAGTTATACTGTGTTGTTTCCCACATGCCATTTCCCATTATTTTTCATATAATGTTATGCATCTTAAGTATCAATTTAGAAGATCCCAATTGTTCAAAATTTAATGATTCCTGTGAATGAATTAAAAAACACTTATTAAGTGCTTATTGTGTTTACTGTGTGCTAGGCACTTTAAAAAGTGCTGAGCATACAAATATAAAAGTGAACCAGTCTCTGTCCGCAAAGAGTTTGTCTACATTTTAACAAGGGGAGACGACACATAAAGGAATAGTGGTCAGGGAAGGGAGATTTGGTCTCCGGGGAGTCACAGGAAATATAATTCTGACAGCCTATTTATAATATAATATTTACTACATTCCTAAATACCTCTGTTTCTGTGCTTAAGTATTGTTAAGTACCTACAACTCTTCATACCTTAGTAGACAATTTCCTTAGCTGCTTTGATATCACTTGCTTCAAAAACAGTGGTTGCCTATTTGGCTTGCCCTGAGTATTGAGACCCTTAAATTTAGATAGACTAAAACTCAAACAACTGAAATGCAGTCTGTTTCCAGGGCTGTGCTTGAAGATTTTATAGGACCTGCCAGCCTTTATGCTTCACTGGTATAGTCTTTAAGAAGCCAGGGTCATCATGTCAAAATGAGACAATGGAGTAGAACTTAATAATAGGTGTCTATATATAAGTATTAATAAAATTGCTAAATAATAACATTCCCAAAGAAACAAAAAATTTGTGTTCTTTGGTGGTAATTATAAATTTGATATTTTTAATATTCATTACAGAGTTAGTGGGATGAAGATAAGTAGAACAAAGCCAGAAAAAACTTTGAGGCAATATGAAGTCTTCTTCTACAGATAATACATTTATATAATTTTAAATTAAACATAGATGTAAGCACTACAATTTTGAAAGTTTCAAATACTTAAATTATGACTGTGCCTTCTCTAAGATGGACTATGAATTTTCCCCTTGGAATGATCATCACTGTTACTAATAAATGTGTTTTGAATATAGAATATATGTGTAGCGAGTCGACAATATAAGGTTCCACTGTGTACCTGTAATACATGCAGCAAAAGGAGGATAAACTGTATATTAATAATTTTTAAAGATGTCGAAAGTTGTAAGATTATTATGTCAATAGACGTAAATATTTTATTTTGATTAAATTCACATACCACTATTATTAATGTGAATATCTTTTCAAATAATTTCAGAATTTTTTACTGCAGATTATTATTATTATGTGTCTAAATATATATTACTCATAGTTTCTGTTGTATGGAACTAAAAACATTTTATTAATATTTCTATAATAAAGTATTTTGAAGATATATTTAAATTCACCATGTTATCTATCATAAGAGTTCCTCTTATGAATTATTTTCTAGGCATAGTAAGTACTCTTAGTCATTTCATACTAAAATAAAGACCAGACAGTATGTAGGGATATAGGAATGAATTAATCTCTCTCTCTCTCTCTCTCTCTCTCTCTCTCACTCTCTGTTTTATTTTCCAGCCACTCTTCAGCAATTGATCTCTGAGACAATGGTCCGATGGGCTCAGGAGTCTGTCATTGAAGACCCTGAGTTGGTGAGGGCCATGTTTGTATTACTACATCGCCAATATGATGGCATTGGTGGTTTAGTTCGGGCATTACCAAAGACTTATACCATAAATGGAGTCTCAGTGGAAGATACCATCAACTTGCTGGCATCCCTTGGACAAATTCGTTCTCTACTAAGTGTCAGGATGGGCAAAGAAGAAGAGAAGCTTATGATCCGTGGATTAGGGTAAATTAACTGACTTTTGTACAGTGCTTTTTCCCCTATAAATTTCTTCTTTCTTAATGTATTCCAATAGCAAATGGTATCAATTAATTTCAACTTTTCAAAGTGGCCTTTTCAGCATTTGGTTTTTTACTGTTTCTAAAATGTTATGCTTTATTAATTTTTAAATCTTTAAGAAGTCTCGACATGGAAGTTACTTGATGGTGAAGGGCCTTGAATTCATACTATATGTATGAGGACTGATTGGAAGAAACAAGAATGTTTAATTTATAGAAAGAAGGGGTTCATTTAGACTTAGGAGGTTCATAAGAGAAATGCCTTCTAGAATTTGATGAGCTGTAACTTGAAAGAGAGATAAGACTTGTTATAGTTGGCCCCAGAGAGTAAAATTAGGAGCATTGACTACAAAAAAGGCAAATTTAGGTCCAATTAATCAACCAACAAGCATTTATTTAGCACCTCTATATACCAGGCACTTTCCTAGGCTTTGAATTCCTGCCCTCAGAAAACTTAAATTCCACTGGGGATGTACAAAATGATTGCAGTTAAGCCAATATAAGGTATAAACAAAATGAAAACAGTCATTATTTGGCAGGGTGTACTAACAATGGCAAGAGTTGGAAAGGCCTTTTAAAAGAGTTGGGACATGTTGAACTAAATAGATTCTGATATCTCTTCTACCTTTGAAATTCTGTGATTTGGATCACTGAATATTAGCATGATAATACTATTCACAACAGATTTTAGGAACAAAGACTAATTGGGTAATATGAGCATTTGTGGAGTAAGGTGTTAAATATGCAGTTTTATTTAAGACTTAAGCCAAGAATTATGAACTTTGACATTTAATATTATTTGGTATTTGGTTGTACTGTTTTTAACTCTGGGCAACTAGGTGGCAAAGTGGATAGAGCTCCAAGTCTGACTCAGGAAGATTCTTCTTTATGAGTTCAAATCTAGTCTCAGATACTTACTAGCTGTGTCATCCTGGTCCAAGTCCCTTAACCCTGTTTACCTCAGTTTCCTCATGTGTAAAATGATCTGGAGAAGGAAATGGCAAACCATTCCAGTATCTTTGCCAAGAAAATCCCAAATGGGTTTCAAAGAGTCAGACATGACTGAAATGACTGAATAACTCATTAGTGATATTCCAAAAGGGAATTCTCACTGAATGGGAGGTTGGGCTAGATGACCTCTTAAGTAACTTTCAATTCAAGAATTCTATGATTTTGTAATAGTTTTTTTAAAAAAACATTTTGTATCAGTCATCAAGCTTTGAGAATCATACTTCTATGGCACACACGTGTCCATATGTAATATAGACATATATACATGTATAAGCAAATAACTATATTAAGAACCATTAAGCATGATATTAATAATAATTGATGACATTTTATTTTGTTTTTAGTACCAAGGTAGCATACTTATTGCCAATAAGCAGCTCTAGAAGCAATTGTATTTATTTGTAAGTTTCCTTTGAAATAAATTAAAAATATACAACTTAAATATTAAAAGTCAAAGAACAAAAAATTAGAAGAGAACCTTCCCAGTGACTAAGGAATGAGTTCCTAACCAAAGAGGAGATAAATTCAAGCAGAAAAGATAAAATAGAGATTTTGGATTACATGAAAGTAAAAGATTTTTACATGTACAAAACCAAAGCAATTAGAATATGAAAGGAAGCTATTGCCTAAGAAAAAATCCTTATTTGAAATGTCTCTGAAAAGGGTTTGGTTTTTTATATATATGTATGCATATGCATATGTGACATGTGTAAGACATCCAGTTTTAAATTATAGCTATATGCATATATAATGTGAGAAAGCAAATAAAAAAAAATGAACAAGAATCCCTAAAATTATTTTTAAAAACTGAGCACATTAGTTATAGTGGTATGTGAATGCTGTTATGAGTGGGCCCAACTCAATTTCCTACCTTCTTAGTTAAGGTTTAGAATGAAATGAGGCACTCATTCAGCTCTTAATAAAAGGAGATTTACTTAGCCGTATCATAGAAAAAGATATTCAATAAGGATATTCCAACTTAAATCGATATCTTTGTTTCTATATGCATATTCTTTTGGTCAGCATGTCACAGTGCTTTAAACATAGTAGGTACTTAGTAAATGTTTATTGAAAATTGGTGGTTGTGGCTTCACAGTGGTCTTGGGACATCTGCAAAGTCTCAGATTCTTTACTCCATTTAAGTAGGCCCTTTTATGCCCTTAGGTGACCAAGAAGCCACATCAGTAGAATCAGAGGCTGTCAGGAAGCTGCTTAGGTCTCAGCTCTCTGGGCCCATCAAGGCCTTGGGGTAGCTTTGTCACCTTTCAAGGGGGAATAAAAAAACAGCTTTATTTGCATGGGATAAAGGTACCCTTAGGACTTTGCTCATACCATACCATTTCTTGTTACAGAGATTAACAATGAAATAGAGAAGACAACTCAGCAAAACTAAGCAACATATTGACTGCATCTGACAGGGATAGCCAATGTACCATACTCATCTTCTACTACCTTTTCAAGGAAGGGAAGTGGGTTATTTTTTTCTTCAAGATTTTCTTTTCTTTTTTAAAATTTATTTTATTTTTCCCCAGTTACACGTAAAAACATTTTTTACCATCAGGTTTTGAAACTGAGTTCCAAATTCTCTCCTTTCCTCCCTTCCCTCCCCGACATTGAGAAGATAAGCAATTCAATATAGGTTATACTTGTATAGTCATGCGTAACTTATCCATAATAGTCATGTTTTGGAAGAAAACAAAGACCAAAAAAAAATAAAGAAAAATAAAGAAAGTAAAAAAAGTATTCTTCTATCTGTATTCATACACTATTAGTTTTTTCTCTGGGGATAGATAGCATTTTTATCTAAATCCTTCAGAGTTGTCTTGGATCATTGTATTGCTGAGGATAGCTAAGTCATTCACACCTAATCATCTTATAATATGCTGTTACTTTCTACATAGTACATTTCACTTTGTATCAGCCCATGCAAGTCTTTTCTGAGAGCATCCTGCTCATCATTTCTTATAATACAATAGTATTCCATAATAATCACATACCACAACTTGTTCAGCTATTCCCTTATTGATGGGCATCCCCTCAATTTCTGATTCTTTGCCACCAGAAAAGAGCTGCTATAAATGTTTTTATATATAATTATGTATGTTTGTATATATATTAATATATATATTATATATATGTGTGTGTGTGTGTGTGTATGTGTGTATGTGTGTGTGTGTGTATGTGTGTATGTGTGTGTGTGTGTGTGTGTGTGTGTATCCTTTTTTTTTAAATTTCTTTTGGGATACTGACCTAATAGTGGTATTGCTAGGTCAAAGGGTATACATGGTTTTATAGTCCTTTGGATATAGTTCCAAATTGCTCTACAGAATGCTTGAATCAGTTCACAACTCCATCAACAATGCATTAGTGTCTCATTTTTCCCACATCCCCTCCAACATTTGTCATTTACGTTTTCTGTCCTATTAGCCAATCTAATAGGCAAGAGGTATTACCTCAGAATTGTTTTAATTTGCATTTCTCTACTCAATAGAGAGTTAGAGTAGTTTTTCATGTGGCTATAGATAGCTTTGATTACTTCAACTAAAAACTGATCATTTCTTTTGATCATTTATCAGTTGAGGAATGGTTCTTATTTTTATAAATTTGATTCAGTTCTTTATATGTTTGAGAAATGAGGCCTTTATCAGAGAAACTTGCTTCAAAATTTTTTTCGCAGTTACAATTGCTAACTGTATTTCCCTCCATCCTATCTCTCTCCCCCTGTTAATTCTATTCTTTCTCTCCTTTCACCCTGTCTCTCTTCAAAAGTGTTTTGCTTCTGATTACTCCTTCCCCCAATCTGCCTTCTCTTGACTATCATCCTCCCTTCTCTTATCCTCTTCCCCTCTTTCTTTCCTGTAGGGTAAGATAGATTTCTATACTCAATTGAGTGTGTATATTATTCCTTCTTTGAGTCAATTCTGATGAGGGTAAGGTTCCCTCACTCCCCCTCACTTATCCCCTTATTTTCTCCACCATAAAAGCTTTTTCTTGCCTCTTTTATGTAAGATAAGTTACCCCATTCTACCTCTCCCTTTCTCTTTCTCTCGGTACATTACCCTCTCACCCCTTAACTTTATTTTTTAGATATCATCCCTTCATATTCAATTCACACCTGTGCCCTCTGTCTATATAAACTCCTTCTAATTACCCTTATAATGAGAAAGGTCTTATGAGTTACAACTATAATCTTTCCATGTAGGAATGTAAACAGTTTAACTCTATTGAGTTCCTTATGATTTACCTTTTCTGTTTACCTTTTTATACTTTTCTTGAGCCTTGTATTTGAAAGTCAAATTTTCTATTCACCTCTGGTCTTTTCATCAAGAATGTTTGAAAGTCCTCTATTTCATTGAATTTCCATTTTTTGTCCTGAAGGATTATACTCAGTTTTGATAGGTAGGTAATCCTTGGTTGTAATCCTTGCTCCTTTGCCCTCTGGAATGTCATATTTTGAGCCCTTTGATCCTTTAATGTAGAAGCTGCTAAATTTGATGTCATCCTGATTGTGGCTCTACCATACTTTAATTGTTCCTTTCTGTCTGCTTGCAGTATTTTCTCCTTGACCTGAGAACTCTGGAATTTGGCTGTAATATTCCTAGGAATTTTCATTTTGGGATCTCTTTCATGAGGTGATTGGTGTATTCTTTCAATTTCTATTTTACCTCTGGTTCTATAATATTAGGTCAGTTTTCCCTGATAATTTCTTGAAAGATCATATCAAATCTCTTTTTTTTATCATGACTTACAGGAAATCCAATAATTTTTAAATTATCTCTCCTGGATTTATCTATTTTCCAGGTCAGTTTTTTTTTCCCCTCAATGAGATATTTCACATTATTTTCTATTTTTTTCATTCTTTTGGTTTTGTTTAATTGTTTCTTGATTTCTCATAAAATCATTAGCTTCCATTTGCTCCATTCTAGTTTTTAAGGAATTATTTTCTTCAGTGAACTTTTGAACCTCCTTTTCCATTTAACCAGTTCTGCTTTTTAAGGTATTATTCTCCTCATTTGCTTTTTGGACCTCTTTTACTTTTTGGCCTAGTCTGTTTTTTAAGGTGTTATTTTCGTCAGTATTTTTTATATCTCATTTACCAAGCTGTTGTCTCGTTTTTCATGATTTTCTTGCATCACTCTCATTTCTCTTCCATTTTTTCCTCTACCTCTCTTACTTGATTTTCAAAATTCTTTTTGAAGTCTTCCATGGCTTGAGACCAATTCATATTTTTCCTGGAGGCTTTGGATGTAGGAGCTTTGACTTTGTTGTCTTTTTCTGATTGTGTGTTTTGATCTTCCTTGTCACCAAAGTAAGATTCTATAGTCTAATTTTTTTTTCCACTGTTTACTCATTTCCCCAACCTATTGCTTGACTTTTTAACTCTTTGTTAAAGTATGGCTCCTCTTCCACGGAGGAGGAACCACTGTCCCAAGCTTTAGATGCTTTGTGCAGCTGTTTTCAAAGTTCCAAAATGGTATGATCTAAGGAGAAGTGTTTATTACTCTCCTGGCCTGTGCTGTGGTCTGTGAGCAACCACAAGCACTCTTTTCTGCCCTGGAACTGTGAGGAGGGTCCCCCTTCTTCTGTGGCTATAAGTTCTGCAATGCTAGTGTTCATCCTCACCCTGGGACTGCCATCTAGGACTGTGCCGCAGATTTGAGTATGGGCAAAGCAACAGAGTCCTGCCTCAGTGCTAGTAAAAAGCCCTTGTAATCCCCTGACCAGTTGTTCAACCCCTTTACCATTTATCGGCTGAGAGCTCTGGAATCAGCCCTTGCTGTTGCTGATTCAGTGGCTCCTAAGACCATCTCCAGATTTGCTGTGGCCTCTGGACTGTGTTCCTCTCTCACCCTGTTGCAACAGACCTTTCCTGCCAACCTTCCAAGTTATCTTGGGCTGGAAATTTGTTTCACTGAGTTCTGCTGGTCTAGAATTTGTTTAGCATCATTTTTTAAAGGTATTTGAGAGGTTTGGGAGAGACCTCAGACAAGTCCCTGCCTTTATTCTGCCTCCCGGGGAGGAGTATTTTCTCAGTCCTTCTGTATGATTAAACTTGTTCATTATATTTTCATAGTGTTCATTTTCCCTTTTTATTTGTTCTTTCAATTTATGTAGTTATAATCATTCTTTATATTGTTATTCTAGTTCTGCTTATTTTACAGTGCATCAGATCCTATAGATAGTCCTAGGCTGCCCTGAATTCTACTTATTTTTTATTCATTGCCTCATAATAATTTATTTCATTCATATGTGAATTGGACTCCTTACCTGAAGTCTCTCCCCATTCTGCTCTATCCGTCACACAAATGCCAAAGTAATTTTCCAAGGTATGAGTTTGATCATACCTACTCATTAAACTTCCAGTGGCTCCCTATTTCTTCTAGGATCAATAAGTTCTCTGTTAGTTAAAAGTTTTTCATAGTCTAGCTCAGGGGTAGGGAACCTGCAGCCTCAAGGCCATCTAGGTCTTTGGGTGTGGCCTTTTGGCTGAGTCCAAGTTTTATAGAACAAATCCCTGGGGATTTGTTCTGTGAAGTTTGGATTCAGTCAAAGGGCTGCGCCTGAGGACTGAGAGGGCCACATGGGCCTTGAGGCCATAGGTTCTCCACACCTGGCCTAGCTCCTTCACAACTTTCCAGGCATCTTTCATATTACTCATCTTCAGTGCTTAGTACAGTGCTTGGCACAAAGTAGTGCTTAATAAATGTTCATTGACTGTCTGACTAACTGTATACTCTGTGCTTCTTCAGTACTGTATTACTTGCTGTTTCTTATACTCAGTGCTTCATATCTTATCTCTTTGTCTTTCCATTGGCTCTCCCTCATGCCTGGAATGCTCTCCCTTCTAACCTCCAACTTTTACAATGCTTGATTGTCTTTAAAATTCAAGCTCAATTGCCACCTTCTACAGGAAGACTTTCTACTCTCTTGTCAGTACCTTCACATATAGGTCAACCTCCCATCTGTCTTGTATGTCTTCTATGTACCATTTATGCATATGTTGTTTCCCCCACTAGGATATAAGCTTTTTGAGGGCAGGGACTATTTTTGTATTTTTTTTGTATCCTAGCACTTATCACAGTGATTATTACAAAGTAAGTGTTTAATCATGCATTTGTTGGTGAGACTAACCTATGATTTTTTGGTATAATGAACTCCTAGTGAATAAATGTCCTCTACCAATGTAAATTAGCATCTTCTGTGCAACTTATAGTCTGAGATAATTGACTGGGACAAAGAGATTAAGTGACTTGGCTTGGGTCACAGAAGCAGCATGTGTCAGAGGTAGAATTTGAATCCAAATCTGCCTAGCTTAAAATGCAACTTTCTATTTACTACTCCATGTGGCACCTCATTGGTTCTACCTTTTTGCTGAAAATACCTTCATTAGCAATATTCAAGATAAAAAAAAATTATAATTTTTAAATATTTTATTGATCCTTTTTTTTTTTACATTATTCTCAGTTCCCAATATTTTCTACCCCCATTACCATCCTCACCTCTCCAGCAGAATACTCTCTTGGGAAAAAATTTTAGCTAAGTAAAACAAATCAGCACATTGGTGATCATTTATGACAGTATATTCCTTTAACTTGCAACTGTAATCTACTACTTCTTTGCCAAGAGGACAGAGGTGTTCTTCTGTATTAGACTGTTAAATTTCTAAATACAAAAACTGGTCACTACATTTTTCAGGGCTCTAATATAGTTTTTTTTAAGTGAACCTTATATATTACATCAAAAAAAGTAAACCTTATAGTGTGCAGTAAAGATGGAAGAGTAGGAGGGAACTGTATAACCCAGCTATCCCTCCAACAAATATATTGAAAGAATACCAGACCAAGTGGTCATCAGGAAATCCAAGGTAAAATGATAGAGTCATTTTTATAACCTAGGTCAGCATAGGAAGATGGACAGAGAGGTCTGTGGGCATTGGGGAGGTTATCTAGCCAGGAAAGCCTTGCACAGTGGTTTCTAGTATTGGAGCAAAGAGCCTTTCAGTTAAGTGATAAAGGGTGGGGTAGCATCAGTATGCTGGAGCTCTAACCTGGGGTAAGTTTACACTTTTATTGACTAATTCCAAACTGTGGTCAGGGGCTTGCAAAACTCAAACAAGGAGGGCAGCGATCAGGTTTTACCCTAGATTGCATGGATTTGGGTACACTAAAAGTTTGCAGACCCTGAGCCATCTCTGAGATTTTGAATGCAAACAACATTCTATACCCAAAGAAATTAGAAGCATGACCCCAGTGAATATAGATCTGAGCCAAAGAAGGCCCAGCCATTCCCTTCAGAAGGACACAGATTCTTGTCCTAATTTCTGTTGTTCGGTTGTGTCTGATTCTTTATGACCCCATTTGGGGTTTTCTTGTTAAAAATACTGGAGTGATTTGCCATTTCCTTTTCTAGCTCATTTTACAGACGAGGAAACTGTGGCAAACAGGGTTAAGTGACTTGCAGAGAGTGACACAGCTAGTAAGTGTCTGAGGCTGGATTTGAACTCAGAAAGTTGAATCTTCCTGACTCCAGGCCCAGCACTTTATCCATTGTGCCACCTAGCTGCCCCTAATATAAAGTCCCAATTTTGGAAGTAAGTCTGGAAGAGTTAATAACCAAAAAAAAATTCCTAAGATAAAGGGCTATTATGGAGTCTAGGACGCTCAAGACATGAACTCAAAAGAGGGGAATAACTAGAAAGCTACAAACTGAAATGAGCACACTTGGGAAAATCATTTGAAAAGGAGTGAAGTATCTTTTCTTCTTTGGAGAAAAGACTTGCAAGGATAATTAACAATTCGGTACAAGATGTACAAAATGTTACCCAAGTAACAGACTCCTTGAGAATTACAATAGACCAAACAAAAGTTCACAATGCCACAAGAAAAAAGAACTATTAAAACAAAATCAAAAGTTTTTTTTAAGAACAGAAGCAATTGTAAGATAATTCATATTAAAAATAATCTGGAAAACAGATCAAGGGAAATAATTTAAAAGTCATCATATTATCTGAAAACTATTATCAAACAGAAAGACCCTGGATGTCATATTTCAAGAAATTATGAAAGAAAACTGTCTACATCTCCTAAACAAGGGGACAAAATGAAAATAGAAAGGTTTTAACTATCAGTCCTTGAAAGAAACTCCCAAATAAATATATTCACAGGAATAATCATGACTATTATAGTAACTACAAAAGAATATTGATATTTAAAAATTAGAGTTTTGTTTCAGAGAGAAGTTTTGGGTCTTTGAGAGTATTGTATGGTTTTCTAAGTATGATCTAACCTGTTCTAACCTTCCTCCTACTTAATTCTGGGCTTAGTCTAACTATTGTGAAAAATAAAATTGGTGTCTAAATGTTCCATAGCAGTCACCTCACATCTGTGTTCCCTGGAACAGACTGCCACCTTTTATTTTTAAGTTTCTTAAATTTCCCTTTATTTTTTTATATTAATACACATTTATGGAATAAAACAAGCATTTCCATAACATAGTACAATATAAAAGATGATTGTACGTGAAACTGCATATCTACTAAGTACAACTTGCTATTCATTTCAAATATACAACAGAATTATCATGTAAATTTCTTTTCTTTTTTTTCTATCCTTTCCCAACCTCACCCTAGAGATGACTACTATTAGACACAAATAGAAAAATGTATAAAATGATTCTATACATACTTCTATTTTTCAGTTCTTTCTGTGGGTGCAGATAGCTTCTTTCTTCATATATCTTTTGTAGTTAATTTGGGTATTTATAATAGTCAAAATAACTTATTCACTCAAAATTGTACTTCAAACAATATTGCTATTACTTTTTATAATGTTCTCTGTCCTATTCTGTACTACCATCCTCCAGACCACCTAGCCTTACAACCTAGACATCATCCATAACTGTTCACTCTCTCTCACCCTCCATATCTGATATGTCACTAAGGTCAATCAATTTTGTCTTGGTAACATCTTTCCCATATGACCCTTCTGTCTTCTGACACTGCCCATCCTGGTGCAGGCCCTCATTACCTCACACTGGGATAATTGCTATAGTCTGTTTGTTGGTGTGTCTGCCTCAAGTCTCTTCGCCCTTCAACCCACCTTCCGCTCAGTTTTCTGTTATTTTTTTTTAAAGCCCAGGGGCAACCTATCACCTGCAGGATCAAATACAAAATCCTTTGTTGGCATTCAAAGCTGTACATAACCTACCTTCCTCCCACCCCCAACACATTTCTAGTCTTCTTATACCTTACACCTGCCTTCCCTCCTGTACCCCATGTACTCTGCAATCCAGTGGCGCTAGCTTCTTTGTTGTTGTCCAAACAGAACATTCTGTTTCTCAGATCTGGACATCTTCACTGTCTGTACCCGATGCCTGGAATGCTCTCTTACCTTGTCCCTACCTCCTTGCTTCTCTGGCTGCTTTCAAATCCCATCTAAAATCCAACCCTCTATATGATGCCTTTTTCCAGTCCACCATACTTCTAATGCCTTCCCTCTGTTCATTATTTCCAGTGTATTTTATACATAGATTGATTGTACATAATTGTTTACATGCTCTGTCCCCCATTGGAGGAAGCTTCTTGAGAGCAGACACTGCCTTTTAATTTTCTTTGTATCCCTAGTACTTAGCACATATAGTGGGAGCTTTAATAAGTGTTTATTGACTGACTGATACATCAAACACCACATACCAGAAATGGAATATGAACTCTGGTCTTCCTTTCTCTGAGGCCATTATTATCTCTATCCCCTATCCCACACTGCCTCTTCTGTATTTGAAAATGTATAAATCATTAACACATTTGAGAATCACACATATATTGTCTCTATTCCCAGAAAAATTTATGGTAAAATATCACATGTTAAAATAATACTTTCAGTCTACTTGTTAACTTCTTACTATAGACCTCACCACTTGGAAATTTTTTAATCTATTTAATAGAAATGACTTATCAAGGATTTGAATTATGTTGGTATTGCAAACAAAAAAGGACTTTTAAATAAACTTTAGCTTACAAGGCAATACCTAGACCATCAAGAAAAATTTTAAGCCCCCTTGGTTTCTTTAGATTTTATTTTAATGTACACAAAATCCCTGATTTCCTTAAAAATTCGGCTTAAATGTCACCTTCTATATGAAGATTTTCTTGATTCCCTCAGCTATTAGTGTCCTCCCTACTAATACAGTCCTGTGTTCATTTTATATATTTTTGTGTGCATTCATATTATATATCTACCTATGTCTGTATCCATCTATACACACAGACACACAGACGTACACACATACTATATAATTATATATGTACATGTTTTCTCCTCCTTTAGAATGTAAACTACTTGAGGGCAGGAACTTTTTCCTTTTTTGTATCTCTGACACTTAACACAATGCCTGGCCAGTTAGGAGCCCTTAATAAATGTTTGTTGATTATTGGTAAAGTGTGTATCAGATTTTCTTCTGAAAAAAGTTTTCCTTTGCAGGTATTTTTTAGAAGAATTAAATACAAATATAATATTTGTGATATGCAACTGTTGAATATATATTTAGAAACAATATTATTGTGTGGTATATTTAGAAAGAGTACTGGATTTGGAGTCTGATGTTGACTGTGATAGTTCCTAGCAATGTAATTCTCAGTAAGCCATTTTACCTCCCTCAATCTTAGTTTCTTCATCATTTAATAATGATATTTATATTACCTTACTTATTGTGTTTCAGTAAGGAAAGTGGGTTTTTTTTAAACATTAAAGTGCTATTGACATATGAATTACTATTTAGTCTCAGGATGACAGCAGCTTAAGGGAATGGACCTATCCTTTTCTAAATGTTTAGTCTCCTTGACTCATTTTCAAATTTACACACTGAATAAACATTGAAGTGGAGGGAATTGATTCTGTTATTCAAGACTTTTAGGATTGTATTTTTAAACAGTTTGGGAATTATCATATAAACATGTTAATTAAGTGAGATTTTATCAAATACTTCTAAATTTAAAGAATCAAAGGTAAGTGGAAATAAAATTTTCATAAATTACATTGTAAATAATCTATTATATACTTGCCAGATGAATAAAAGTTTGGTGTTATTTCTATGAAGTCATTAACATTTTAACATTTGTCAAGGAAAGATCAATATATAGAACTAAAATACTAAGACTTAATTATTGTATATTTTTATCTGAGTAGAAATTTTCTTTCAGCTCTCAAGCTGTTTATAACTCATAAAATAGAATAGCAGGTATCTTTTTTCCTGAAAATTTAATTGTCTTTCATTTCTGTTTCCTACCTCTTCCCCTAATTCCTCTAGAGATATCATGAACAACAAAGTATTTTACCAACATCCCAATCTGATGCGGGCACTGGGAATGCATGAAACTGTAATGGAAGTGATGGTCAATGTCCTTGGAGGTGGCGAGTCCAAGGTAAAGAGATGATCTGGGTATGCCACCACTTTTCACTCTGAAATCCTTATTGGATCCCTGCTGACTACTGAGTAAATTTCTATCTTCATTATCTGCCTTTCTAAGCATCCTACAATTTGATGCTACTGTACTTTGTCAATCTTATCTCATGATAAACATTTTCATTCACTTTATTTTCCAACCAAACTGGATTCCTCTCTGTCCCTAGAGCACATATTGCACTATTCCCATCATTGTGCCTTTCCTTATATGCCTAGAATATTTTCCCTATCCTTCTTAGTCTACCCATCCTTTACAACCCAATTCAAATGCCACCTCCACCATGAAGCCTCTCCTAATCCCTTCTTCCCTCTAGAAGACAGACAGACAGACACACACACACACACACACACACACACACACACACACACACCCCTCACAGAAAGGCCTCAGCTGTAGAGCTTCATATAGCATTTGGTTTGTACCTGTCTAATTAAAATATCATTTATTAACATGTATTATAGTTATCTTTGTCTTATTCCCCTAATAGACTGCAACTTCCCTGAGCAGAAGGACTATGTCTTATTTTAAATTTGAATAAAAGTTCTGCTCTGCACAGAGTAGATGCTTAATAAATGTTTGTCAAATTTATTGAATTGGTGAAAAAATAGATTTTGGATGACATTTGGAATGTCAATTTGGTAAACAGTTTCTTAATTGTAATTTTACTACTTGGAAAGTAATTTTAAGTAGGTTTTTCCAAGTTAATTTCAGGAAGGTTAAGACTCAGTTTGTGAGCTCAAAATTTAATTTTCATATTCAATACTGGAACTGCAATACTATTTTCACTCTGAATTATCAGATGACTATATCTTATAGTATAAACATTTCCTTCTCTTACAATTACAATAATTTTACTTTTCTAGTGTCTGTCTTATGAAGAGGTATTTAAAATATTGATAAATTAATACTATATCTTAACTGTTTTAAATTGCTTTTTTTACAAGACAAACACCATTCAATTCATTTTATTTGAACAAATGTGTTAAGTCCCTAGTAGGTATACTGCATTATGCTAGAAGCTTAGATTATATTTAAAAAATTACCCTGCCCTTAGGGAATTTTTATCATCTGATTGGGAATTTATAGATGTACACAGGTAATTGGAGTACATATTATCAAGTGATTATTACAAAAATCCAATAATATTAAGTTTCCCAAGTCCAGGTGATAGTCTTGTTGATTCAAGTAATACCATAACATAAAAGTCTAGTGGATCTAAAGATTTTGGGTAATCTTTTAGAATTTTTTGTGATGACTTTTCATTTGAACTTATATCAGGACTCCACAATGCTGAATAAACTGTAGATCAATATTCCATTTCACTCATTTACTGAGAATATGGAACAGTCAGAATAATAGTTAAAAAATTAAAAGATATATTAATTTTGTCATATAAAGTTTTAATCACAGTTTTGTTAGCATGAACTTGTATTTTCTCTCATAAAGTATTTTTCTCTATTTAAAAATATGTTTGAAACATATAAATTCATCTGTTTCTTACATGTCTGGGCCACAAGATGAGAAGTTTGTATTTTAAAAATTTACAAATGTAAATGTGTATTTTTCTGTAACCTCAAAAATCACATAATATATTTGTATCATGAGATGACAGTTATTCTTAAGTAGTTTGAATGAAACTGTAATATTCACTGTCTTTAGGTTTGCAAAAACAACAATAATTTTTCTTTTTGTCACAACTAAATCAGTGCTTTTTATGTAGGAAATCACCTTTCCTAAGATGGTGGCCAACTGTTGTCGTTTTCTATGTTATTTCTGTCGTATAAGTCGGCAGAATCAGAAAGCAATGTTTGATCATCTTAGTTATTTACTGGAGAACAGCAGTGTTGGTCTTGGTAAGTAAAAACATATTTTTAAAAATTAGAATCCTATAATGCTGAAGAAGAATAAGGAAAAAATGGTATCCATATTGTAATCAAAATTTATCTTAAGCAGTTTATGATTTATTGTTGTAAAAACATATAATACATTTAACCTTTTCCTTACCTACTTAAAATATTAAATATATTTTAAAACAATAATGGTCACAGTTATCCTATGACATTAAAATTACATGTAACTACATTAGTTAACTATCATATATGCACTCATCATACGTGCATCACATGTGTATGCATAACTATTGTATGTGTGTCGTGTGTGTCATGTGTATGCATATAATTATCACATATGTACATGTTACAGATGTGTATGGAAACTGTAATGTCTATTTAGTTACTGGAATGGTTATGTGATCTCATAGATTCAAAAATTCCCTTTAGTGTTCTGTGCTTGGACTGTAACTTGGTTGTTACTTTCTCTCATTTGCTATTTTTTCAGAGTTATTGGTAAAGCTCACAGAATTGTTTCATTTTCAGCACGCATCTCTCCTATGTATATTTGATCTAATCTGGCTGCTTTTCATGTCTTTGTGTTAGTGCTGTTTTTAACTCCTCTATAAACACATCTGAAACTATGGTGTTAGGGTCCAAATGGAGTGGTTCCATGGAGAAATAGTTTGTAATAATGAATTTTGCAGATCTTTTCTATTTTTCTCCTTTTTATGATTCTCTTTCCATTTTCAATCTTGTAAAACCTTGAGTTGGTTTAGTTAGATTGGATATCTTGTTGGACTTTCTTTAGACTTGTTTTTATCCTAAACTGTTTGTCTCTGTATTGTGAGACGCTATTGCTCATAATCACTAATCATCCATCTTAGTAAGATTTTACTGACTAGTTTATATTTTTGCCTGATATTCCTTTTGGAAACTATTTCCATTCCTCTATGGATGTTTGCTGAGGAAGACACCTTCTGGGCTTTTTTGGTCTTCTTGCTGTGGCCCTATTTTATCCTCAGGAACTGGTGTTGGTACATAAACAGCAATTATTTTTTATAGTGGTCTTTTTGCATGTAGGTATTATCATTAGAACTACATTATGTGATGACCAACTAGCCTATGAAAAATGTTTTTTTGTATCCTGTGGGCACAGAGTAAAACCCACCCTGCCAAGTCTTTTGTTTGCCTTTCCAAGGATTGCCTGTGAGCCATCCTTCCTTTTTTAACTTCAATTTTCTTCTTTCTCTTGTTTTTGTAAATAGCAAAAATGTCAAGATTGATGTTATTCACCTCCTCTAGCAATATGTTCACTATTGGTCATTGGGCAAGGAACTCGCATTTAAAGTACCAAAGGTCAAATTAAAATTTATTGATGATTTTAAAACTGTGTGATTCTTAGTACTCTCAGCCCCCTTTCTTGCCACTCTTCCACTGTCACTACAAACACATAAGGGACATAATTGGACCATTTGGACACAGAAATGAAGATCATTTCATATTTTTCTTTGCTTCATGGGTTGTTCTTTATTAATCACTACCAGTTGACCCACCTATTGGTGATATACCTCTTCATAGTTAGCTAGGTTGGTTCTGAGAATTCAGAGCAGGCCTATTGCCAGGGCCACACTTGAAGGCTTCCAATGTGGTAGAACCTTCCAGAGCTTAAGCTGCACTAGTATAAGTTTTGAGAACCCAGGGCCACTTCAAGGAATATATACAAACACAAAATCCTACTCAATGAATGCTTTCTCTCTCTCTCTCTGTCTTTCTCTCTCACTCTCTCTCTCTCTCATTCATTCTCTTTGTTCTTCCATCCCTCTTCCTCCTCTCCTTCTCATCAGAATGCTGGGCTTAGAGTCAGAAGAGCTAAGTTCAAATTTATGCTCTGCCCTATACTAGCTTTATGACCCCGGGAAAGTCACATGACTTATATTTGACTCAGACAGCTCCCTATAAATTAACTAAATCACAGACATTTGTAATGTGAATTATTTATTATTATTATTAATTATTATTAATTTATTAATTATTATTAATTAATTAACCATTAGTGTGTATTTTCCCACAGGAAAAACTGCAGCTTATGAGTCAATTCTCAAGTATATTTTAGCAACATTCAAAGCATTTTACCTATGTGTTTAAATAATGCAGCATCAGATAATATGATTTTAAAAACTATTTTAAGGAAAAAATGTCAAAATTTAATTTAGGATCAAATTATTTGATTTTAAACAGCAATCAGAATCTCATTATTTCACAACTTATACATGTTTTCAGCCTCCCCAGCAATGAGGGGCTCAACACCACTTGATGTGGCAGCAGCATCAGTAATGGATAATAATGAATTGGCTTTAGCTTTACGTGAGCCTGACCTGGAAAAGGTAAGTAATAATCCTGTCTTTTGCGTTTACATAACTTCTGTCTTTTCAAATTTTCCCTCCAGGTAGTTAAAATTTTTTACTAACATGTCCAACAAATGTATATGTCAGAAAGGCACTTTATGCTTTGTTTAATTATGCTTATCTCATTAGAAGCAATATGGTATAGTGGCTAAAGAGCCATCCTTAAATTTAGGACTTGGGTTTAAATTCTGCTACTGACAAATAATGGCTACATGAGCTTGGCTAAGTCACCTAATAAACCTCAGTGTGCCTCCAGGCAACTCTATAAAAATATAAATGGTCTCATACTTTGAGTTCCCTTTACCTATGAAGTTACAGGTCTAGACCAGGAAGGACCTTTCTCATTTTAAATCTAAGAACCTATGATTCTTTCTGCCTTTCCAATAGAGTGTAAGCTCTGTGAGCACAAGAATTGTGGTATTTGTGTTTGTATCTTCAGCACCTAGCACAATGCCTGTCACATAGTAGACATAATGAATGTTTATTATATGGACTGGAATTGAATATTAATCCCTTTGAAATTTGTTCTCTCAAAATCGAAGATGCATGCCAGACCATATTTGTCTTTGTTGTTGTCTTTATCTTATAGTCTGAGGTTCAGTGGCATCTTTGTTCAATCTTCTAATTGTAATTGGGAGTTTACCAACTCCTCTCTTTTCCACTTAAAGTGGTCTTTATTAGTTTGGCAAGACTATAAGCATATTTACATATATATATATATACGTATATATATGTATATATGTACACACACAAACACAAACACACACATATATATGTATATACACACACACATATATACATGTATATACATACACTCATATATATATTTTTAAATCATATCTTCATAGTTATGCTCTGTTACTGTTCAAGAGTCCCTCATTAATAGATATGAAACCAAGGTGGAAAATTGAAAACATTCTTTTGAGATACCATTTCCTTAATCATCTCTTCATTTTCCAGATCTTCCTTTTTTTTCTGATTCCGTTGTCTTCTGTGGGCCAGCAGTAATGAAACACATTGTGTGCCCCATAGGCCTTCAGTTTCTTGCCCAGGATTTCATAATCTCTTTTAACTTCTAGGTTGTTTCTTGCAATGTCATTTGTCCTGATGGACATTAACCAGAAATGTGTAGTGAATGTCAGGCTTGACGAATCTTGGGATTTTCCCTAACCCTTGTTCTGATAAGATAAAGACTGTTCTGCTGGTAATATTGGTTCAGTAAAGAGCTCCTTCAGTATTTCACAGACAGAATCACCAGCTATCACTTTTAGTGAGTGAACCCTACCATGATGGCACTTATGTATTCTTGTCATCATTCCTCAGTACAAAAGCTACTCTTTCTCTTTAGAATATGTATTTGGATTTATTTGAGGAAAGAGATAAGAACTCAGTCCACCTTAAAAAAAAAGTAACTTAAAAAACAGAAACCCAGAATTATTGAATTTTAAAATTGGAAGGAATGTCAGCATCCATATAGTCCAGCCAGTACCCCCACTGTAAGGTATCCTTCAAGTAGTCGTCCACTCTCTTTTTGAAGACCTCCAATGAAAAAAGCCCCTGACCTTTTGAGACAGCCCATCCCACCTTGGGAGAACTGTAATTGCTTTTTTTTTCTTCTGTAATCAAACTAAAATTTATCTCTTTATGACTTCTGTGTCTTGGGATTCTGCCTTCCAGGAACAAATGAAGCAAGACTAATTCCTTTCCAATATGATGGCCTTTCATATCCTCAAAGTCTGCTACCATTTTCCCCCTGAGTCTTCTCTTATTAAAATTAAACATGCCCAATTCCTTCAATCTATTTTCATATGACATAAATTCAACGCCCTTCACCATACTAGTTTCCCCTTGCTGGACATTCTCCATCTTATCAGTATTTTTCTTAAAACATGGCACCCAGAACTGAACAGAGTGCTCCAGATATGGCTAGACTGGAGCAGAATACGAAAAGACTGTCACCTCCAAACTATGCTTCTCTTAAGGAAGCCTCAGATACTATTACTTCTTTTTGGATGTCACATCATACCACCTTAGTTGTATTGAATTTACAGGTAACTAAAACCCTTAAGTCATGTATCAAAAGGCTAATTCATAGCTCTTGGTTGTTGGAAGTCTTTTTCTCCCCTTTGTGGGCTCCTCAAGAAGTTCTTCTTGGGTGTGCTGTAGTTTTTTTGCTTAGGACTCTTTGTGGATATGTGAATCTGTGTCCTTTGCTCCCAATGCAAACACTGCCATCACCTGACCCAAGAATGCTTATGGTTCACTGATAGGAATATGGAAAATCCAACATCCTCTAGCCCTTTCAAAGCTCTCAAGGTTTTCCACTAGCCAAAGGGGGAGAGTAAGAGGGAAAGGAAGGATGATAGGTGAAGAAGACATAAGCCCAAACTGAAATCAGTAGGGTGACCTCATTAAGAAAATCATTCAGCACCCCCTTTTAAATATGTATATGTATCCTTTGATTGCATTTTGCTAAATTTTTAGCTCAAAACATTTATAAAAAATGCATTTGACTTTCTTTCTTAGCTCTCTCTCCACGCAGGAGCTCTTGCCTCAATAGCCAAATGCTGTCTAGACCAAGAAACACATTTTTTCCCCTTGAGACCTATCTGCCATGCCCACTAACATATTGAACCATAACTATGCTCCCTTATTTCTCTTGCTTTCATAGTTTATAGAATTTTTCTGTTTTTGAAAGGAAATTCTTCCCTTTATATCTCTACTTTAAGCTTTTTACCTAAGTCTAGGTGTTTATTTTACGTGTTATTTATAATATCTAATTACTGTGACCCATGGCTTAAGATAGTGGCTTCATTTAAGGAAATAATAGCTAACAATTTTCTTAAACACTATGAAAAAATTTAATGCAGTTGTTAATCCATTCTGCTATCTGCTTCCGTGGTATGGGAAAGTTCATCCCATTCACATTCACAGTTATGATTACTATATGTCTTTCTCTCCATCCTTCCCCCCCCCCAGTTTATGCTTTTCTTTCTCCTTTCTCTTTTTCCCTCCTCACTAGTGTTTTTCTTTTGACCAACGCCTCTCTCAGTACAGCCTCCCTTCTATTAGCCCCCTCCCTTTTCTTCCCCTTTACCTTTACTACTTCTTCCCTCCCTTCTATCCCCACTCCCTTTTCTTTTCCTTTTCCCTCCTACTGCCTTTAGGGCAAGTTATATTGCTATATCTAACAGATTATGTTATTCCCTTCTTGAGCCAAATCTGATGAGAGTAAGGTTGAAACAATGCTGATCTCCCTCCCTTCTTTCCCTCTGCAGTAATAGGTTTTTGTGCCTTTTCCTGTAATGTAATTTACCCTTGTCTATCTCCTCCTTTCCTTTTCTCTCAGTACATTTTCTTAGTTAGATCAGAATAATTCACTTATTGGATCCATTTAACCCACTTGATTAGATTTTTTTTATCATTACATCAAAGTTAACTTGTGCCCATCCCCTTTATATATACCACTTTAACATGGTGTAATAACAATATAGTTCACAAGAGTTACAAGTGTCATCTTCCCTTGTAAGGATGTAAACAGTTTGCCCTTATTAATAACATGTTGTTTCTTTCTATCCCGTTTACCTTTTTATGTCTCTTTTTAGTCTTGTATTTGAAGATCAAATTTTCTGTTGAGCTCTGGTCTTTTTATCAGAAAGGTTGGAAGTCCCCTATTTCGTTGAATGTCCATCTCTTCCCCTGAAAGATCATGCTCATTTTCACTGGGTAGTTGATCCTGGATTGTAATCCAAACTCCTTTGCCTTATGGAGTATCATATTCCTATGGTCTTTTAATGTAGAAGCTGCAGTGTCCTGTTTAATCCTGACTGTGGTTCCATGTTATTTGAATTGTTCCTTTCTGGCTGCTTGCAGTATTTTCTCTTTGACCTGGTAATATTGGAATTTGACTACTATATTCGCTGGCATTTTCAATTTGGGGTCTCTTACAAGAGGTGATCAGTGGATTCTTTCTATGACTATTTTACCCTCTCGTTCTAGGACCTCTAGGGCAGTTTTCCTTTATGATTTCCTGAAAGATACTGTCCAGGCTCTTTTTATTATTGTGATTTTCAGGTAGACCAATAATTTTTAAATTGTCTCTCCTGGATCAATTTTCTAGGTTAGTTGTTTTACCAATGAGATATTTTACATTTTCATCCATTTTTTCATTCTTTTGTTTCTGTTTGACTAATTCTTGTTCTCTCATAGTCATTAGCTTCCATTTGCTCAATTCTAATTTTTAACAAATTGTTTTCTTCTGTTAGATTTTGTACCTCCTTCCCCATTTGGCCAATTTTATTTTTTTAGAGACTTGTTTTCTTCAGTGTACTTTTTTTCCAGTTGGCCAATTGTATTTTTTAAGGACTTGTTTTCTGTAGTTAATTTTTGTCCTTCCTTTTCCAAGCTATTGATTCTCTCATGCATACCTCTCATTTATTTTCCCATTTTTTCTTCTGCCTCTCTCATTTGACTTTTAAAAACCTTCTTGAGCTCTTCTAAGAAGGCTTTTTGGGGTTCAGACCAGGTTTGTTGACAATGTTGTCCTTTTCAGAATTTCTGCCTTGATCTTCACTGTTCCCATAATATGAATCTATTGTACCTTTCTTTTTGCTCATGGTGTTGGCATATTTCCTGGCTTTTAAAGAGATTAAAGAGATTAAAAACCATAATCCTACACAGTATATTGTTTACAGGAAATACAGTTGAAACAGAGGGACACACACAGGGTAAAAGGTAAAAGGCTAGAACAGAACATATTATGCTTCAGCTGAAGTTAAAAAAAGCAGGGGTAGCAATCTTGATCTCAGACAAAGCAAAAGCAAAAATAGATCTTATCAAAAGAGATAAAGAAGTAAACTACATCCTACTAAAAGGCATCCTTGACAATGAAGTGATATCATTACTAAACATATATGTACCAAATGATATGACATCCAAATTCTTAGAGGAGAAGTTCAGGGAGTTATAGGAAGAAATAGACAGCAAAACTATACTAGTGGGGACCTCAACCTCTCCCTCTCTGTGCTAGATAAATCTAACCACAAAATAAACAAGAAAGAAGTTAGGGAGGTGAGTAGAATATTAGAAAAGTTAGGTATGATAGACCTCTGAAGAAAATTGAATGGAGATAGAAAGGAATATACTTTTTTTCTTGGTGATACATGGTACATACACAAAAATTGACCATGTACTAGAGCATAAAAACCTCACAATCCAGTGCAGAAAGGCAGAAATATTAAATGCATCCTTTTCAGATCATGATGCAATAAAAATTATATGTAATAAAGGGCCATGGAAAGATGGACTAAAAAATAATTGGATACTAAATAATCTAATCCTAAAAAATGATTTGGTCAAACAGCAAATCATTGAAATAATCAATAACTTCATTCAAGAGAATGACAATAAAGAGACAACATACCAAAATGTATGGGATGCAGCGAAAGCAGTTCTTAGGGGAAGTTTTATATCTCTAAATGCTTACATGAATAAAATAGAAAAAGAGGAGATTAGTGAATTGGGCATACAACTAAAAAAACTAGAAAAAGAAAAATTAAAAATTCTCAATTAAACACCAAACTAGAAATATTGAAAACCAAAGGAGAAATTATAATAAAATTGAAATTAAGAAAGCTATTGAACTAATAAATAAAACTAAGAGCTGGTTTTATAAAAAACTAATAAAATAGATAAACCTTTGGTTAATTTAATAAATAAAAAAAAAGAAAGAAAGAAAACCAAATTACCAGTGTCAAGAATGAAAAGGGTAAATCCAGCACCAAGGAAGAGGAAATTAAAACAATAATTAGAAGCTGTATGCCAGTAAATTTGACAATCTTAGTGAAAGGGATAAATATTTACAAAAATATAAATTGCCCAGATTAACAGAAGAGGAAGTAAAATACTTAACCCCATCTCAGAAAAAGAAATTGAACAAGCCATTGATGAACTCCCTGTGGAAAAAATCTCCAGGGTCAGATGGATTTACAAGCGAATTCTATCAAACATTTAAAGAACAATTAATTTCAGTACTATATAGACTATTTGGGAAAATAGGTGAAGAAGGAGTCTTAACAAATTCTTTTTATGATACAAATATGGTGCTGGTACCCAAACTGGGAAGAGTCAAAACACAGAAAGAAAATTATAGACCAGTTTCCCTAATGAATTTAGATGCAAAAATTTTAAATAAAATGTTAGCAAATATATTACAGCAACTTATCACAAGAATAATACTCTACGATCAGGTAGGATTTATACCAGGAATGCGGGGCTGGTTCAATATTAGGAAAACTATCAGCATAATTGATCTTATCAACAACAAAACTAACAGAAACCACATGATCATCTCAATAGATGCAGAAAAAGCTTTTGACAAAATACAACACCCATTCCTATTAAAAACACTAGAAAGCATAGGTATAAATGGAGCCTTCCTTAAAATAATAAATAGCATCTACCTAAAACCTTCAGCAAGCATCATATATAATGGTGAAAAGCTAGAAGCATTTCCAACACGATTGGGAGTGAAACAAGGATGTCCATTATCACCACTGTTGTTCAGTATCATAATGGAAATGTTAGCTTTAGCAATAAGAGAAGAAAAAGAAATTGAAGGTATTAAAATAGGCAATGAAGAAACAAAGTTATCACTCTTTGCAGATATGATGATATACTAAGAGAATCCAAGAGAATCAAGTAAAAAACTACTTGAAATAATAAACAACTTTAGCAAAGTTGGAGACTATAAAATAAACATGATTGGGAGTGAAACAAGGATGTCCATTATCACCACTGTTGTTCAGTATCATAATGGAAATGTTAGCTTTAGCAATAAGAGAAGAAAAAGAAATTGAAGGTATTAGAATAGGCAAGGAAGAAACAAAGCTATCACTCTTTGCAGATGATATGATGATATACATACAGAACCCTAGAGTATCAAGTAAAAAACTACTTGAAATAATAAACAACTTTAGCAAAGTTGGAGACTATAAAATAAACATGATTGGGAGTGAAACAAGGATGTCCATTATCACCACTGTTGTTCAGTATCATAATGGAAATGTTAGCTTTAGCAATAAGAGAAGAAAAAGAAATTGAAGGTATTAGAATAGGCAAGGAAGAAACAAAGTTATCACTCTTTGCAGATGATATGATGATATACATACAGAACCCTAGAGTATCAAGTAAAAAACTACTTGAAATAATAAACAACTTTAGCAAAGTTGCAGACTATAAAATAAACCCACATAAATCATCTGCATTTCTATATATTACCAACAAAGCCCAAAAGCAAGAGATAGAAAGAGAAATTTGATTTAAAGTTACTGTAGACATTATAAAATAGTTAGGAGTCTACCTATTGAAACAAACCCAGAAAGTACATGAACACAATTACAAAACACTTTTCACACAAATAGACAAAGTCATATCTAAACAGTTGGAAAAACATCATTTGCTCATGGGTGGGCCTAGCTAATATAATAAAAATGACAATTCTACCTAAGCAAATTTACTTATTCGATGCCATACCAATCAAACTACCAAAAAATTATTTTACAGAGTTAGAAAAAATAATAAGATTCATTTGGAATAACAAAAGGTCCAGAATATCAAGGGAACTAATGAAAAGAAAGGCAGGGGAAGGTGGTCTAGCCATTTCAGATATTAAATTGTATTATAAAGCAGCAATCATCAAAACTACTTGGTACTGGCTAAGAAGCAGAGTGGTAGATTAGTGGAATAGGTTAAGTATGCAAGACACAGTAGTCAGTGACTATAGTAATCTATTACTTGATAAACCCGAAGACCCCAGCTTCTGGGATAAGAACTCACTCTTTGACAAAAACTACTGGGAAAACTGGAAAAGAGTATGGCAGAAATTAGACATAGACAAAAATCACACACCATATACCAAAATAAAGTCAAAATGGGTCCAAAATTTAGATATAAAGGCTGATACTGTAAGCAAACTCAGAGAGCAAGGAATAGTTTAACTATCAGATTTATGGAGAACAGAAGAATTCATTACCAAACAGGAGATAGAGAACATTATGAAATGCAAAATGGATAACTTTGATTACATTAAACTGAAAAGTTTTTGCACGGACAAAGGCAATGCAACCAAGATTAGAAGGAAAGTAGAAAATTGGGAAGGAATTTTTACAACTAGTCTCTCTGAAAAGGGCCTCATTTCTAAAATATGTAGAGAATTAAGTCAAATTTATAAGAATACAAGTCATTCCCCAATTGATAAATGGTCAAAGGATATGAACAGGCACTTTTCAGATGAAGAAATTAAAGCCATCTAGAGTCATATGAAAAAATGCTCTAAATCACTGTTGATTAGAGAAATGCAAATCAAAACGACTCTGAGGTACCACATCACACCTATCAGATTGGCCAACGTGACAAAGCAGGAAAATGATCAATATTGGAGAAGATGTGAGAAAATTGGAACACTAATGCATTGTTGGTAGAGTTGTGAAATGATCCAGCCATTTTGGAGAGCAATTTGGAACTATGCCCAAAGGATTATAAAAATGTGCATACCCTTTGGGCTATGTCCCAAAGAGATCATACAAACAAGAAAAGGACCCACATGTACAAAAATATTTATAGTAGCTCTTTCTGTGGTGGCAAAGAATTGGAAATTGAGAGGATGCCCATCAATTGGGGAATGGCTGAACAAATTGTGGTATATGAATGTAATGGAATACTGTTGTGCTATAAGAAATGATGAACAGGTAGACTTCAGAAAAACCTGGAAAGACTTCTTGTATGGTCTGATGCTGAGTGAAGTGAACAGAACCAGGAGAGCGTTTTGCACAGTAACAGCCATGTTGTGTGATGAATATTGATAGACTTAATGCTTCTCAGCAATACAAGGATCTAAGACATCTCCAAAGGCCTCATGATGGAAAATGCTATCCACATCTGAAGAAAGAACTATGGAGTTTGAATGCAGATCAAAGCGCACTATTTGCTATTTTTTTTCTTCTGTTGTGTTTTGTTTCTTCTTTCTGGTGGTTCCTCCTATTGGTTCTAATTCTTCCTTACAATATCACTAATATGAAAAATATGTTTAATATTAATGTATATGTATAGCTTATATCAGATTGCAGGCCGTCTTGTGGAGGGAGGTGGGGGAGAGGGGGAGAAAAATTTAAAACTCAAAAGCTTATGGAAGTGATGGTTGATAAATCAAAATAAATTAATTTTAAAAAAAAGAAAAAGAAAAGGTACTTACCTTGAGTAATTAACCATATTTTATTGCTTTTGTCCAAAGGCTGTTACATAATGAGCCCCCTTCATGAAAGATTTCAGTGTCTCAAGATCTCATGAATTTAAAGTAAAAATGGATCTAAATTGATCTATCAGAACACAAAGTCACACCCTGAGTCTTTTACTATGTTAATATGTTTGGATACCTTATATTCTTGTCATATTATTGAGATTTTTATATTTTTCTTACTTCTTTGTCCTATGATTTGATTCATAACAAGTTTCATGCTTAGTCTTACTTTAACCAAAAGCTTCCCATGACTATTTTTATCAACAGAAACTCTGCTGACACTTCATGTATATTGCATTATTTTCAGGTAGTTCGATACCTGGCTGGTTGTGGATTGCAGAGCTGCCAGATGCTGGTTACCAAGGGTTACCCAGACATTGGGTGGAATCCAGTTGAAGGGGAGAGATATTTGGACTTTCTAAGATTTGCTGTCTTCTGTAATGGTATGCATCTAAATTTGGGATGAAATTGGGAAGACACTGTTGAACTTGCATTTGAATTGTTTTTGAAAGCATGGATATCATCTTAGAAAATTCATAAGGTGAAAATAATTTGGTATAATAGATATTTAATATATACATTGATATTAATTTATCTTTCACTCTAGTATTTATCTCTTAGGCATCTGGCTGGTGCAATGGAGAGTGCGAAACCTGAAGTCAGGAAGACTTATCTTCCTGAGTTCAAATTCAGTCTTAGACACTTTACTAACTGTATGACTCTGGGCAAGTCACTGAACTCTGTTTGCCAAGGAAAGAGTAATAAAGGATGTGAGACGGTGCATAGAGTGTTAGGCCTATAGTCAGGAAGACCTTAGTTCAAATCTGTCCTCAGACACTTACTAGTTGTGTGATCCTGGGCAAGTCACTTAACCTTGTTTGCCTTAGTTTTCTCAACTATAAAATGAGCTGGAAAGGGAAATAGCAAACCAATCCAGTGTCTTTACCAAGAAAACCTCAAATAGAGGCATGAACAGTTGGACATGACTGAACAACAGTTTATCTCTTACAATATTTATATTGTGCTCATAGCTTAATTACTAATGTTGAAATTGATTTCTAAAGTGAAATGAATTATTATACTTTTAATCATTTCAAATGAAACACCTAAGTTGTGATAAAACCCTCACAAATTAATCCTTTTTATTACTTCATGATTTCAAAATTGGACTGTCCTCAAAGATTCATGATGTTGAATGGTTTATACTTCTTTAATGCTTTTTTTGACTTTTCAAATTGATGTTGCAAGAAAAGATATTAATATTATGAGGTAAAGAGTAGTATTGTATGTTTCATATACATACTTGTAAAAAAATGACCATGGTTCAATTGTTTTTATTTTTCAATTTTGAATTGATATTTATTTTCAATTCTATTTACAATTTGGCATTTTCTATTAAAAAAATTCTGGGCACAGATAAATAAATAAATATTATCTCATTGTAACTTCAGTTACTTGTGGTTTTGCCCTTTGGGAACAAATGGAACAAGACTAATTCCTTTCCAACATGAATTCCTTTCATATCCTCAAAGACTGTTATCTTCCTCCTGAGTCTTCTCTTATCCCCATTAAACGTGCCCAGTTCCTTCAGTCTATTTTCATATGATATAGATTAAAGGCCCTTAACCATGTTGGTTTCCCCCTTCTGGATGATCTCCATCTTATCAGTATTCTTCTTAAACCATGGCATCCAGAACTAAACAGAGTACTTCTTATATGGCCAGACTGGGTCGTAATACAAAAGGACTATCACTGTCAAGCTATGCCTCTCTCTTTTTTTAAAAATAGCATTCCCCCAATTACATGTAAAAACAATTTTAAACTTTTTTTTTGAAGTTTTGAGTTCCAAATTCTATACTTCCTTCCCTCCTTTCTCCCCTCCCTTGGACAGTAAGCGGTCTGATATAGGTTATACATGTGTAATTATGTAAAACATTTCCATATTAGTCATTTTGTGCAAGAAGACAAAAAAAAAAGGAAGGAAAGAAGGAAGAAGAAAGAAAGGAAGGAAGGAAGGAAGAAAGAAGTAATTAAAATGAAAAATAGTATGCTCCAGTCTGTAGTCAGATAACATCAGTTCTTTTTCTGAAGGTAGATAGCATTTTTAATTATGAGTCATTTGGGATTATTTTGGACTGTTGTATTGCTGAGAATAGCTAAATCATTTACAATTCTTCATCATGCAATATTGCTGTTACTGTGTGCAGCATTCTCCTTGTTCTGCTCCTTCACTTTGTATCAGTTCATGTAAGTCTTTACAGGTTTTTCTGAAATTATCCTACTTGTCATTCCTTGTCACACAATAATATACCATTATAATCATATACCATAACTTGTTCAGCCATTGCCTAATTGATGAGCATCCCCTAAATTTCCAACTCTTAGCCTCCACAAAAAGAACTGTTAAGAATATTTGCATACAAATAGGTTTTTTCTGCCTCCCTGCCCTTTTTTAATCCCTTTGGGATACAAGACCTAGTACTGGTGGATCAAAGGGTATACACAGTTTTATAGCCCTATGAGCATAATTCCAAATTGCCTTCCAGAATGGTTGGATCAGTTCACAACTCCATCAGCAATGCATTAGTGTCCCAATTTTCCCACATCCCTTCCAACATTTATTATTTTCCTTTTTTGTCATATTGCCTAGGTGGTACCTCAGAATTGTTTTAATTTGCATTTCTCTAATCTAATAGTGATTTATAGCATTTTTTCACATGACTGTAGCTAGCTTGATTTTTTCATCTGAAAACTGCTCGTTCATATCCTTTGATCATTTATCAATTGGGGAATGATTTGTATTCTTATAATTTTGACCCAGTGCTCTCTCTCTCTCTCTCCTATATTTGAGAAATGAGGCCTTTTATCAGAGATACTTGCTGTAAATTATTCTCCCATTTTTCTCCCCTTTTGAATTTTGATTGCATTGGTTTTGTCTGTGTAAAAATTTTTAATTTTAGATAGTCAAAATTATTCATTTTATATTTTGTAATGTTCTCTATATCTTATTTGGTCCTAAAGTCTTCCTTTATCCATAGATCTGAGAGGTAAACTATTCCACACTCTCCTAATTTTATGCCTCTCATAAAGAAGCCCCAGACACTGCTCTTTTTGGCTGTCACATTGTTACGGTTTGAGGGTTTGAGAGGTTGTGACCCCTCAAAGACTAAAGTACATGGGTCATCTGGAATGAATTCACAGACTCAAGCATTCTTTAGGCCAAGGTGGCAAAGTTTATTGTTATACTTTTCAGCGGGCAAGAATTCTTAAAGGATCCTGCAACCTTAAAGAGGTACAGTTAAAGTTTACATAGGATAAAATACAATAAAACATGTGCCAAATATGCTAACTAGGTGATTCGGGGTGGGATTAAGGAGTGGCTAAGGAGTGGTCAGTTCTTAAAGAAACATGCACTTCTTATACCTACTGGGCAAGCGTTTTACCCAGAGTTCACTAGGAAAAGCCCACAAGGGGGCCACATGGAGGTGTGGTTTTAGGCCTGCTACTTAACTAAGTTAACTAGAGTGCAGGGATAACTGAGAGTTGTCCAGTCTGCCAGCAATCAATGTCTTGTTTGACAAGATAGATGTAGGGAGTGTACATATATCTTAAGTCTAGAAAACAGTTAATGAGGAGCCTAGGATATAGATAATGAGGTAGGGTGGTAGGAGATAGTCTAGTGGGTAAAAATTTCTTTATGACCCAGGGCAAAGCCAGTTCAAGCTAATAAATCCTTCAGGTGCTGTTTGAAACTGCACCAGGAAAAGAGATAAGGGTCTTGCTGGGGCCCACTCATGAGTAATTGCTAGGCACAAGGTCCTTAGGCTGGGGAGAAATTGTCAGGTACAGTGTTTCTGAGGCTAGGGAGAAATTGGGGTTCAAGTACAAGCAACCAAGCACCACATCAACATCACACTGCCTACTCATGTTTGATTTACTGGAGACTAAACTGTTAGGTCATGTGTCAAAAAGCTAATTTGTACCTCTTTGTTGTTGGGAGTTTTTTTCTCTCTTTTCAAACTTTGATCAAAAATAGATAAAATTGTTTTGCAAATAATAAACATTTGCATTTGCTTTTTTTCTCCATATATGTTTCTAGGGGAGAGTGTGGAAGAAAATGCAAATGTTGTGGTCAGATTGTTAATCCGGAGGCCTGAATGTTTTGGTCCAGCCTTAAGAGGGGAAGGTGGTAATGGTCTTCTTGCAGCCATGGAAGAAGCTATAAAAATAGCAGAGGATCCTTCTAGAGATGGGCCATCACCTACTAATGGATCCAGCAAAACCCCGTATGTCTAAAGAGAAGTTTTTCTTGAATTAGTTTGCATGGGTAAATGTAGTAGTTGACTTTCAAATTAAAATCAATTGATTTTCTTTCTTTTAATTTCAATGTTAACTAAGAACTCAGAATTTCTCCTCCATTTAAGTGTTAGTTTTCGAACATTGGAGGAAGCCTTGAAGAAGTGTTTAAATGGGTACCCTTAAGCCTGGAGGCTGAATGTACAAATGGTGTGAATGTATGAATGAATGCAAATCACTTACTAAATATTAACTGTGTGCCAAGCACTGTGATAAGTGCTGGGGATACAAATATGAAAATTAAGACAATCCCTCCCTTTAAGGAATTTACATTCTAATGGGACTGCCCAAAGAGTAGAACAATAGAGAGGTCCATTTAACACACCCCTGCCAGAGGCCACCACTGCTGACAGATCTCAGAGAAAGAGATTGGGGATTGATACTTTGTAAGTGAACTAGTTATTCATTACAACTCAGTGATCAATTTATTCTGAAAACAGTTGCCTCTAATAGTACTCTTTGATCTTCTGTTTTCTGTTTTCTTTGAAAAATGAATAAAAGTGATTTGGCAACGGAAGAAGATGACACTATCCACATGGGAAATGCCATAATGACTTTTTATGCAGCTTTGATTGATCTGCTAGGACGCTGTGCTCCTGAAATGCATGTAAGTCTGCTCCTTCACTTAAATTTCTGTGAAACAACACATACTTCAACTAGTTATGTTAAATCAGTGGTGGATAGTATAGTCATTGGATGATTATATAAACGGGTATAATGGCTCAGAGAGCTGATAAATTTTCAGTGTGACACATGAGAAATCAGCAGATGCTACTATTCAAGATTTGACTTTTTGCTTTTTTGATCATCTAGGCTTAACAAATGTAGAAAATGTTAATTTAAACTTTGAAGTGTATCACGCATACGTTTTATTTTTTCCTTCAGAGGATAGTTGTTAAATATTTACATGTACACTACTGTATGTAAATGTGAATTATACTTTCTTAATGGTGATCATTAAACTGTTTTCATGTTTTAAAATTATTTCATGTTTCTATGGAATTTTGGGTAGGTGGGCAAGAGAGAATAAAATATCCATGTCTGGCCTACCATATTCAAACCATAAAAGCAGCCAAATGATGCTCATCTTGCCCCATTAAAAATTAATGAAAAATTACTGCTCTTACAGAATTTGGTTTTAGCTGGTCATGACTGGTAGTTTTTAAATATTGTGAAAATTAGTAATGAAGTCTAAATATGCTTATTGGTAGTATAATTACATATTTTCCCAAGAGAATCAAGAAAAATTGTTTTCCAGCAGAATTCTCCCATTCCTCTTTCTACACTAAGATAGCAAGTGCTCTTGGCAAATGAAGACTTCATAAGAAGAATGTTTTGTCCTTCTGAGAGCAATTAAAGGATTAAATTAAATTATTGGACAGATTTTTCTGTTAGTTAGAGTTCAGAGAAGGAATTTAAGAATCAGTCTTCTACTATTACCCTCTGATGCCTTTCACCACTATCCTGCCCTTCCCACTCTCCTTATGTCAGACTTCTTTATACTTCCTTTGGGCTGGAGTGAAGAACTGTGGAACCCAAATGTATCTCAACTCTGATAGGAAAAGGTGAACAATGACATATCTACCATCTTTCTTCCCCGTGAATAAAGATGCCTATTCATTTAACCTGATTCTTGAAAACATAGTATTTCACAAATGTAAATGCCATCTTTCAATTATATATAGATTGCCTCCTTTACCATTTCCTTCCTTTCTCTGTTTCTCATAAATACATACTTAGTCTCACTAAATGCAGTCCTTTATTTAAGCAGTGAAGAATCCCTAAAGGAGGGAGAAATGTTAAAAAAAAAATCTAGAGTCTGGTTAACTTTACTGAAGATTTATATGAACCTGAGTTAAGTTTTATTCTTTAGTAGCACTTCAGTCCTTCCAAGATAATACTTATAATAATCATAATAGCTTACGTTTAGTAGGACCTGGTAAAACTTTACTGTGCTAGGATGGTTTTCAAGAATCCAGTAATAGGGGACAGTGAGGTGGCGCAGTGGATAGAGCCACTGGCCCTGCAGTCAGGAGGACCTCAGTTCAAATCCAGCCTCAGACCAAACACTTGACACTTACTACCTATGTGACTCTGGGCAAGTAACTTAACCCCAATTGCCTAAAAATAAAAAAAAATTTAAAAATTTTAAAAAAAGAATCCAGTAATATCTCCATGATGCAAAAGAATAAGACATAAATAAATGGGTGTAAAATCTTAAAGATTAATGATATTCGCATAGTATGCTAGCAGACCAAGCCTTAAACACTTATAATATTCATCATTATATCAGTGTGCACACACATGTACATATACATATATGCACATATACATGTATGTGTATAGACATGCACATATGTACATATAGGCATGTGTATGTACACATGCACACATACACACATGCGTGCATATTTGTACTTTTTGGATTGTGTCTCTGATGTAAATGAATACAAGGGAGAAGACAGTGGATAGAGTGTAGTACTTGTAGTCACAAAGAACTAGGTTCAGATAGTATACCTTATTTACTATGTGATCCTGGGCAGGTCACTTAATTTCTTTGCGTCAGGTAACTTTTCTGGATTTGTCTACTAAGTCAGAAGATAGAGAGAGTTTGCATATCAGGAGGTATCCCAGGTTGAGGAAATCAAAGATATTTTGTGTTTTCACATCCCCACATAGGCAGCATGGAATAGTGGATAGAGAGCCAACAGAAATATCTGGGACTAAGTCCAACCTCTAACATAGACTTGCTGTGTGGACCCATACAAATCACTTAACCTCAGGCTCTAGCCTCTAAGTAACCTCTAACCCCCTACGATCATAAATTGCAGAGAAGGTGCTTATCTGCATTGGTAGAGAGAGTTTCTTTACCTAGAAGTTCCCTATAGCATTGAAATCCTAGTATCATTCCTAGCTGTATCACTATTATCTCCACAAAAAACTGAGAATAATAATAATTATAGCCTATATTTTCTATATGCTATCATTTATATAGCACTTTAAGGTTGGCAAAGCCCTTTTTTTTAATATATTATCCTATTGGATATACACTACAGCCCTGTGAGGTATATGCAGTTGGTATCCTCATTTTTCAGATGAAGAAAATAGGGAATTAAGTGACTTAATTAGGGTCATACAGCTTGACAATAGGAAGACCAGAGTTACTGTCTGATTCAGGACTCCAAGTTTGGCTTGTTATGCACTACACTGCTTAACTTCTCCATGATGTGTGTGTTTATCACTTTAAGATTTGTAAAGTGTTTATGTACATTATCTTTTTTGATCTTCACAATACTCTTCCTGAGGTAGGTGCTGTTATTATCCCCATTTGAAGAAGTAGGTTGAAAGATTAAGTGACTTTCCCACATTGCTAATGACTGTTTGAAGGTGTTTCAGGCGTTTTTATTTTGCCACTGCACATACTGCTTTAATGCTGATATGAACAGGTTAGGGAAAGCCAAATCTGATTAAAACATGTAAAAAATGGATATTTCTGGTTTTGAAAAGGATCACTGTGGCTAGAAATTATACAGTGATTTGTAATTAGGATTTATGTAGCCAGTGGAAGACTGGTAATATTGTTTTGATCCAGGTCTACTTTTCCCTTCCTATGAGCAAAAACCTTGGAACTTCAAAACCCACCAAAATTTGATTGCCACTGCAAAGTATTACAGTTGTTAAATGAGTCATGAACCTTAGTATGTCCCTAGGGCATAAAGCCAGTTAATTAATTAATTTTAGTTTACTTTCCTCGTGTTCATTTGTATTTACTTTGTAATCTATAACATTGATCTAAGATCAATTTACTATAGCCTATTTTTTAAGGAAGCTGTTAAGTATGGGAATGTGTAGTAGTTTACAGTGTGTTAATCTTTATGTAGAAATATTATATTTTACTAATCCATTATTAAGAGGACATAGTTTTGTAGTTCTTTTTACAATTCATAGTTTTATTCAGTGCTCTAATTAATCAGTGATATTCCTCATCTGCTCAGGATTTAAGGTGCAGTCTGTGCTGGGTGTCATGGCCTGTATAAGAATCAGATTTGTGGCCTTGACATTATTAGCTCTGTGCTCTAGCCTGACTGGCATATCTCTGTAATGCATGTTTTGCAGACAACTAGAAATGTTCTTGGGAACAGTTTTCTTAAATATAACATCGATGCTATTATTTCTGACTCAGGCCTGACCTCTGGTGGATCTCTCTTATGTATCAAAAGGAATTAATTTAGACATGGGATTCACTTCGTGGGTTTTCCTGAATAGATTTGTAATTGACTACGGCAGAGAACTTCAGGTCCAATTTTTAAAATTTTTATTTATTTATTTGTGTAGTTGATCCATGCTGGCAAAGGAGAGGCTATTAGGATCAGGTCTATTCTGAGATCCTTAATTCCACTGGGAGATTTGGTGGGAGTCATCAGCATTGCTTTCCAGATGCCAACAATAGCTAAAGGTAATATTATTCTTTGGAATATAGTATTATGTTGAATAACAAAATGCTTGATAGAACTTTTTTTTTCTCGTGGAAATATACAATCGAGGATTCTTTAAAGATATTTAGAACTGTATTATTTACGAAGTTCTTTCCTCATTATATTGCAGATTTAATCTGATTTCTAGTCTAATCACGTGTAATTTTTCACATTTCAGATATTCTATACACAAAAGGAATTATATATTTTAATATCACTATTATGTTGTTGTTCCTCGATCCCTTAATTTATTAGTGCTCTAGGTAACTCTCTAAGATTATAAATTGAAGAGGTGTTGATCTGCAGTGTTCTCATCTGAGCATTTCCCGTGTCAGTGAAATCATAGGTCCAGTCCCTGACCCATACTACCCTTTAATCTTCTCTTTTCTAGTTGACTACAGTCTTCCAATTTGTCTTCTTTTATAATTTATCAGTTATGATTGCTTTATTCCCAAATTATTGACTTTTTTGACTGTCCCATAGTTGAAAGGAAAATTTTTTCTTTTGGGCTTTCATCCTGCTTAACAGGTGAAACTCAGAACAAAAGAGAATTCCAAGGATGTTATTATAAGCATGTCAAAGAAGTAACACCTTGATGGGCTGATCACTGAAAATCAGCAATGGCTTCAAAGTAGGGACAGCTTTTATAAGTAACTTTAAGATAATTCAGATAGGTATACCTCACCAAAAGGGGAGGGTAGACACCCCCTTCCCCCAGAGCATGGTGGCAAGGAATGAAGGGCCCTTGTGGGCCCTACCCCAAAATGGAGTCGCTGGGAGGAACTAATAAATGGGAAAACGGGGCCACAGAGGTGGAGAGTGAAGGAGAGAAGTATGTCCCAAGAGTGACAAGGCCACAGGTACTTAGTGAAGTCCAGAATGAGAAGATAGCTAAAAGATGGGGGCCAAGTCCAGAGAGATATTACAGGGGTGTGCTGCTAAATGTTAACAACAGAATCTCAAAAAACATATATACAGTATACTTGTAAGTTTGATTTGCATTATTAGCCCTTTTTTTCATAAATTTCTTAAATCTAGAGTAGACAATCAACAAAGTAGTAAATCAATCCCTGATTTGTAATGTTTGTTAATTTCTGAGGTATAAATGCTTATGCTGACAATTTAACAGTTGGAAAGACTTGACTCCTAAACAGCCCTGGGGATGGAAGATATTTATGTAGTGCTTAACTACATTGTGTTTGATCTCTACAACAACTGTATAAGTCATATTATTGTACCTGTTTTGGTGAGGAGGAAAGGCTCAAGGAGGTAAAATGACTTGTTCATGTTCATATAGTCAGCAAGTGTCAGAGACTAATTTGAACCCAAATCTTCTGTTTCCAAGTCTTGATACTTAATCAATTATGCCATAATGCTTAACAGTTAATGATCAAATTCACTGATCCAGTACAGTTTCTTGCCAGATCATGAATTTCTAGTAAGTGGTTATAAGTGTTACAAGGTTATAAAGAGGTAAAGGCATCTAATAGAAGAGTGGAGACAAGATTCAGAACTTTTAAGCCCAGCACTCTTTCCACTCTACCTTAGTGATCAGCAAGGAAGAGAGAGAAGCAAGTTAGTTGTAGAGAAATGGAAATTCACCATTCCTCTTGCAAAGTGAAAAGCATGAAGTTTTACATAGGCCAGAAGTTTTTCTTCTTGGTCATAAGGTAGAATAAGACACAGGGAACAGAGGACAGAGAACTAGATAGGTCCTTTTCCCTCCCAGAATTCTCAGCAGCAATTAGAAAAATCTTACCCAGAGTAAATTAAAGCCTACTGTAGAGAAAAAAACCTAAAAGAATTGTTTGTGATCAAAAAGCTTCCTTTAAGCCCTTGATCTGTAGCTGTATTCATATATCTGAAGCACTATTTTTTTTTTTAATGATTCAGGGTCAGTTGGAAGAAGTATTCTATTATCAGTATTAGAGAATTTGAAAAATGGGAAATGGAGTTCAGTGACCCTTTAGTCCAATTCATTAGCAAAAGGAATCCCCACCATAACACACCTCTAAACCCTCTAAGGAAGGGGAATCCATCCCCTCTCAAAGCAGGTCATTCCATTTTTTGACAGCTCTAAATGATAGGAAGGATTGTTTTGTTTTGTTTTGTTTCACTACATCAAGAGTAAATGTGCTTTTTTTCAGCTTTATATAGTGAACCAGCTCCTATGGTCTGGAGATTAGCAGACTAAGTCTAATCCCTCCTCCCCTAGGCAGTTCTTCAAATATTTGAAGAAAACTAACATGTTCCCACAGAAGTATCTTCTAGGCTAAATATGTCCAGTTTTTACAATCTTCAAATGGCATGGCCTCTAGTCCTTTCAATTTTTCCTCATCTGGACACTCCCCAGTTTATTGATTTACATAAATCATGGTACCCAGAACTGAACGTACAGTTCTCAGGTCTGGAAAAGGAAGAGTAGAATGAGACCTTCCTATTCCTGGAAGATATGCCCCACTTAATGTAGCCCAAGATCACATTTGTTTTTTTTGGCTGGAACATCACATTATTGATTCACACTGATTTTACAGTGTACCAAAACCCACACATCTTGTTTTATTTTTCTACCATTGTCAGAATTAAATAAAATTATTTTTTGCCAAACTTACTTAAACAGCCATCGTGTTCTTTACAAAATAGACAATAAACTAGTCAGTTATGAGAGTAGTTTTGTTAAATAGAATTTTTAAACTTATTGTGTATTCTAGCACTCAGGAAATTGTGTTTCTCCTAATGGTTTGATTTCTTTTCGTGTCAATAATATCTGAAGGCAAGCCCCCAAAATTTTTTTTCAAATCAGTGGCTGGAAAAATTAAACAATCATTTTATTAATTTTTAAACTTTGAAAAAAGAAGAAACAAGAGAAGTTCTATAGTATCTCACCTCCAGATAACCTTTAATATTGTTATTTTCTCTTTTAGATGGAAATGTGGTAGAACCTGACATGTCTGCAGGGTTTTGCCCAGATCACAAGGCAGCCATGGTGTTGTTCCTAGATAGGGTTTATGGAATTGAGGTTCAAGATTTTCTCCTTCATCTTCTTGAGGTTGGCTTTTTGCCAGACCTCCGAGCTGCTGCTTCTTTAGACACGGTAACAATTTAAAAATCTAACTATTCCAATTTGATGGCTTGTTCCACCTCATTGATTGGGGAGGTGAAAGATGACTCCACCTCAACAGGTTAAGGAAAACAAGAAAACTGAGATTCTTCTTTTCCCCCCAAAAATTAATCTGTCCTTTAAAAACAAACAACTTTTCCTATCTTTCAGATGTTTTAAAATGTTAAGAATTTATGCTATTTAAATGGGCATTTTGAAAAGCAGAGTTTGGTGACAAAGTAATAATATATATGATTATCATATTACTGTTAAGACAAATTGTCTCTCTTGCCACGTATATTGATTGGCTTTCATGGAAGACATGTTAAAAGATTATTTAGTTGTATATTAATACCCATACTGAAATTTTAAGTGCTGTATCAATAGTTAGGACAACATCTTTTATATTTTTAGGTAAAAGAACTCTTTGTATCTGTAAGGGAAGTCGATTTCAAGTGGATATAAATACTATTATAAGGGTCATAATGTTAATAGAACAAAAATGAAATCACATGCAATTAAAGATGTAAATTCTTTTTTGTCTTTTGCAAGAACTATTACGTTTGACTTTATATTCCCATTGTCTAGTACAGTGCTTTGTATGTCGTAGGTACTTAATAAATGTTGTTCAAATCAAATTGCATATACAAGTGTATTTCTGAAAATGAATGAAATAACTAATGTGTAGTAATGAATTAATCTTTGACTTATTCTAATGGAGGCAGTATGATCCTATAAATATGTTATTAACATAAAAGAAAAGACAATCCAAAAAAATTTATGTTTGTGAAATGCAATTAGACATGCACATATATACACATTCGTTTTGGTACCCATTGTGCCCCACTTTTAATTTGGTCCTGCTGTTAGTGATTCAAGACTTGGTAGAATTCATGGGAAGAGGGAAGAAAACCTCAGGAACCTATGGGTAATCCATTTATACTTAATTGAAATCTGATTCTGTCTCAGTTTTCTTAAATCAGAGAATTATACAATCATGCATGTCATATGGAAGTACATCTGTATTTATTCTTTCTTGAGTAGGAGAATTAATGAATCTCAGTAATAGTTTGTTCTTTCTCTCCTTAATGTCCTATGCCATACATATGCAATTCATTGGTGTTCAATTCATTTCATAGGCTGCTCTTAGTGCCACAGACATGGCCTTGGCTCTCAATCGGTATCTTTGCACTGCAGTCTTGCCTTTGTTGACAAGGTGTGCTCCTCTTTTTGCTGGCACTGAGCACCATGCTTCACTCATAGACTCACTGCTTCATACAGTGTACAGGCTATCCAAGGGCTGTTCTCTTACAAAAGCTCAGCGGGATTCCATAGAAGTCTGTCTTGTCTCTATTTGTGGGTAAGTAAAGACTTAATTCTGTATTGAATTTTTCTTTTTCTTTTTCTTTTCTTTTTTTTGGCTAGGCAGTAGGGTTAAGTGACTTGCCCAGGGTCATGTAGCTAGTAAGTGTCAAGTGTCTGTGGCCGGATTTGAACTCAGGTCCTTCTGACTCCAGGGCTGTTGCTCTATCTATTGCATCACCTAGCTGCCCCGAATTTTAATTTTTCTAAGGAAAAGTTATTATTAGTCCTCAGTTAATATATTCATTAATGATATTACAAAGTATTAAATTTATTTCTGCTCAAGTGGGAAAATGCTATTAAATCAACTTAATCCTAGCAACAAATTCCAGAAATAGCCATGTTTTTTCTCTGAACTTACTGAAATACTTTGGTCATTTGTATTATGTTAGTTTTTCCCTCCATTTTTCTCCTTCTAATTCTTATTTGCCTCTTCCTCCCTCTGACTCCTTTCTACACTGATGCTTATTAGTATATTTTTCAGTGGACGGTTGAGGGATTTGTGTGTGTAACAATGTATAGTAATATTTTTCTATCTTATTTCTGAGGACTGTTTTTAAATTTGATTGAGAATTTCAGCAAGCTTTCTGGGAGGGGAGACAAAGGGAAAGGTATTTTGTCGCTTCTGTACGTGGGTGATGATTAAAAGATAGAGATACGTATATTGAGGATATAAGTAAGTTTATTATAAATAAAATATAGAAGGCACTGACCATAAAATTTTAATATAATATATTTTGTGGTATATTACTAATATGAAACCATATTAACTTCAACTTCCTGTTTTCATTTTTGTTTGTCCTCATCATGTTATTTTGTGACAAAAATTACTGATAGTTAATTCTCTAGCCAGTTAATTCCACCTAATTTGGCACAGACTCTGTACCTGAAGTTAAGTGGTCTACATAAGAGTTCTAACTTATATTATGAATTATAATAGGTGCTTAAATTAAAGTATATTTTATTTTTCTGTTAAAATTATAATTGTTCCAACAGCCAGTTGAGACCTTCCATGATGCAACACTTGTTAAGAAGATTAGTTTTCGATGTTCCATTATTAAATGAACATGCTAAGATGCCTCTTAAGGTAAGTGTGAGCAAAGTTTACAGTTAAATGGTCACTTGTACCTTCTATTTTACTTCCTACAGAGTAATAATTTTCTAATACTTTTTTTCTAAAATCACTTTCCTGAGAATAGATAGTTGATAGTAAAAACAAACAAAAAACCATACCTCATATGTAGACAAACAATAAAACAAATTTCAGTGATAACTATGAGATGAATTTGTCTTTTTACGTTAAGATCTGTAATGCAACTTGTTCATTTGTGTAAAGCTGTCTGAGGTTGTTTATTTCTGGTCTTCTCTCTTGAATTTTGCCTCTTGTATATTATTAGTCTCCTTAATTGTTCTATATTTTACCTTTTATTCTTAGTGGCATTCAGTTTGGCATATCTACACCCACGTGGTCTGTTTTGCTTTTTTTTTTCTACTTTCTTTCATTTCTGCAACAGTCATCTTTATCACGTATTCCAGGCTTCAGTCACATGTGCTTTTAATTATTTCTTATTAAGCACATTAATGGTGTAAGAACTTATATTTTAACCTTTGTCACATTATCCAAATTTTTCTCAGATACTGTCTTTTTATCTAACTTTTTTTTTAACAGTTTAGCTTCTAAAGCCTTGATCTTCTATTAAAACCAACAATGAAAATATCACCTGTTCTTCTAAAGCCTTCAGTTTCTTGCGTAATACTTCATAATCCCTGGCAATGCTTTTTAGGTTCCTTCTAGGTCTGTTCTTTGGCCCCAGATGAATCACTAGTTGACAGAGGCTATTAAGCTTTTCTTCATCTTTCAGATAAATGGCCCAGGAAGAAAACAAACCTATTTTGTTTAAGTTAATTTCTCCAGATGCTTTGGTATCCCTCAGCAGAAAGTTAATAACCACAACTAATCATCTTTTTTTTGGTGGACATTATTCAATAGCAATTCTCTGGATAGAATGTGTAGATCCATGTCATCATTCTTTGGAAAAGAAGTTGCTTTCTCCTTAAAGTCCAATTCCCCACATTCATGGGAAGAGCCTCATATCTTTTAGTTATCTCCAAGTATTTAGTGTTTATCTTTCTTTGTGTCTCACTTTTATACCTTCCAACCTTTTAGTCCTTAGATCCCTTATTGTATTTTTTCCCTTGATTCTCTTCAAAGATTAACTTTCCTGCCCCTTATACTCCAAAGAGTAGAAGATGATTTGTTTATCCACTCTTTTCACCTTCTCTAAAAAGGAAACTGACCTGCATATGTAACTGTTAACCTTGGCAGCCTTCTGCTGGTTCTTATATACTCTACCCTTAGTTGAGTGGACAGCCACTAATCTGCAAAAGATGCATCCTGCTGTGGCCAGGAAATAAATGATTTATGAGAGTAAATAGGAATCTGCTAAGGCTGTTGGTAATTAACAGTACTGCCTACACTGTCAGCATTTGTTCTGTTAGATACTCAGTGAATCTCATGCTTTCTGCCTAAATGTAGACAAACACTTAACAGTGGGGAGCAGCACATTGGCGGTTTACTTCAGTGGGAGACCTAAGAAAAAATACCATGGGGCTGTTTAGGAACCCTGGTAACTAGTCTGTGGGATTTCACAGTTGCAGAACTTGTTATTGATTGTGGTCTTCCCCAACTAAGGCAGTCTTTAGTGTGTGCTGCATCAGGGTTACTGCTGGGCCCACCTTCTTTGACATGTCATTGATATGACAACGGACCAGTTTCAAGGCTATTACTAGATCTGCTTGCCAGATGTTCTGGCCGGAAGTGCCTCTTTACCAGGCACCCCCTTCAGTACTCCTGAAAGTTTGAAGTATCTTGCCTATGACTCTATTAGCTCTGCTTTATTACAGCCTCCTGGATGGATTGTGTATGGGGGATGTGGAGTTAGGAAGACCTGAGTTCACATTTCATCTCAGATATTCATGAGCTATGTGACCCTGGCATACTACCTAACCTCTGTCTGCCTCTTACTCATCTGTGAAATGGAGATAATAATAGCGCCTGTCTCTCAAGGTTGTTATGAGGATCAAATGAGATAATATATGTAAAGCGCTACATAATAGTAGCTATTATTGTTAGTCCCATAGCCAGGCTTTCTGCCAATTTATCAATATGAACATATTATATAGAGAGTTTTTGATTTTCTTTTAATGGCCCTCTGTTTCTTTGAAATTAGATTTTAGCTAGTATACATATATAATATATATTTTTAATTAGGTAGTACATAGCAATCTTATGTAGAAGGTGAATGATTTCTTACTAGATCAAATGCAATGAAATGGATTTAGAAGTGTTCGAATGGCCATCCTCAGAGGTAATCATTCATGGATTAATGGACACATGGTAAATGTTTACTTCAGTGGAGTGCCCCAGGAATCTGTTTTTTGGCTCTGTACTGTTTAGCATTTTTTTCAGTGACCTAGATAAAGTCTTATATCAAACACTTATCAATTTTGCCAATGACAAATTTGGGAAGATTAGTTAACACACTGGATTGACAGTAATGATATAAAAACCTAAAACATTGACAAGCTAAATAACATTGGATTAAATCTAATAAAATGATATTAAATGAGCATAAATGTCAAAGTTTTACACTTAGGTTTAAAAAAAATCATTTTCACAATGTTGAAGAGAATCCTGTACTCTGTTTAGGTATAAACCTCCCAGAAACATTTGTTTTTACTAATTTAGATTATTCTAATTTAAGGATACCTGCTTAGAGACCGAGATACAAAGATGAGCAACATGCCTCAATGCCATTGAAAATCTCTTTAACCTAAGCTGTTTTGGAGTTATGGTTATTCCTGGATTTTAGACAGAATTCCACAATAACAGAAAACATACTTATAACATTCAGGGCAAAATTCAATTAACATTTTGCTTCATTGAACAGAAGAGTCCCAACTATCACTGCAGTCTAAGAGAATCTTTTTTTTTTTTCCAAATGCCATCAGTTCTTCTTTGACCACTTCTTGTAAGGATCCTCCTTTACATCTGGTCAAAGGAGAACTCAAGAGATACTTCCAAGTACCTGAAGAGTCAAAAGAAACTTCTTTCTTCTGATCTTCACCCTAATCTAGGCAAGTTAGATGAGTCAAAACCACTTCCCCTCCCCCCCTTTCCCTTGTCTACTCACTGCCAAAATTGCTTCAAGAAAGAACCCTTTTCTGGGCTGGTCTGGAGAGAAAGGGAGCAAGACAGTGTTTTGGGGTTGATAATTACTTTTAGATTTGTCCAAAGGCTTCAGACTAGAATATTTTTTAAAAATGCTTTATTAATATTTCTGAAAGAGGGAACAAGGGGAGTTTAGTTTGCTTCCACAATATTTATAAGATGGGGAAAGTACAGTTAACAGTTTGTTTTAAACTACAGTAGACTACAAGTTCAGTATGCTGTGGCAGCAAGCTAATGGGATCTTAGGCAACATGAAGAGAAGCATAATTTCTAGGAAAAAGGAAGTGATAATCGTTCTGTTCTCTGCTCTGGTTAGACCACAACTGCAGTACTACATTTAATTATGGGTACTATAGTTTTAAAAGGACATGTATAAACTGGAAAGTATTCATAGGAGGAAAATAGGATGATGAAGGGTCTTGAATCCATGTCGTATGAAGTGAAGGAACTGGCTACTTTTAGACTTCAGAAGAGAAGTTGGAAGAGGGACTTAATTAGTTACATATTCAAGTGTCCTTGAGAACAAGAACTATCTTTTGCCTCTTTTTGTATCCCTAGCACTTAGCAAAGTGCCTGGCACATAGCAGGATAGTAGGTGCTTAATGAGTATTTGAATGTGAGAACTGTTCTATTTGGCCCCAGAGGGCAGAACCAAGCTCAATGGGTAAACTTTGCAGAGAGACAAATTTAGGTTCAATGTCAAGAAAATTTTCCTAATTAAAGCTCTCCAGAAATGGATGGGCTGCCTAGAATAGTGGTAGATTTTAACTTCTTAGAGGTTTTCTAGAAGAGGCTACTTCCTTGATATATTGTAGTGGGGATTATTTTCATATATTGCTTCAACTGTGTAGCTGCTAAGGTCCTTTAGAACTCTCAAATTCTGTCATTCTTTGGCTAAAAGGAGAGAGAATACTCTTTGGGAAATATTAGGGAAGGTTTTTCAAAAGAAACTGGTTTTTAACTAAGTCTTTTAAAAATTGGTAGATAAAGACTGACAGAAAGGGAAAGTGCATAAGCCAAGATACATGGTTATGTAAGAATATATTTTTCAGTTACTGTGCCTTATTCCTATACAGTATTGTGAATGACATTGTTATTCAGTTCAACCTTTTACAAAGAGAAACATGCAGAAAGTAGTGGACTTGAGTTTTTGTCTGTTTTAGTGTCATAAAATCATAGAATCTCAGTACTTAATAGAGGTCTCAGAGGTCATCTGGTCTGATCCATTCTTAAAAAGCAATAATATTTGCAGCAAAGCCTGGCAGGTGGTCACCCAGGCTCTACTTGAAGATATCCAGAAATGACTTACTACCTAACTGGACATCCCATGCCATTTTTGGAAAGCTGCAGTTATTAGGAAATTTTCCTTATAATGAGCCAAAATCTGCCTCTCTGCTAGTGCTAGTCATTGCTCCTAGTTTTACCCCCTTGGGACCAAATAAAACAAGTCTAATTAAAAACTCATCTTTCTGGGTTCAAATCTGGTCTGACACTTTGTTGTAGTTGTGTGACCCTGGGCAAGTTGCTAAATCTTGTTTGCCTCAATTTCCTCATCAGTAAAATAAGCTTGAGCAGGAAATGGCAAACCACTCCAGCATCTATGCCAAGAAAACATCAAATGGGGACACAAAGAGTCAAACATAAATGAAAAATGACTGAAATCTTATCCAAAGAAATGTAAACCCAGCAAGTCAAATGAAATTTAAAGAAATTCAGATGGAGTTGGTAAATTTCATCTCTCAGTTGGTGGCATTGTATGATATTAGAATTCTGTCTTTTGCTTTTGACTTTTAAAATTATTTATACATAGCTGCTGACAAATCATTATGAGAGATGCTGGAAGTATTACTGCCTACCTGGAGGATGGGGGAACTTTGGTGCTGCCTCAGAAGAAGAACTTCATTTGTCAAGGAAGTTGTTCTGGGGCATTTTTGATGCCCTGTCTCAAAAGGTAATTTATTGCTTCTTTCATACTTTATGAGTTGATGAGTTGATAAGAAACCAGAGTTTTCCTAACTGATCATTTTCTAGAGCATTGCATGGGTTTTATCTGAAACTTAAACAACTGCTATAAAATTCCTCTACATTTCTGTCTGTACCTTTCATTACTGCGTAGAACCCGCATTGTTCCCTCAAAGATACTTTAAATATCTTCATTAACTTTTGTTTAAAATTATCATTATTGTATACGTGGTATCTCCTCAGTATTTAAGGACCCAAATCATGAAATATCTATGAATATGACAAAATGCTATGCAGATCATATGGTAAATACCAGTGGACCCAAATAGATCATATTGTCCTGAATTCAAATCCAACCTCAGACACGTAATAGCTATGTAACCCTGGATGAGCCACTTAAGCCTGTCTGCCTGCTTCCTCATCTGTAAATTGAACTAGAGAAGGAAATGAGAAACCACTCTAGTATTTCTGCTAAGAAAACTCCAAATGGGGTCACAAACAGTTGGACACAACTGAACAACAACAACAAACAGCAGAGAAGGTGCCAGCTTGGATTGGTGGAAGAAGTTCCTCACCAATAGCTCTTTATCGCTGATGAAATCACAGATCTAATCCCTGCCCCAATTCCTACCAGTCCCTACCAGTACACATTTTTGTCTTGTTTTCTATCAAATATATTAAGTAAAAAGAAATGCTTTTTTTTACAAACTATTATACTTCTTAATAAGTAATTTTAAAGTGAATCTGACAAATAGTCTTTCTTTTAAAAATAAAAGTAACATACATTTCTATAGTATTTCACAATTTACAAAGCATGTCCCTTAAAACTACTTTGTGTGGTAGTGCAAACATTATTCCTAACCCCCACCACAAACCCCCATTTTACATATGAGAAAATTGAGACTCAAAAAGATTAAACAACTTGCCAAAGTCACACAGCTAGAACTGGCACTCAGACCCATGATTCCTGACTCTTAGTCTAACAAGATCCTGGAGCTAGATTTTTAACAAAGAAGGAATGAAAGGAATAAGCATTTATATAGCACCTACTATGTATCAGACTCTATACTAAGTGCTTTTTTATAAATGCTCCTTATATCCTCACAAAAACTGTGCAAGATAGGTGCTATTATCCTTCCCATTTTACGGTTGAGAAAACAGGAAAACAGGTTAAGTGACTTGCCCAGGGTCATACAGCTAGTAAGTATCTGAGGCTAAATTTGAACTCAGATCTTCCTGAATGGAGGTCCAGTGTTGTATCTACAATATCACCTCTAAGGATCCTGCCTCTAAGGGAGCCCAGAGGCCATTTAAACTAAACCCCTCATTTTACAAATGAAGAAACAGTAGGAGAAAGAGGTTAGGTGACTTGTGCAGGGTCACAGAAGTAATAAAACCAGAGCTAGTATTTGAACTGAAGTCCTCTGAATCCAGAGTTTACTTTTCCGTTACAAGGCATTGAGTTAGTCTCTTAATGACAATACTCCTGGAAATTGGATTACATGGTTGAATCAAGAAGAAATCTCTCAGTTTGTTGAACTTTCCAGTATGGTATCTCTGCCCCTTGAACCAAGGTTTGACTTAAATTGTTCTGCCTCTTCTGAATGCTGTACTTTCCTGTAGCTTGTTTCCAGAGTCATTATTGACAGCAGTTTACAAAATAAAAAACATGGTTCTTCATTGCAGTGAAATGTTGATAGTGCTTTCAAGTCTCTTTTTTAATTAAAGCAATCAGGTTAATTTCAGTTGAAATAGAAACATAAACCTTGGCATGGGGCAGGGGTCTAACTTTCTTTTCCTGTTCTTTGACCTAGCTTAACTTCACTTGTTTTTATGGTGTTCAGGCTTTTTTATTTCTAATTCTAACAGTGTGTTTTATTTTGTACAGAAAGAATCTGTCAGACAATTATAGTAGCATAGGGTTAATTTTTGTCTCTGATTCTTCTGTGGTAAAGGTGGCAAGCTTTGCTGAACACAGTATTTGTTCTATCCTCTGCTTCTCCACAGAAATATGAACAAGAATTATTCAAGCTGGCATTGCCCTGTCTCAGTGCTGTTGCAGGAGCTTTGCCTCCTGACTACATGGAGTCAAACTACGTCAGTATGATGGAAAAGCAGTCATCAATGGATTCTGAAGGAAACTTTAACCCACAGCCTGTTGATACCTCAAAGTATGGACTCTTTCTATTGCAGCAGATTTTTATTGTAAATGATTTGTGAAGTCTGAATTGGCATAAGGTACTAAAGTGAACTTCTGTAATCCCTGACCAAGTTTATTAGTAGTAATAGCCAAGGAAGTTAATAGGTGATGTTTCAACAGAAATTTGCCCTGAAATATTTGTTAATGATTATAACTAAATATCTGCATTATTTATTTCTTTCAGCATTTCTCAACATGCATTGCAGAGTTGTTTATATAGTATACATTGCAATCAGTTTAACCACCACTGAATCTCACTAAATGCTGTGGTGTCAGTAGAAGCTTTTGTTTCATATTACAAACCACAGCACAGTAATTTAGAGCAATGTCACTTGAGAATTCAGCTGTGGAAATGATAATATACAGTTAGACATTTAAAAATATCAATTATAGGTAAAAAGCAGTTGAGGTTAAAGAAATAGCTAATGTTTAGGAATAGCTTGGCATAGGCAACATCGTCTATATTAAATGGTCAGGAGAGATAATTTTTGAATGTCATCAGTGGTTTTTTTTTTAATCTTCTCTCAGTAGGATCATAGTTTCATATTTCCAAGGAAAGCTCCCTTTTGTGCCATACTGCATTATAGATTTAGTGATCACTCCACAAGATGAGTCTTGGCCAGGTAATTGTCAGTAGGTATCTACTTTCCATTGACACCTAGCTAAATTTCAGAGTTGTTCTATGACATTCATTAATAGGCCCAGCCCTCTTAGCTTCTATGACTATGAAAAATTTAACCTGGGCAATTTGATGAAAATACTAGAAAAATTTTCACCTTATTTTCATGTTATTTTTTTTACCTTTTTATATCACTTTTAGAAGAAATAAACACTAGCTAAACAATTACTACATTTCCAAACTTTGTTTCTGGATAAGTTGATGGCCTTGCCAATATTTCATCTAGATCAGGATCACAAAATGCTGTCAAAACTTTCTTAGTTCTATGCCTTAGGTGTTCATCAATTAAATTAAATTCAATAAATATTTATCAAACACTTAAAATATGTTGATCTCTGCATTATAGGCTTGGAGTTTCTTCATGGATATAGTCATACATAAGGGAGTATCATAATTTATACAAATGAAAAATGTTATAAATGTGCTACATGAGTGTATTTTATGTATGGTCAGATTACTGTTTAATTTCTGTAGCAAGAAAAAAAGTTCATTATGCATGATTCTATTCATATTTCTGTTCTCAAAATTAGTAGTTCTAATGAATTATTTTTAATTATGACTACTGGTAAATATAAGATTTACTTTCAGTGGTATATCGGAAATTTTGAAGTTTGTAAATTCATATTTTCATAGGATTTAGAGCTGGAAAAGGCTATATATTTTATATCTTATGTCAGCTAAGCCAATAATTTAGTATACTTAATCTTTGTTCAAGAAATAATGTATCATTTAGTTATATAAATAGCTTAGAAAATAAAATAACAAGATAATTTCTGAACTTTCTATTTATATCTCTCTTTGTTAGATAGTATTGTTAGAATGTTATAGACCATTTCTAACTACAGTTACTAATGCAGGTATACAGAAAAAAAGATTTAAGAGAAATGAAGAATCTTAGTAAATGAAAAAAAGGGGAATAAGGTTTCAGGAAACTAGAGCTTCTTTACCAAAGGACAGGTTTTCAGGAAAAATTGTTTTACATAAAGAACATGAGTTGCTATGAAAGAACATGTACTATAGAAGAGAAAAAAATTTCCCAAGTTTGATAAGAACAAATTTTGCTTTAATTTATTTTCTTTTCTTAACCAGAATGTCTTTATATTCTTGAACTGAAATCTTCTAGTTAATGCATAACTTATTATTCAGTAATTTGGGAGGATATCCAGTGTTTTGCGCTTTCTGTAATCCTGCATTTTTGTTTACCTTTTCTAGTACACTAGCTCTAAATATTAAAATATGTATAAAAGGTATGTAAGCGTCAGCATAGGGCTGTGGTTGTAGAGACAGTCTCGAATCCAGGAAGAACTGGGTTTAAGTCTCACTTCTGGCTATTTAATCTGGGCAAGTCATTTAAATTCTCACTTTTTAAAATAACTCCAAGTTTATAAGGTGCAGAGTGATTGCTGCCTGGTTCATCATTTGGAATGTTCCCTCTGCCAGTATAATCGTAGGTCCAGTCCCTGTCCCCTATTTAAAAAATAATTAGTAAATCACATTAAAAAGGTAAACTATGAGCCATAAGTCAAGTATCAACGTTATTGTCTCTTAGGTATTATAAACTGTTTGTTCCTTATTTTTTTCTTTCAGCATTACAATTCCTGAAAAGTTAGAATACTTCATTAACAAATATGCAGAACATTCACATGACAAATGGTCAATGGAAAAGGTAAAAGCCAAGACATCATAGTATAATCAGCCATTGTCATTTTCAATAGCTTGTCCCTGTTGCATCCATTAGTGGTAAAAAGTAAAAGTTTGATTAGAAAAGGGGTATTTGTTGGCTGTTTTATTTGTTGGCTGTTTTAAAAGCATTATGGTGTCACGGAAAGAGTGCTGGACTTGGTATTCAGAGTACGGGTTCATAGTCGATCTTTTATGCTTGTTTTCTGAATATGGCAAGCTACTTGACAAATGTAATCACAATAATAACAACAAACATTCATATATTGTTTTAGGGTTAGCTGTATGATTATTTTCTGATTTCATCTCCCCAACAACTTTCTGAGTTAGACACATTAATTAATTCCAATTTACCGATGAGGAAACTGAGGCTTTAAGAGGTTAACTTGGCCACTTCTGCATGCTTGTTTAGAGGCTCCTATGAGATATTGTGTCTAAAGTGCTTAGCTGTAATTTGTAAGGGCTTTAATGTTTGAAGATGCAGTATAGTCTTACCAAAGAATGGACATTTAGATCCAATTCCTGTGATCTAATATTTAATACTATAGTTAACTTCATTGGGATATGAATATGAATTACATTTCTGATCATAGAGAGTGAAATAATTCTTCTGCAAATGTATAAATAATATCTTAAAGATACCATAATGTTTTTGATACTTTGATAATAATGTAATATTGAGAAAACTCTTAGGTTAATTTTGACACTATGTATACAATTCACGTCTTGTAATAAGAAACTGAATTTTGAAACTTCCAATATCCTATTAGAGCCATAGCCTTGAAAAACATAATCACAGTTCAATGATCTATCTCCCTTTCTTTCTATCTGATGTCACATTTTACCCATTGATATTAAATGGCACTCTTTCAGTTCATCAAGAGAAGGGGTGCATTTGTCCAATAGCATGCTATGTTTACATTTCCTTGGTAAAATAATAGCCCAAATAAAAGTAAGTACATTTTACAATCCACATAGGCTGATTTTGGCATGGAATTGTTAACAGATGTTGGAGTACTAGTTTCCTTCATTCATCAGTTCCACAAGTATGTAATGAGTGTTTGTGGTCCAGAGAGGTGATGTTATGTTGGATTGGGGTTCTGCATGGGCAGATATAAAATAGAAGAGTCATGACTGGGATGCTTATGTTCTCTTAGGGTCCTATCCCATGCATGAAATGAACAATTAAGTATCATGTATCTGCAAGAGCAAAATACTATAGAAGAGACTGCATATCAATGTTTTTGCTGAGGTCTCTAGAATACTTGGGGGATCACAAGTCAGATCACAAGTCTTCTGTACTCATGCTTTTGCTCATTTTACATCCATAATTTTGAACGTAAAAATCTGGAAGCTGAATATTAAAATATTTTTTTAAAAAACAAATTGTTATTAGGCTATTTAACCTATATAAGAGAAAGGTTGGGAAAGGACAAGTCTTCAGTATTAGAAGGGTAATCATGCAAAAGAGGGATTGCATTTGCCTCCTTGCCCAGAGAACAAGGAGTAGTGGTTGAGTAGGGATAAACTCCGGTTTTAAAGAATTTTGAAGATTGAAATTTAATTAGATTTAAAGAAAATATTCCTAATAATAGAATTGCTTCAAAGTAAGACAAAATACTTTCAGAGGTAGTGGATTCACTATATCTTGAGATCTTTTAAGAAGAAACTGGACAGCCACTTGGCAGGAATATAGAAGGGATTCCTATTCAAGTACAGATGGTGCTGTGTCCTGAAATCCCTTTCCAACTCTGAGGTTCTGTGATTTACTCTTTTTCAGTTGGCAAATGGATGGATTTATGGTGAAATATATTCAGACTCCTCTAAAATTCAACCATTAATGAAACCATATAAACTTTTATCTGAAAAGGTGAGAAGCCTCATTATCCAAGGATTGTTTTAAGTCTATGTTCACATATACCATAGGGTCTTCCTGCTTCTAAGGCCAGCCTTCTATATACTCATGTTTTTCTACTTGAAAACATTTTTGTATTTTGGCTTTTCTTTATCCTAGTCCAGTCTTTATTTCATGCTCTTTCTTCTCATTTCCTAACTGCAGTTTATTAAGTCTGTTTTCTGGCCTCTCTATTTCATCTTGCTCTTCATTTTTTAATTCTCTTCTCTGCCTATATCTTTGTAATATTGACCTATTCTGTTTAATCTCCTGTTTCACAAACAAAATAAATATTTAAAAAATAGCCTCAGCATATCAAGTGATTCTAGAAAAGAGAATAAGGGATATTAAAATCAATTAAAATAATTTCCATATTTTTATTTAGGAAAATTAACACAGCAAATGAAACTATAGAAAATCTAGCTTTTAGTCAAAGTAAGGAAATTAACCTCTTCTTATTTTGATGGTAAAATGGCAATCACATATTCATTTCCTGATAGATAGCTCTCTATGTAACCATGAACAGAGAAGCTAAAGAAATTTAAAATTGTACCATAAAATCTATATTTGTTTTTAGTTGCATTTGTCAAACCATGTCCTTTTTGTCCACTTACTAGAAACTTTACTTTCCATTGCATCTGAGAAACATTAGTCACATGATAAAAATGGAAGTGTTTTTTTTTTCCAGAATAAAATGAACAAAATTCTTCAGTATTTCTACTTTAACATATGACATCCTTATTCTTTTCCCTTAGGAAAAAGAAATTTATCGCTGGCCAATCAAAGAGTCTTTAAAAACAATGCTTGCTTGGGGATGGAGAATTGAAAGAACCAGAGAGGGAGACAGCATGGCACTTTATACTCGGACACGCCGCATCTCCCAGACAAGCCAGGTAATTACCATAATGACTCAGCACTTCACACTATTTAGAGGAATAAAAGCCTTATAGTTTTAATTTTATCATTTGTATTGCATCCATTCAGCAAACATTGGTTAAATGTCTAATGCTCTGTGCACAAGGTGGAAGTATTTTCTGGATGTGAAGACCAAAAAAAAAAGAAAAAAAGCATGTACCCTCAAGAAGCTTACAATTTAAGAAGGATTATTCTAAAGCCAAGTTCTGACAATATATCACCTGCCCAAGAAGCTTCGTTGGCTTGTAATTACTTCTAGGATAAAATGAAAACTTCTATGTACATAACATTGTCCTTAGAAGTTTAGTCTGGAGGAGGGAAGACTTACAAAACATATGGTAGTTATCTTCAAGTATTTAAAGTATCATCATGCAGAAGAGGGATTAGACTTCTGCTTGAACCTAGAGTGGAAACAATGGATAAAAGTTTCAAAAGAGTAAATTTAGGCCTGATTCTATTAGGACAATTTTCCTATAATGAGAGCTGACTAAAAGTAAAAAGAGCTACACCTCTGGAGATTGTGGATTCTCCTTCACTGGAGATCTTTAAGCAAAGGTTGGATGATCAATTTTCAAATATGTTTTAGAGTTAATCTTTTGTCAAATGTTGGACTTCCGTTCCAACTTTTGGATTTTGTGTGTCTGCAATTTCTTTGTGACCCATGAAATGCCATCTTATATCTAAAGCTAATTTAGTTATCCAGTAATAGCTTATAAAATCTGGAATATTAATGATTCAAAAAAATTAAGTAAGTCAGTTTTGCTAACACTTGCATTTTTATCTTTGGACACAAGAATTTTCTCAGTTATCAAATTTGTATTTACTTTCACAAGGTTTCAGGAAAACCTCTTCCTGTAGGTCTTTATAACAGCCTACTGTTTCTTTTGCACATCTATCCCTTAGGTTTCTATTGATACTGCTCATGGTTACAGCCCCCGAGCTATCGACATGAGCAATGTTACCCTCTCTAGAGATCTTCATGTAAGTCTGCCTCTTGATTTTAATTTTTTCATAATCTTATTTCCTTGGTTTTTTTTTCCAAAAAGTTATCTGTAATTGTACATATTGCCAAAAGTTGTTGTACAAATGTTTTTAATAAATTACCTGTCAGATCTATGGATAGAGAAAAAGTTAACAACCAAAAAAGAGATCGGTTCATAGGAGATAAAATGAAAAATTTTGATTTCAAGTTAAAAAGTTTTTGTACAAACAAAATCAATGCAGCTAAAATTAGAAGAAAAGTAGGAAACTGGGGGGAAATTTATAGCAAGCTTCTCTGATAAAGATCTCAGTTCTCAAATATATAGGGAATTGAGCCAAATATAAAAATAAGAGCCATCCCCTAATTGATAGTCAAAAGATATGAACAGACAGTTTTTAGAGGAAGAAATCAAAGCTATCAATGATCACAAGAAAAAATGCTTTAAATAAATAGTAATTAGAAAAATGCAAATTAAAACAGTTTTGAGACATCATCTCACATCCTTCAGGTTGAATAAGATGACAGAAAAAAAATTATAGCTGCTGGAAGGGATATGGAACAAAATAGGTACACTAAGGAACTGTTGGTGGAGTTGTGAACTTGTCTAGCCATGCTGTAAAAAAAGTTTGGAACTATGACTAAAGGGCTGTAAAACTGTATACCTTTTGACCCAGCAATATCATTATCTCCCAAATAGATGAAAGAAAGAGGAGAAAGACTCATATGTACAAAAATATTTATAGCACCTCTTTTTGTGGTACCAAAGAAGGGGATGCACATCAGTTGGGGAATGACTGAAAAAGTTATAATATGTGAATTTGATGGAATACTGTTGTGCTGTAAGAAATGATGAAGAGAATGATTTCAGAAAAAAACTTGGGAAGACTTCTGTGAACTGATGCAAAGTGAGATGAGCAGAACCAAGAGAAGAATGTACACAGTAACCCCAATTTTGTAAAGATAGTCAGCTGTGTGTGGCTTAATAATAATGATTGATACAATGATCCACTATAATTTCAAAGGACTTCTGATAAAAAAAAAATGCTCTCCACTTTCCAGATAGAGAACTGATGTACTCCCTGTGAAGATTGAAGCTTATTTTTTGTATTTTTAAATATTTCTTCTTTTTTTAGAACATGTCTAATATGGAAATATGTTTTGCATGATTTCATAGGGAAAGTAGAAAGAGGGAAAGAATTTAGAATTAAAAACAAAATTAGGGGCAGCTAGGTGGTGCAGTGGATAAAGCACCAGCCCTAGAGTCAGGAGGACCTAAGTTCAAATCTGGTCTTAGACCAGACACTTGACACTTACTAGCTGTATGACCCTGGGCAAGTCACTTACCCCTATTGCTTCACCAAAACAAAACAATAAATAAATAAAATTTAAAAGATTTTAATGGTTTTTAATTTGAAATACTTCTTTTGGTAAATTTCATACACAAATGCCTTAATTTTGGTAAAGATAAGTCATTTTACCTTTTCTAGAAATTTTTTGGTCATAAAACTTATGTCCATTAGCACATGGTATTCCAGTAATTAGGTAGCATTATAGTGAGAAGAAAAATAATGTAATTAGGTAATACCCTAGTGTATATATATATGTATATGTATATATAAATAAAATATGTGTTAATATCCTAGCATATATATGTATATGTGTATATGTACATAGATATATTTATATACATACATAAATATGTGTATGTAGACATGTGTATACAAAACACACATAATAGTTAATTTCTTGAATCTATAAGTTACTTGTGCTTAAAACAAATTTCTGTAAGAACTAAAATTACCTTTAAAATTTCTGATTCTCATCCTTCATCAGTACACTTTAGTACTTCCTCAGTCCATCACCTCTGTGCTGTCTACACATTCCTTTTTTCTCAGTCTTTACTCCTAAGTGAATCAGTTCAATTCTACACCATTCTCTACTATCAAATCCCCTATTCTCCTGCCTTATAACTGCTCATTCCTTGCCATATCTCAACCCTGTATTACCCCCACCCTATGCCTCCTTTATTTCTACTCATGTGCCACTGAACAGAGTTGAAGGAAATCATGCAACCATACTGGCTTATCTAATACACATTTATGTTATCTAATCTAAACTGAACCCTCACTAAAGCAAGGAAATCATATTAGTCTTCTCTAATTGGTTCTTTATCCTAGTAACCACAGCAACTATTCCAAATTTTCATTTTTCTCAAGCTTCTCACAGCAATGCCATATCCCCACTTCCCACATTTAACTCTTTCAGGTGAGGACCTAGCTCATATATTGCTGAAAAATCCAGGCCATTGGCCCCATATGTTCCCCTTTCCACCTTTCAATCTTTTGATCTCCTAATCTTTTCCTTTACTCCAGTCTTTAACAAAGAGATGGCCTTTATGCCGTATAAAAATCACATCCTTTATGTGTAAATGTGATTTTATCCACTCCCATCATATTCAGCAGACTGCATTCACTTTCATCCTTTGTCTCTAAACTTTAGTCTCTTCTTATCAACCACAAGCATACCTAGGTCTTCTCTGTTCTTCAAAACAAAAACAAAAACCCCTCACTAGATCCTATCATCCCAATTAGCTCCATTAACTATCATGTTATAGTTCTCCTTTCTCAGCTAAATTTGGGTGAGTATATGGGGTGGGGGGGATATCTACATTAGTTGCCTTCATTTCTCTCCCTCTCTGCACTTTGGCTTTCCAGCTTCATCACTCAACTGATTGTACCATCTCCTAAGTTATCAATGATCTTTTAATTGCTAAATCTAAAGACCCTTTTCTCAATCCTCATCCTTCTTTAACTTTCTTACCTCACTGCAGCCTTTAACGTTGTTCAGGACCTCTCCTAGAAATTCTCTCCTCTCAGGTTTTCTGTGATACTGATTTCTCTTTGTTCTCCTTCTAACTATATGACCATTTTCAGTCCCCTTTGTGGGATCATCATCCATGACATGCTTTCTAAATTTCTTCATTTTAAAGCTCAATCTTGGGCCCTCTTCTCTCCACTTTATATACTCTCTCATTTGGTAATCTCAACTCTCAGAAGTTCAGTTGTCGTCTCTGTTGAGATGACTGCCAGATTTAATGTATCCATCCCTAGCTTTTGACCTGCAGTTCTGTAAAGCTTAAGAGAGTCAGAAGTATGTACTGTGCTTCCTCTTCAAAATGGAGGTTCTGAGAGGCACTAACCGATCACAGCAACAGGCCTCATGTATAGAAGGTCCTTCATTGTGTGAAGTCCAGGGGTGGAGTGAACTCAGAGAAGAACACAGTCAAGAGTGAAATCTGAAGAGGAGTGAAGACATAGGCATCTGAAACATTATAATTCTGTCTCACTTGATATATCCAACTAGTTGCAAAATTCTGTCCCCTGCTTGTCACTCACAAATACCAGCATTCTGGTTGAGGCCCTGGATTTCCCCAATTCAAGTCTCTTCCCACTCTTATCTGCAGTCTACATAGACACCAAAGTAATTTTCCTAAAGTGCAGGCCTGATCATGTCACACTGCCAGCTCATGCCCCCCTTATAATAAATTTCACTGGCTCCTTACTACTTCCATGGCCAAATATGAACTCCTTGTGTTTCACATTTAAGTTTTCACAGCTTGATCTTTTCCTTTATAAACTTCTTATACATTGTTCCCCTCCATGCACTCTACAGTGTGTTAGTTGCTGTTCTTCACCCAGGATATTCCCATCTTCATTCTGATGTGTTCTTACTCCTCAGCTCCACCTCTTAGAATCCCTAGTTTCCTTCAAGAATTAGCTCAAGCATCACTTTTTACTTGAGACCTTTCCTGGTGCCACTATCTGTTAGTACCTTCTCCTCCAAGGTTACCTTGTATTTACTTTATATGTGTTGGTATTTATTATATATTTACATGACGTAGTGCCTTTAGACTTTAACAACGTATTTGTTTCTCATTTGTCTTTATATCTCCAGCCTGCAGCACATAGTAGGTACCTAATAAATCCTCATTTGCTTACTTGATAGTAAATAGTCTTAACTTGGAAAACAATGTCAAGTTCTAAGTAGCATAAATTAAAATTAGTCCATTAAGTAAAATTTTAATATGATCTTTTTTCACTCCTTTAACTGTCCATGTATGTTGTAATAAATCAATCAGCTATTTCCTTTGTTTCCTTAAGGCGATGGCAGAAATGATGGCTGAAAATTATCATAACATATGGGCAAAGAAAAAGAAACTGGAACTGGAAGCCAAAGGTAATATTACTTTTGTAAAAAGTAACTTTTTTTGTAAATAGTATTTTATTTTTTCCAATTATATGTAAAGATAGTTTTCAACATTCATTTTTATAAGATTTTGAATTCCACATTTTTTCCCTCCTTCCCTTGCTTCCCCCCTTCCCGAGATGGCAAGTAGACTCATATAGATTATATATATGCAGTCATGGAAACATATTTCCACATTAGTCATGCTGTGAAAAAAGAAACAGGACAAAAGGGAAAAAAGCTACAAAATACAAAAAAAAAGGTGAAAATGATATGCTTCCATCTGCATTCAGACTCCATAGTTCTTTCTCTGAATGTGGACAGCATTTTCCATCATGAGTAAAAGTAACTTTTTTCCCCCCCTGAAGGCTAATGGAAGTCTTGAATAGTACAAGGAGTCAGTAAAGAAACCCTAGTTGATTGTATGGCTTTTGATAATCACACTTCGAAGTTAATAGTTCAAATATCCTCAACTGACTCTTGAGAGGAATTTTGCAACCAGCTAGAAGGAGGCAGCTAGGTGGCTTAGTGGATAGAGTGCAGGAAGACATCAGTTAAAATTTGGCCTCAGACACTGGCTGTGTGATCCTGCAAGTCATTTAACCTCTGTTTGCCATAATCCATTGGAGAAGAAATGGGAAACCACTGTAGTATCTTTGCCAAGAAAACCCCATGGACAGCATGGTTGTGTTATGATCCACAGAGTCACAAAGAATCAGACACAACTGAATGACTCAACAACAACTGAAAGTGAGAGGAATGAAAAGGCCAAGAGACAGTTTTTGGGTAATTAATAATCACTTTATTAGCAAATAGCAAATAATAAATTTATGGTCAGTGGTTTCTTTCAGTAACCAAAGACAAAACCATGGAGATCACTAAATGCTTAAATACCTTTGGAAATGGAGGTGTCCCTGATAGGTGAAAATCAACCCTGATTGGTGAACAAATGATGAAGGGGGGGACGTTATTAATGAGGATGTGGGCTAAAAGTCTTTAGCTCCTCCTGCTGATAACATGACTTGATCATGCAACTCAGCCATCTCCAGCAGTCTGGACAAAAGAATCCATCTGTACCCAGACCACTCAGGTTGGTTTTTTTCTTCATGAGCTGGCTTACCCTAAATCAGAATGGGGGGCTGCAGGGTCATAAACTTAATGTTTTAAGGCTGGAATTCTCCTAGATTAGATTCTATTTACACTCTGAACAAAAGTAAGTTTTCCTAGTTGGGTAGGGTCCCACCCAAGATCTCTGAGCGTGTACCCCAAGGATTAGACCAATCTTGTTCATCAGCCTTGTTGTTCAGAGGCTGGCTGAATGACCTACACCAGCTGGTCCTTGAAGGAGAAAATAGAAAGGAAAAACCTTAATCCTAATTTAATAATTGGTTATTAACATAGTAGAAAATAATGACTTCTCTCACTAGAAAACTTTTTTCTTATCTCAAGGACTTTTATGTGAATGAATTTTTGGAACCATGGCTGACATATCTTGGGCAACTAGATTCCTTGGAACTGCTAGGTCTGGGGGCACATGTGTCTGATTGTTCGTATCTGCTTAAGTATCCAATTTACCCATTTAGCCGATATCTTCTCTCTTCAGTTTTTTCCCAAGACTCCCAGATCCTGAAGATCATTATTCCATTGTCACTGTCCTGCACCAGTGCACTTGGCCAGAGTCTACCTTCCCTCACCCTTTCCCTCTCTCTCCTACCTATTCCATTCTCTACTGTCTCCTACCTTCTCCTTCCCTTGAAATATATTGATTGATCCAATGTAGGCATCCATTACCCTGTACGAAGAACTTTGACGGTTCAAGCCTTTCAGTGCCTAGATACTGAGGGATCAAATTTGTAGATGGATAGGGAAAGCTGGATGACCATTTCAGATGGAAATTTCATGAGAAATAGCAGATTAAAGATCTGTCGGCCTTTTTAAAGGACCATTGACTTTTAAAGTATATTAAGTATTAGTATACATTTTTGTATATTTGTGGTATATTATGTATGTATGAGTATAATGAAGAATAAATTGTACATGGTATCAGGGGAAACTTTCAGCATTGATATTACTTTTAGATCCTAGAAAACTAACAGAAAGAAAAGAAAAACTTTAGACTTTAACTTGCTTTCTAAAGGTGATTCTCAGCATAGTAATTTTTGAGAAATGTTTATCATTTCTGCTACTAAAATCATTATGGTGCACTGGTGAACCTGGATTCCTGAACTCTATGCCAGTGGAGTCTAAGTTCTGACAGGTTCTAAGAAGCTGGAAATGCTTTAGTATGTACCTGATGTACTATGCGCTGCTTGTCCTAGAGACAGTTTGGTCACGGGATATGAGGCCATATTTTAGGCCATAGCAACTTTCAGAGACCCTGTAATAAGTCATAGGACTTATTACTCTAGGCTAGAGGAAGGAGTGTTCACACCAACAAAGTCCCAAAGCCTTCAAGTATTCCTGTGTATTGCATACACAGTAATAATTACATGTGTCATTTGTGTGCCCTCTAATAACACTAAACTTTCTTCACGTACGCTCAGCCTTCTGTTGCTCATGTAACATGGTTGTCTGCTCACAACTTAATTGAGAGACATCATGTCTCTCATCATCATCAAATAAAAAGGTAATTAAAATTTTTTTCACTCAGTTAATAAAAATTTACTATCACCCACTATGTGCCATATAATGTGCTAGGGATATGAAAAGAGGCAAAAGACCTCAAGGAGCTAACAAATTTAGTGGGGGAGGTAACATGCAAACGGGCAAAAATTCAAAGCAAGCTGTATACAGGATAAATAATGGAAATAATTAACAGAGGGAAGGAACTGGAATTAAGAGGCCTTTATTCTGTTCCCTTTATTTTCAGATGTATCTGTTAGGATTTGATTTAACCTTCTCCTGTGTTGTAAATTAAATCAACAAATTATGATAATTGTGTAGGATGTAAATTGACTGAATATTTTATTCTGTATCTTCTCAGAAGATGGAGACATCATGATAGCTGTTAAATATAATGAATTTTAGATAAGATATTCAGAACTAAAAATATATATTTTAGTAAAACCCCACAGTAAAGTACTTTATTCCACTCTTAATTTGATTTTGCTACAAGTCAAACCATGTCCACATCATAAAGAGTGATGTATTAAGGGATCTTTCTCTGTGTAACATGGAAAATTTATTATTCACTGATGCTAGGGCTGAGATGGGATTCTACAGATTATCGTGAATATCAGTTTATAAGATAGTTGATGGTTCCTTTACATTTTTGATGTTTGGTATGTTACAACACTTTTTTTCCCTTCAGTTGTGATATTGTACTGTCACCTAATGGCCAAGCAGATTCATTACAGCAACTCCATTTCCACAGATTTCATTATCTGTAAATCAAATACTGTATTCCTTCAGCAGGAAGCATACGACATTTTTCCTTTTACTATTTTAGATTCGAAAAACAAAATTTAAAATCATCCTAAAAATTTGTAGCCAAATCAAAGTAGTGACAGTACTATTTTAAAAGTTTAGATATGTACAAGATTAATCAAACAAAATGTTCAATTTAATAAAAGTTATTTCAGGAATTTTCTTATGTTGTTAATCCTCATAGCTCCCAGAACATTTAGACCTCAGCTTCTCTCAAGCATGTTATCCTTGAGAAGGTACAAGGGTAGAAGACCTAATGGAAATTCTAAGAGGCCAATTGCGATGAATACAAATTCTTTGTCACTTTTTCCTGTATAAATATATGGTACAGTGACAAGAGTGTTGAATTTTATGTCAGAGGACTATTTGATTTCAGGCCGTTCTTGAAAATTGGACAAAAAGTTTAGACTTGACATGATTTTTAAAAAGATATGAGTCTACTGAAGGTTTTTGAGGTGATTTATTAATAAGTGTTATTTAAGAAAGGTTATTCTGTGGCATAAAAAATTAAATGAAGGAGAATCATATGCTTTCAGTAGACTGCTGGAAGACTTCTGGAGCAATCCAGGCCATGTGACTAAAAGGGTATTGGTTAAGCATTGGTATTATCCTATGGTAATGAAAAAGTTAGAACTTTAGTAGACTAGGTAAAGTGTAGGCTTACTTTTAAAAGCCATGAGGAAGAAGTGGATCCAACTAAGGAGATAGAAGAGAGGCAGGAGACAAAAATCCCTAATACTTTTACGCAAAGCAATCAATAAGTTTGTGAGAACCAGAAGATGTATATTTGATAGAACTGAATTTTACCACTTTATGTATCAATTTGTATTGGGTTTTGTCATCCCTTGCTAAATTGCATAAAAATAAAGTCTTAGGAAGATGGCCTAAGTAAAAAGAGGCAAAATTCTCAAAGTTCTACTGCTTGGTCACATTACAGATGAAGGTATTTTGCATCTCCAAGCATTTTCTACTTATCAGCTGATCAGTTAGTATTTACTAAGTATATAGTGTACCTTGAACTCTGTACTGGTTGTAGGGATGTAAAGACAAAATAAAATGAAACAGTCCCTGCCCTCAGGGACCTTATGTTCCACCTAGGGAGATAACAGATACATAAATAAGTGTATGTAAAATAAATACTGTAGGAGGTTAAAAAAATGGGAGTAGGAACCTCTAATAATTGAGGAAAGAAAAGTTTCTTCTATTCTAAGATTAAGTAGCATTTTGAAGGAAACAATAGAATTAATTACCGTTTTGTGTTCTTTTTTTAATATTCTAGTAGGAGGTGGCAACCATCCCCTTCTGGTACCCTATGATACTTTGACAGCCAAAGAAAAAGCCAAAGATAGAGAGAAAGCACAGGATATTCTCAAGTTTTTACAGATAAACGGCTATGCAGTATCCAGGTAAAATAATAATTTATCTAGTGGCAGTTACCTTTTTCAAGAAATATTTAAATATCTATAACAAAAGATTAACTATTAAGCAAGCGTAATGGTTCCTCACTAATTGTCACCTTGGGGGTTGGTGTAGTATATTAAAAAAAGAGCAAATTAACAAAGTTTCTTTTTAATGAAAAAAACCCAAAACACTGACTTTTCTTTTATAGCCATGTGTTCCACTTGATTCTACAATTCACATCCACAATTATTATCAGATTCAGTTGATGCTAATTATATTTTTAAATCATATGATATTATACCAAAGACCCATGTAACTTAACCATCTCAGAATAAATTATTAATTAGTTCTTAATATTAGATCAGAAGTACATATTCATTGGAGATTATTTCTAGCTCTTGTTTTCAACTATTTTTATAAGTAATAATATAGGGGTAAAGGTACCCTAAGAAACATTCTTATGTTTTGTAAAATTTAATCATTTAGTTGACCTTGTATAACCTTAGTTGTTTGTATTTTCTTTTTAAGGGGATTCAAGGACTTGGAATTGGACACACCTTCAATTGAGAAACGCTTTGCCTATAGTTTCCTTCAACAGCTTATCAGATATGTGGATGAAGCTCATCAATATATTTTGGAGTTTGGTATGATGCCATGGTCCTTTTAGTAACAAATACATTTTTGCACACTTGAGAATAAGATTGTTAATATCAGGGCAAGGAAAAAAAAAGATCATGAGATAGTCTTTGATGCTTACTCTTCCATTAATTAAGGCATTGAATATACCCTCATACTAAGCTATTCAGAATTCTATTGAGCACTAGTCAATTATTAATTTTTAGATGTGGTTAAATTTTGGGTGATATCCCATCTTCTTTGGCCAAAATATGATTAATGGTTTTGATTAGGAAATGTTAATTATTTGAAAGCACATAAAAAGAAAAGACCATTTAAGTGATGTAGTGTAGTGGAAAGAAAAAGGTAAGAATTTGGGTAAAGCCCCAAATCTATCTAATTCTAGTTGTATGGCTATGAACAAATCAATTAGTTTCCCTCAGAGTTAGTTTTTTCCTCTTTGAAATGGGAATAATAATATTTACAATGTTTACTTCTTAGTGTTTTAAAGATCAAATTGGATGATACATGGTATGAAAACTTTGTAAATTATAAAGCATTGTTATTTTTTAAATTTACTAAAACACAAAAATGGATCTGTGGTCTCATCAGTTTGGGAGTTACTGTCAGTGATGCATATCAAAACCCATCTATCCTTTCCTATCCTGTGCTTCTGTTATTCATGTCCTCCCAAAAGTTTACCACTAGGGGTAAAACCAAAGTGCTGGAGTTTTATGTGTGTGTGGTTTTTTTTTTCTTCCCTTTTATCCTGACATTATAAGGGTACCAATAATACTCTGGCTCTCTACCTAGCATCACTTGTTCTTATCACATGACCAACATATATTCTCTTCATATCATACAATTCCTTAATAATTACTTTGGTACCCATTCTGTTTTGGAGTTCTTCATTGTTTGTGTGTTACAACCCACTCATCCCTACTCGACTCTCTTTATTGCTGTTCATTTGGTACTCATTTTTAGTTCTTTAAAGGCAGTTGCATTTTGTGTTTCTCTCAGCCATGTTTCTCTATACTGGTAGAATGTTATTATTAAAAAAGATAAACCTTTGATTTCATGGGAAGCTTGGTGTCAGTAAATTAGCTTTGACATTTCACCAAAGCAATGCAGCCAGCCTTCTTTCCTGCTCCTTTTCAGCTCTGGGCCCAGCTCATTGTTTCTCTTTACCATCTTTCTCAGATACTGATATACAAGCTTTATATATCCAACCAAATACATGTTCAAATCTAACCAATAGACCAATCTTTCAATCTTTCTTGTGTTGAGGGATAGGTCAAACTCCGTTGAGTATTTGAAGGTCTCTTCTAAACTATTTTATAATGTTCCGGGGCTTGAGGCAGAAACTGGAGGACCCAGGCAACATATATGAAGTCTTTAATTGACCCAGATTCTGTGTTGGATCTCCCCCATCACAGTGCTAAACACTTTTAACAAGTATACATCTCCGTCTTTTATATTTCTCTTAATATTTTTTTATCAGAAGGCCATTGAACAGGATTGTTTTTATTATTATATTTTCCAAGGAATCATGAATTATTTTGAGTATATATGGGAGACACTTTGTTTAAAAATCTTTGTTCTACTGAACAATTACTTTTTCATTAACAACCTGTAAACACAATCAGATCTCATAGTTTCTCTCTTTCAATTAATTCTAAATTGAATTAGTTAAGATGTAGTCCATTGTTGAATATCAGTTATGAAAACCTGTTTGTTCCCTTATACTTTCATCAAGAATATTTCTCAATTCTTATATAAATGTATAAATAATATTAACATACAATTCTTATATAATTAAATTTTGTGTGTATAGAAGAGTAGCATACAGGCTAGTATTTATTGATCTTTTCTTGGTGGCATTATTTTGTCTTCATAAAGTCTTGGATTTTTCCCACACCTTTTGTATCTTCCCTTCCTGCATATGCTTTGTATAGTGGTCATTCAGCATCCCCACAATTTTATAACCGCCAGCATGGATCCCTTCTATATATACTTGGTTCATTCTGGCTGGTTTTCTCATCTTTATATACTTTAGTGTTGTTTCTGTTTCTTCTAAAAGCACGTCTAGAGCTGGGTTGTTAAAATCCAAGGGTAGTAGTTCCATTGCCCTTCATAGAGAAAACAGTTTGTCACTATAGTTTTAAAAAAAGTTTTTCTTGTTTATCGTCTTCAGTTTTCCTCTTCGAGTGCTCTCAAGATGACTTTGCTTACTTGGGTATCTGTTAACCTTTCTTCAGAGTAGTTTATACTCCACTGCTCTCTCTGCTTTATGAGATACATTTATCTTCAATAAGATTTTACAAAGAATTTACACTCTAATTTGGTGTTAAAAGCCATTTCTGCTCAGCACATAAATTAGATGTGTATTGACTATTCTGGACTCTTGGTCTCCTTATTGTGACTATTAATTTAGATTGTATAAACTTCTGGATAAAATCATTGTAGTCAGTGTTGATTTCACTTAATTCTGTCCATTTTCATTTTAAAAAATTTTAAATTATGTTTTAAAATCATTCAAGGTTAAGTTCTTTCAATTATTTTCCATATCTCCTCTCATTTTTCTTGTTTTTTTTTGTTTATTTTATTTTATTTTTTACTAGTTCTGATCCTAAACCTTGTGAGTCAGTGGTTTGAATGTATAGATTCAGGGTTACTACCACATCATCAAAAATATTTTCCTGACTGTTAAAATACAATCTGCTTTTAAATTACTTTCTTTAACAAAAATGATAGCCATTGGACATGGCAAGTACCAAGTAACACCATAGAGAACATTTTTATAATTAATATAATAAAATATAAATTAGATTTCATCATTGCAGAACACTCAATAGTTGAGATAGCCATCACTCATCTTCATTCTGCTATGATTAATTATATATAACATATAAATATTGTATTGTATTATTATCATATTTATGTTGTTCAGTCGTTTCAGTCATGGCTAACTATTAATGACCCCATCTGGGGTTTTGTGGCAAAGATACTGGAGTGGGTTTGCCATTTCCTTTTCCAGCTCATTTTACAGAAGAGGAAACTAGGGCAAACAGAGTTAGTGACTTGCCCAGGGACACACAATTAGTAAATGTCTGGGACCAGATTTGAAGTGTGGTGTTCCTGACTCTAGCCTTGTGCTCTATCCACGGAACCACCTAGCTGCTGTTGTATTACATTCTACCATAAAATTTCAGTTCATTCACAAACCATTTTGCATCAGACTTCACTCTCCTCACCCTATCACATATCCTTTTCTAATATAAATGAATAGCTGCTATTTTGTGGAAAGAATGTTTTAGAGGAAAAAGGTATTTTTCCTTTTTCCCCTCTATATCTCTCTCATTTTTTAATGTATCTCTGTACTTTCAACAACCTTGTTACTGCTTCTGTCAGGGCGCTGTAAAATTGGAAATATATAGCCCTTTCCTCTTTCTCCATCAGACCTCTTCTGCTCTCTGTCTCTTTTTGTTGTTTCTTTGCTCAGATCATAAGCATGTATGTCAGATGTGCTAAGTATATCTAGACATATCCTTATGGCTCAAAATGAACTTGATAGTTTGTGTCCCATTTCTAATTTTTGTAGTTTGTAAGTAAAGCCGAATCTGAGTTGATAATAAAAAGAATGGCATTTCTCATTGAACATTCAGTAAATATTTGCCTTTTCTGCATTAAAAAATATTCCCTAATGAAATAAGCCTCATATGCTTATGGCTCTGAAGAATTATAAACTCATATACTAGGATTTTCTTGTTCCTGGCACTTCTCCTAGTCTTAAATATGGCTACAGCTTTTCCAGTGAAATCTTGAGAAGCTCTCTTATCCTTACTCCTTCTGCATTTCTAATCCAATTTTTCATTCATAATGGGAGTCCTTCTTCCCAACTCTCTTTCTAAGCTTCTTGGCTTTAAGGTAGATGCACCATAGCTTAGTTTATAATATATACTCTAGTTGAAACTATGTCTGATATTCTGGAAAAAAAAAACACCCAGCTATTTTCTTCCATATATTCCTCTGAATTAGTGGTATTTAATTGGACAACTAAATCAGAATAATAGTGGGTCTTTGATCTTCATGTTCAAAAGAACTTAATATAAATAATATATATGTGTACATATATATTATTTATGTGTGTTAGAAGTTACATCTTCTGATATTTTGAAGTTTCTGATTCATCTAAAGAAAGAAGATCTGAATTGGAAGGGCCTCCAAGGATCTCAGAAAATGATCTAGTCTCCTCTAATCTCCTGTCTTCATTTTTTTTTCAGGAGTTGTGGGGTAGAGGAAGGAAACATTAGGTAAAAGGCAAGGAAATGTGTATTACAGTTTTAGCGATTGATTTTATCATAATATTCCTGGTTATGCATATGAGTGAACCAGGCAGTAATATTATATATTATGTGACATCCAACATGGATTGAAAAACAGAGGAAAAACAAATTTTTCTTTGAATTTATAGTGTCTGATTAATACTTCTGGGGCAGTGGATAGTGTGCTGGGCCTGTAGTTAGGAAGGCTTATCTTCGTTAGTTCAAATATGGCCTCAAACACTTACTGTGTGAACTTGGGCACTTAACCCTGTTTGCCTCAGTTTCCTCACCCACTCCAGTATCTTTGCCAATAAAACCCCAAGTGGGGAAATGAAGAGTTGGACACAACTGAAACAACCAAACAACAACGTGGAATAACAACAACAAATTAATGCCTCCAAATATATTCTTCTATAAATCAAGACTGATGTGTAAATAAGAGGGTAATATTCAGTTTTTATGTCAAACTCTGTATTTGGCCACAAATCTATGGAAGAGAGTGGAATTAAACTGATAAAGTTTTAACCATCCAAAATTATTCTTCTTGATAATCATTGAGAGTGTCCACACCTTTCCTAGAATGGCTGAAACAGGAAAAACTAAGAAGCAGAATGAATGGAAAGTATAGCAGGCACATCTCTGTTTATTACAGCCACATTTTTCCAAGATTCCAAATATGAAATTTATTAATTTCAGTTTTTTTTAAATATTTCTCTTCTGCTAGACATACTGATTTACCTACTTATTTATGATTTAAGTGGCAAATATTTATTTTCTCCATTTAGTCTTTGAACATGAGAATCAGGATTAAGGAGAGAGTGAGAATTTAAATATAGCCTTATTTAAATTGTATCACTTACACAGAAAATATGTTATTCACTTTATTTTTTTATTTATTTTAAGCAAGAACATATATGCATATATGTGTATATATATATATAAGATATAAAACCATATGTAAACATTAAAAACACATGCATATGTATACACACACAAATAAATGACATTTCATGTTTAATTTCTGAAAATTGTTAATGTTTAATCTGGGCAAAATTTAGCTTTGACATAATTTAAGTGATGAAATTCCTTATATAGTTCCATACATTTATCATTATTTGAATTTTGAAGTTCCTATGACCATCCACATAATGTGGCTAGTATATTTTGTAAAAACTAAAAGTAATGAGCTCAAGACGACAGGTCCATTATATAATCACTCTTCATTCCTGATCACTAAACTTCTGGATCAATTGGCTTATGCTTCAGTGTCACCAAATAGACTTGAATACGACTGGCATTCATATTTATATTTAACAAATATTTATTAAGCAGCTGCTCAGTGCAAGGCACTGTACTAAACTGTAGACATCAACCAAATATGCATTTGACAAGGGGGGTGAATGGAAGACCACGTTTTAAAGAAGGCTTCAGAGAGTAGGATTACTTTGTGATGCCATTTGAACTCTGCAGCATACCTGCTATATTTCAACAATAATGAATATTTATCCTAAACTCCTAAATTTCAGAGAAATCTTATGCTTTCGTGTTATTTGGATCTATTCTCTAGATCACATCTCACACAGTCATTGTGTCACAACTGCAAATACCACTTGCACACAGTTGGAAAAGTGCTAGTTTAGTGAAGAAGAGTCACCATTCTGACAGTACAGTGTGGGCTGCCAAGTGGTAAAGATAAAGTCTTCAAAGGTGCCTGATGTGGGCAACACCTATGAATATGAAGGACTTGTGGTTCCTGGGGTTTTCAGGGTATTTGTGTCATTTAGTCCCAGATTCCTCATTATTAACTTTCTGAGCTATTCTGGTGTGCCTTTGCCACAGTCCTTCCTGTGCTGACACCACAAAAAATACAATGTATTCTTCTTCTTGGAAAGCTACAAGACTTAGTAAATAGAGAACTGATTGGAATTAAGAAAGCGTGTTTTCAAAGCCTGCCTGTGACACCTCCTGTTCTCATAACCATGAGTAAGCCATTTTTTGGTGTCCCCAAGTAACTATGTAAAATTGCATCACAGCTGAATTGCTCATCTGTATTAGTAGGGAGTTTTCTTCCTGGGAATTCCCTGTACCAATAAAATCACAGATGCAGCTATCCCTTCCAGTTCTCCCCCTAAATTCTCATTACAATCTATATTATCTTTTATATGTGAGAAGAGAATAATTATGGAGGGCATTCTTGCCATCTTCAGATAATTGGAAGTATGTCCTATGAGCCTTCTCTTAGTCAAGTGGCAAAAAGATTATTGTAACACTTTAGCAAAAGCAGGCAACAGTCCTTAGGGAACCTGTGAGAGAGGGATGTTGGGGCTAGGGCTTATATGGAAAAGGGGCATGGAAAAGGAATGCCAGGATTACTAATTAGTTAAAGCCAAGGGGTACAGGTGTTTTAGGGAGCTATGGATGGGAAAATATAGAGAATCAGAAGTATGGACCATGGGGATCTGGCGGGAGTGAGAGCCCCTGGGCCTGCCAGGGACAAAAATCTTTGAACAGGTACCCCTCTGTCTGTTCTGATAACAGATTGTGTTCTGCAACAAGAGAAAATTTTCCCACAGGACAGGGGCCTACTGAGAAATTGGGAGGCTTCAAGAGACATGATCTTAGGGCTGGAGCCTGATCACCCCACCAATTCTGAGAAGAAAAAAAACGCAATTTGTGAATAAAGTTTTTATAAATGAGACAATTTATAGATTTGACTCAATGTTAAGGAAAACTTCCTGAAACTCATATCCAAATAACTAAAGATCATCAAAAAGTATAGCCCCAGTTTTTTGAATTTTCTATTGGTGGACCAGTTAAATAATTGTTCATTTAGAAAATGGATGACCCCTTGTCAGGCATATATTAGAAAAGCTTTGTGCTCTTAGGTAACTTTGAAAATCCCCTCCGACTCTAGAGATTCGTTATATATCAAGTTGGAGATGATCTTTTCTAAGCAGTGGGGGAAATCCAAGATTTTCAGGCTGTTATCTAAATTATCTTTTGTAACACATTGTGTGTCATCTAACCTGATTCTTTAATTTTCTGATGAGATGTTTTGATTAGAGAGTTAGAACCTGAGAAACAGCACAGCATACGGTATGATGTTGGGGCCAGGAAAACTCAGTTTAAGCTCTGCTTCTGCATTCATTAACTGGGTGACCGTGGACAAGGTGCTTTGCCTCTTTGCCTTCCACCCCAACATCTCCTTCAAAATAAAAGAAATTTTGAAGACCAGTTTCAATGACTGAAGTCTAATCAACAGTTTTGTCATTACATTTTCCATTCCCCTTTCTCAGTGACATTCTCTTCTCCATTAATGTTAAAGAATGCCTTGATGGCATACTTTTACTTCATTCTGAAAAAGTTTGTCTGCCACGTGTCAGATCTATTCTAATTCTATCCAAGTATGTATAGAAATAGAAATTGTATGTATACATTGATTTGTTTGTCTTTTTTTTTGAAAAAAAAATACAGTACAATACAGTAGTCTTTGCTTATTCACAATCCCAAATCCCCGTATTATTATTTTTTTTGTTTTGTTTTTCGTTTAACTTCACAGGATAACATTGATTGAGGTTCTGTTATTGTAAATTATTCACTTTGCATGCTGAAAAAGTAGAATGGTGATCAGTTTTTGAAATGCAGTATCCATTTAAAACCTTTTTGTTTTTACAGATGGTGGCATCAGAAGCAAAGGGGAGCATTTTCCTTATGAACAGGAGATCAAATTCTTCGCTAAAGTACAGTATACTCTTGTTGCTACCGTGTTTGTTTACGAGCTGTGGTATTTAATTATTTGCCTGTGTTTAAGATGCTTTTGTATGAAAATGTGAATTTTATTTGATGATATGGAAATGTAAATATTCCGTGGCATGAAAATGCATGAATCCTTGAAATAAATGTTCTCCCTTTCTTCGCAGCACTTTGTCTCATGCTTCCACTTCTCTCTCTATTTGATATTCCAAATAGCAACTAAATGTGAGCAAACTAGAAGGTTGTCTTGATCTAAAAGTCCTCATATTTGTGTGAATTGTATTGATTAGAATGGGAATATATCTCTATTTCTTAATGAGAACACTTCAACAATATTGTGGTTTTAAAAACCGGCTCATTGTCTCTTGTAAAAGGAGAAGTTAAACTTCATAAAAATACTTCTTGTTTACAAATTTAAAAAAATTCAGAAGCAGGCTTACATGCCACATATTTAATTGAAGCTCTCCTTAAGTCAGTAATTAATAGTGACAAGGAATAATACACTCTGTGATCTCCAATGTTTACTTATAATTGTTTCCTATTACTTGTCTATAAAAGAGAACCATAATGGTCATTCCCTCTACCACCCTATTAAACCTGTGGTAAAATGAATCTAACAAATTTCTTCTAAGTAATTTAAATTTTATTCTAGTCATCAATGAAAATCTACTTCCTTATTTAAGCCTAATAGAACCTGTTAGGTATTGAAATATTTTGTGGAAGGAACTAGGAATTCTAAAATCACCTTACAGTTTATTACTTTATGTATCCACCTTCCCAGTTCTAGGTAGTCAGTTGAACTAAAGAAGCAAAATTTAGAATCCTGCTGCTGAATGACATAGCTATGAATATGGGAGGACTTTTTGCATATAATTCTAGCTTATATCACACTCTCAAAACATATACTGGCCATATCCAAAACATTAAGTACACTTGAGATGATGGTATCTATTTTTCTCTGCTTTCATTCAGGTTGTACTTCCTTTAATCGATCAGTATTTCAAAAACCATCGCTTATACTTCTTATCTGCAGCAAGCAGGCCTCTCAGTACTGGAGGACACGCATCTAACAAGGAAAAAGAAATGGTGACTAGGTAAACAGAAATAAATATTTTGGATTAGTTAAGACTAAATTATATCTGTGTGTTGAGTCTTGAGGGTGGAATGAAATAGAGGCAAGAGAAATTTTATACTACTTTTACTCTGGTTCCTGCTTATTAAGATAAGAAGAAAAGTAATAGCAAGCCATTGGGTATATGTTCTAGCTTCTGAGTTTTATTACAGGATGATGCTAAAATTGGCGCTGAAGAGCTAGGATTTAAAATAATTCTTGTTGTGGAATAAGCATATGGAACAAGCAAGGTGGGAGATATATTAATGTAATCTGTATTTTAGTAAGAAGTGATATGTAAGCATTATATTTTTCATTTAATAGTATTTTGTTCATACTACATGTAAAGATAGTTTTCAACATTCACTTTTATAAGATTTTAAGTTCTAAATTTTTTTCTCCCTCTCTCCTCTCCCCTCTCCACAAGATAGCAAGCAATCTGATATAGGTTATACATGTACAATCATGTTAAATATATTTCCGCATTAATCGTGTTGTGAAAGAAGAATCAGAACAAAAGAGAAAAACCACAAGAAAGGAAAAAAAAGAAAGAAAAAACAGTATGCTTTGACCTGCATTCAGACTCCATAGTTCTTTCTCTGGATGTGGATAACATTTTCTATAATGAGCCTTTCAGAATTGTCTTAGATCATTGTATTGCTGAAAAGAGCTAAGTCTATCAAAGTTGGTCATTGCTGTTACTGTGTACAATGTTCTGGTTCTGTTCACTTTACTCATCATCAGTTCATGTAAGTCTTTCCAGGTTTTTCTGAAACCCACCTGCTCATCATTTCTTATAGGCACAATAGTATTCCTTTACATTCATATACCACAAACTTGTTTAGTCATTCCCCTGTTCATGTTCATCCCCCTCTATTTCCAATTCTCTGCCAGCACAAAAAGAGCTGCTATAAATATTTTTGTACATGTGGTTCCTTTTCCCTTTTTTATGATCTCTTTGGGATACACACCTAGAAAGATATTGCTGGTTCAAAGAGTATGCACAGGTAAACAATTATTTTTATAACATTTATTTAAATCTGTTAATTTCAAAAAACAATAGATTGTAAGAAGACACAATTTAACTTGTATGCCTTTGAATATGAAGTTTAGGGGCAGGTAAGGTGGGGCAGTGGATAGAGCACTGGCCCTGGAGTCAGGAAGACCTGAGTTCAAGTATGGCCTCAGACACATAACAGTCACTAGCTGTGTGACTTTAGGCAAGTTAACCCCAATTGCCTCACAAAAAAAAAATTAACTTTAATATAAAGTTTATAAAGACCAAAATCAGAAGAACATAAATGAAAATTACATTATGCCACTTAATCCAACTTCCTACCACATCTTCTCAGTTCTATCTTACATAGATCAGAGTATATTTGTAGACTTGCTATAGATTCCTCTTTGACCTTTGGAGTAGATTCTCTAGAATATCTATTTACCTATCTATGTATCTACATATCTATCTACAGGTACAGTTAGAGTTATAATAAAATGACTTTATTTCTCATTTTTTCAGCCCTTAGCAGGTATATCCATAAATGTTTGAATGAAAATAAAAAACCTCAGTACATTGCTTAAAATAGTGTGAAATGGTGGTATGATTTTTTTCTTAGTCTTCAGAGAAAGGGTCTGATGCCAACAGGGAATATTAAATTCTTGGTGGATATATGACAAGGTAAAATGAAAATTAGGGAAATAGGTCACTAATGAGGAGGAAAAAAGTTAACTTTCTTGATTATGTTGTAGATTTAGGAAAGTAGAGTCATATTTTAAAGTTTTGGTCCTTAAAATATCCTGAATGATTAGCCTCAACCTTAGGTAGGGTTCTCAGTGAATTGGCAATAATTAATTTCTTCCTGTTCCTTTTTTACTTCCTCACTTGTGTTTTTGCTGCCAGGCTCATCTCTTCACATGAGTTAGAGATCCAAAAGAAGCAGAATCAGCATCCCCCAAGCTGCTAAAACAAAGCACAATTTAATGTTTGAGAAAACAGTGTAACTTGTATGAATCAAGAGCAAATGCTCTAGTAATACATGTTTGTTAGAATCTTAATTATTAGGAGTAGAATAATAAATACTAGACAGGGATATATTTGAAGACGTGGATTCCTTCCCTGTCATAAGTCAGTGTTCCTTCCCTCACCTTTAAGTGAGATAGATAGACTTTATCTTTCCAGACCACTCAGACTTTATAGAGGGCACTTCTTCTTTTGTGCTGACCCCCTATGCAATGAAGCTATATCACATGGGAATCTGGACTTTGTCAGTGAAAACTCAGCTTCTCCTTGCTAGTCTTGAATAAGTGCCTTCTACTCCTTCGACCCTGCTATCTATAACCCATTCCTGTGGAGAATAAAATTTGTTTCATTTAAGAATGCTTTGCCTAGGTTGAGTTTGTTAAAAAGATAATTGTTTCCAGAAAGGAGACACACACACACACACACATACACACACACCCGTGCACGCATGCATACACACACCCGTATATACACACATATATTTATATATATGTACACACATACATACACACATATATATGCTATATAAAGTAAAATAAATCAGTATTTTAAAACAACCCCATTAAAAAAAAGTAAACAGCTTCACAGTTTTGCATTCCCTGAATTTTATTCCATAATCCTTGAACCTTGGTTAATGTTCACTACTTCCTTTTTAACTTAGCTCCATCTCTTTCTGTCATCAGTCTGAGCCACCCCCAAGTGATATAGCTTTGTGTCTTTGGGCTTTCCTCTGACCCCACTATGTAATGTTTTGTTGATTTGTATTTCATTTCTTCATTCCTCACTAAAGACCAGTCATTAATTTCTTCCCCTTTGATAAATTCATAAATTGTTAGTTAGACTTTGAGTCTTCCTATCCACCCTCTCATTTTATAGATAAGGAAAGTGGCCCAGACAGTAAAAGGCATTTGTTCATGGCATATATGTATAGTCAGTTGTAGAATTGTAAGTCTTACTCTTGTTCTGGACTCTGTTCACGATACCATGCTGTTATGAAGCTAGCTTACCAGACAATCATCTAAGTATGGTAGCCCCTCAGCAAGTCCTGTGGATTTGAAAACTTGACATGATACTGTGCCTCCATCGCTACTTATTCTCCTCTTTTACCACTTTTCCTGTTCAGAGTTAGGAAACTGCCAGACTAGACCTGGGAGAGATTAGAAGCTTTCCATAGAATGACTGAATGCCAATTGCTAGAAGAGATCTTAGGTACCATCAAGTTCAACCCCTTCATTTTACAGATGAGTAAACCGAGGCTCAGAGAAGTTAAGTGACTTGCCCAGGGCTATGTAGCTGGTAACTAGTAGAGCTGATATTCAGACCTCTGCCTTATGACTATAACTTTAGTGTTCCTTCCTGTACATCATGCAAATTGTCTTCCATTTCAGCACCTTGGGAACAAATTTTCATTTGCTGTAACCTGGACCCAATTTTCCTGGCTGATACTTAGTTTTTAGCAAACAAAAGCAAATTTTCATAATTTCAGTGCATTTGAATGAGATGTAGCAATGTTTTGTCACAATCCTTCAGAACAAAATTTACATATATAGAGAAATGATTGCAGTTTAACAAAGTAACTAAGAAGACAATTCTTTTTTCACTAAGAATTCTTACTTTTTTCATATCATTGAAATCCATTGGTAAACATTTTTAATATAATATTTCAACAAATATAACTTTTTCATTCTTGTTGACATAAAATCCAAGTCTTTGTTTTACCCAAATGTAAGTATACAAACAACTCTAGATGCATTTGAAGTAGAAGTTGGAAAGATTCAACTATAAAATATTTTTCAAAATCCTACTTTCTTTTTGAAACGTTTACCAACCAAGCAGAAATATATTGTTGTTACATTATATATCTATATCTATCTATGTATCTATCTATACTTTTGTACTTTGATGGATATATGATTTCATCAGTATGGGTACTCTTCCTACTGATACAAAGTAGAACTCCAACATGCTTTCTTACCCTGTGTGATGCCTGTCATGCTTTCTACTAAGTCTTTCAAATAGGATTTACTCAACAGACTAGAGGTCTTCTTCTTAGTCTTTTGGCATTTTAGTAGTATCAGTTATTACCCCTGATTATATTTATGTTCAATAAAGTCTTAATCTACTGGAGTGATAGTGACCATGGATTTTCAAAGGCAATGCAAGCAGAAGCACAAGTTCTTTCAGGTCCTTGCAATCTGGAAAGATACACATAAAGACTTAGAATTATATCTCTTGTTTGAGAACCAACCTGACTAGGTAAAGAAAGTCGTTATCAAAAGTGAATCCCTGGGGCCACTAGGGGGCGCAGTGGATAGAGCACCATCCCTGAAGTCAGGAGGACCTGAGTTCAAATCCAGACTCAGACCAAACATTTTGACATTTACTAGCTGTGTGACCCTGGGCAAGTCACTTAACCCCAGTTGCCTAAAAAGAATGAACAAACAAACAAACAAACAAATAAATAAATGAGTGAATCTCCAAGCAGTGATTTTTTTTTTTTGGTTACAGAAAACCTAAAATGCATACACATATGATGGTGTTGGTTTTATCTTACATTTAATCCTTGAAAATATCCCATACTTTGTAACTGAACTTATGAATACAAGTAAGTGGTAGGGTATTTATAGTTGTGAGGATATGAATATATGAATATCTCTCTATAGGCCCTCCATCCCTATGGTTCTATAACTGTGACTATCCAACTAGACACCGTACTCAAGGAGTTAAGGTTAGAAACTGTTTCCTCATTTTAGAAGCTAAGTTGCATGGTAGTGGGAGATGTTTAGGTATGGCTTAGTACACTTATACTTTTGTCTGTAACAGTAGTTCACTAATCTTCATTGCCAGAGGTGCTATGAGGAAGCAATATGAAGTGTCAACTAAAAAAGTCAATAAAACCTCAAGATGCATAAATAGAATTACATCTGTCCAAAACAAGGGAGATTATAGTCCAACAATAATCTGTCCTAGTCAGAACACACCTGGATAATTGTGTTTAGTTCTGGCTGCTATGTGTTTTAAGGAGGTTGACGAACTATACTATATCTAAAAGAAGACAACTAGGAAGGTGAGGGGACAGGCCACCATACCAAGTGAGGATTTGGAATGATTAATTCAGAGAAGGGAAGACATGGGCCAGAGGTGAGGTGGACTGGAGGGAACATATTAACTCTTTAAATGTTTGAATGGCTATCATGAGGAAGAGGGATCCTCTTTGTTTATTTGTGGGTTCCAGGGACAGAATTAGGATTCTCCAAGTTGCAGAGAAGCAAATTTTGACTAGCTCCTAGGAAAAACATTTGATGATTAGAGTTGTCCAAATGTGAGTTTCCCTTCATTAATGATATTCAAGTGAAGAGGTAGGATGTCCATTTGTGTGTGATATTGTAGAGAAGGTTGCAACTCAGATATGGGTTGGATTAGATGACTTCTGAGGTCCTTTCCAATTCTGACATCTTATGCTTTATGTTTCTTCTGTGACACAGTCGCTTATTAACAGCATAGGTTAAGATGGTGGTGTGACTGCAGAAACACACATCATCTAATAAGATAATGTAAACACAACTCTTTGCAGCTATAAGGTGTTAAATAAATGCATTATTATTGTTTAAGATCGTGTGTAAAATGTAAAGAGTTTGATCGTGGGTAAAATGGAAAGAGTTTGATCTGTCAGTCAGAGGACTTGAGTCTGAATCCCTGTTCTCCTGCTTTTGTGACCATCAGCAGTTCACTTCCTCTCTCTAGCCTTCAGTTTTCTCTTCTGTAAAATGAGATGACCCCCATTATCCCTTTCAGTTCTGCATCTTTGATCCTCTGGCTACAACTCTTAAGTCAGTTTTTTTTTCCACGTATAATTCATCATTACATATCTGAATTGATTGGGATCAAGCATAATCCTGGTGGGAAAGGGAAATTGGAGAGCATGGGAGAGAGCCTTGAGAGTCATGGTATAGAGATCATTATGTCATATCATACTAAATGATACACTGAAACATCTTGAAAATGTAATTCCAAGGCATAATAAGTATTCTACCCTGTTTAAGAGCGTAGAAGGATCTAATTTGTACAGTAAGTGGCTTAGGTAAGCTATACTTATGAATAGATGGGACACGTAAAAACAAAGTTCCACTCTATGATGTACTCTCAGCTATCTACTTGAGAAGAAACATCTGTCACAGATCAAGTATCTTCTAATAGAATAACTACTTGAGAAGTGTGTGATTTTTTAATTTTTTACAACTTCCAGTTATAGCAAAGGACTTAATACACGGATATTACCGTTAAGCTATTCATGAAATTTTCAATATAAATCCTTTTGATTGGAAGATAGGATTATCTATCTGTTAATTTTCTTTATTATTCTGTGTTGACTTTTGCTGGTTGTACTAACACATGGAAGGGATGCATCATTTTAGTTCATATGGTTAGAGTATCAAAGTAATGCAGCACTGAATCAAATCCCTCTTTCTATGACCAAAGGTTGAGCCTCAAATCACAGCCAGCTGTTATGCATGTGAAGCTGTTGATCATAAGGGAAAGTTAATAAGATACTGGTTGTGGTTCAGTCCATGTGAATCCATTACAATTACTAAAAACAACAACAATAACAAAACAGCACCATGACATGTCACTAATGCTGCTTTCGTTGGGGAGCATGTTTATTTTCTAAAATTTAATGAATATGGATTTTCATTTTGTAGGTATCTGTGTCAAACAAATATTTAGTCTCACTTCAGTTCTTAGGAAACAAATGTTCATTTCCATAACAAAACTCTCTACCATAATGCTTATTCTTATTGGTATTCAGAGCTCAGAGGATTTAGGTGAATTTTCATCAGGACAAGACTGATGAGAAACATAACAAACACCACCAGCTTTTATAGTATCTATCAGACATCAGGATCATTACAAAACTTTAAATACTAATGATGGTGTTCATTTAATTTGCTCATTCATTCAAAAATAATTATGGGGCACCTACTGTGTGCGGGACATGCTGTGATAAATAACGTGTCTTTGACCTCAAGAAACTTTCAGTGTAGTAGGTCAAAGTTATAACTAAAATTCACTTAAGTACCATCTATTCTATTTATTCTTTTTCTCTTGGAGTAGTTGATTAATAGTGTTTCAGATTGTGTGTGTGTGTGCACACACACGTGCATGTGTGTGTAAATAAAATGGGTGTATTCAGGAATGGGAAAGGGTTAGTTCAGACTGTATGCCAACATTCAAAGTAGATTTCATAAATATTGATCCAACAAGCACCAAAAATTTATTGCTATATTTTTGTAGAATATTGCTATATTTTCATTAATGCAGATATTTCCAGATATTCAGTGACATAAAGGAACAGGCAAAAATGCACTTTTAGCTTCTGATTTCCTTCAGTGGTTATATACTTATGGATTTCATGTAGATTGCTTCTGTATTAATTAGCTTTGCTTCCAATTTTTTTTGTTTCTTTACTTATAGTATGTGCTTATTTAACCATGTTTAAGGTATGCACTTAAAGATTCTTTCTTTAGTACTTTTTACTCCCATATTCTGCTCAGATAATTGATTCTTTCTGCGTGACATCATGTTGCTTTTTTCTTGCTCATATATCAGCTGTTTTTTTCTTTTTCTCTCCCTTTTCTTCTTTCTCCCCATCTTTTCTCCCTCCCCCCCTTTCCCTTTTCTCTCTCTCTTTTTTTTCTTTTGTCTTCAGCCTATTCTGCAAACTTGGAGTTCTTGTCAGGCATAGGATTTCACTGTTTGGTAAGGAGACCCTTGACAAATACCAGCATGGCCATCACTTGGTTTTCTTTGCCATTTTACATTGTGTTGTGTCTTGCTTTGTTGCATGAATGCATGGTTGCATGGCTGCATGCATGGTCATCATTGGCCAAAAGAATGTTTTCTAGGCTGACTTTACTTAGTAATTCCAAATGATGCAATTGAGTGTGTGGCAAGTTTTATTTGCTAGTTCAAAATAATTGAAATTTGAGGGATATTTTCAAAAGCTTAGAAGAAAGTGGTAGCTTCTGCCATATCCTGTTTTCATTGAGTGTAGAAAAAAAGTTTTACCTGTACTTTATTTCAAAATTCCGAAAATTGTACTGTACCTTATTTATGCTTTGATTTCAATGAATTAAAGTCCTATTATGAAGAAAATCCTGTTGTATGCAATCTCTAATTCATATAATTCCTCTATTTTCTTATGATATGAATTCCATTTGCATTCCAGATATTGGAGCTTAGTCATGAGCAAGTCTTGGTGAAAAAAATGGAGGGCAGGGAGGAGAACATTGTTACACCAGGCATTTTGTAGTTTCTGGCTCGGAAGAAGATATAGTTTACTGTCTTTTCCCAGATTTAAGTATAGTCACACATTTTCCATGGTCTTGTCTTTGGTCTAAGCTATTAGGGAACATTTTGCAATCTTGTGTTTCCCACTTTATTAGAGATGCTTTTGGCAGGTGCTAGAGCAAATTTGAACTACTTATCAATTTAGGATAGTTCCTGGATGATATCACTTCTAAAATGTTCTTTTTGATTCTCTGATAGCTATGCAATGCAGTTCCTGAACGTTTCATTCCATTCACAGGGAAAACTAAGTCTGTGTGTGTGTATATGTGTGTGTGTGTGTGTGTGTGTGTGTGTGTGTGTGTACCCATACATTATTTTGAAACTTTCCATTTCATGATGAGACCCATTCTTTTTCTGTTGGAAATAGTAGGATAACACTATTCATTTTCTAAAATTATTCTTTGGTGTTAAATTGTTATATTCAATGTCTTGTTTCCTTTAAACATCCTTGAATTTTGCATTTGTGTTCTTATTATTTTAGAAATCAATATGAGAATTATCTATAGAATAATATCTACTTAATTTACTTTAGTTTTAACTTATTAGCAGAGAGGAAAATTTTTATGAAAATTATTCAGCCTTTCTTTTAACAGTTATTTCATAATTCTCCCCTCTGTCCTGTTTCTAAGAGAATGGTCTAATAATACACAACTCTGTTGAAGTACATTTGTCAGCGTCACTCTGTGCCTCCTTGTGTCATAATATAATTCTAAATTGTGCTCTGTGGTGACTCATTTCCTTATACATTATGAATTCTTCTGTTCCTTGACTATCCGTTCCTTACTGTTACTTCCCTTTTGTGTCATTATAAAATTATTAATTGCAAAGAAACAAATCATAGAATTTTGAGCAAGGGATGATCAGTTCAGAAGTATGGTGTTGGTCTATTATTTATTCAAACTTTTTCTAACCCTCTTTAGTTCAGTTAGCCTTTTCATGCTTAATCTTATCAATTTTTAACTGTAAATAAGAACAGTAGACCTTCCTTAAAAATTTGTGGATTGCTCAGTTTTATATTATTTATCACATACTATTCTAGTATACATAGTGACAACTTCCACTAGAATTCTATAAAATTCTACAGTGTTCTGTTAATTCATTTTTCATACAGCTCTTACTTTATTTTTGAGAAGCCTTAAAATATGAAATATTAAAAATTAGATAATACTAGTATATGTATGTTACTAATGAATTCTGTGTAGATCAATTTTCAATAAATTTTCTCATCTAAATTCTCTAGGAAGTCTTTTTTTTTAAAGTGAAAACAGTGGTGAATCCTTTTGTAAAGCAAATAATTTTTTTTTTAAAACGAAGTCTCCAAAGTGTCAATTATGTAAATTTAGGTATTCTTAAAGTGATAAATGCCTATAAAATGTTATTTTTAACAGTCTTTCTTAGAATATCTCACATCATTTTTGCTTTTTTGTTATGATTATTATATTTATTATTAAATATTATTATAGTATATTAATAATTTCATATATAATATTTCATATTTTGTATCTTAAATTTTGACTGGTGCAACCTGAGTTAATTATAACTTTTCTTTGGTTAGAAATTATTTTTATGATCTGGATTTCAGAATCATAGACACAAATTCAAGTGGAACCACTTGAAGAAATGTATAGGTTACAATTATCTTTATAGTAGTAATTATAGCATGTGATGGTTATTTGTTGGATATTGTAATCACATTCCCAAGTTGGCTGTCATCTAACATCTATATTACCAAGTCTTATTAATTAACTTGATATGTGTCTACTAATATATATCAAACGAGGTTCCATTGAAACATATGTCTGTATACACACACATATATATGACCTTTTTTGGAGATTGCAATTAAGATGCTAAAATATCTTTTAAGTTAGTATCAGGAAAGGTAAATTATAGAAACAAAACTCATTTCACAGAAGATAAAAATTCAAAAGGGAGAAATGGCATCATATAGACAAGACATAAATGTTGAAGAATATATTCTGTAAATTAAAAATAAGTCCTGCCTTTGTATTTTGGGGCAAGTCTAGGTGGGCCATAAATGGTGATGATGGAGGCAAACCTTTCTGGTAGAGTTAGGCAGAAGTACATAGAAACCTTTTTTTCCCCCAGCATATAGGATCCACTTCATCTTGCTCATTTTTTTCACCATTTTTTCAGACTAGAAATTTTCTTTATCATTTTCAAAGAAGTGACATAGGAGACTTTTAAAAAATTTTTAATATAGTTAATATTTTAATTTTCTCCAATTACATGTTCAAACAGTTTTTAATACTCATTTTTAAAAAATTTTGAGTTTGAAATTCTCTTCCTTTCTCCCTCTCCTCCTTCCTTATTTAGAAGGCAAGCAATTTGATATAGGTTATACACGTGAAGTCATGCAAAACATATTTCCATGTTAGTCATGTTGTGAAAGAGAACACAGACCAAAAACCTCAAGAAAAATAAAGATAAAAAAGTATGCTTTCATTAGCATTCAGACTCTATCAGTTCTTTCTCTAGAGATGGATAGCTGTTTTCATCATAGGTCCTTTCGGATTGTCTTGGATCATTGTATTGCTAAGAGTAGCTAAGTCATTCATAGTTGATCATAGTACAGTATTGCTATTGATGTGTACAATGTTCTCTTTACTTGGCTCATTTCACTTTGTATCAGTTCATGTAATTCTTTACAGGTTTTTCTGAGAGCATCCTGCTCATCATTTCATATAGTAATATTCCATCATGTTCACATACCACAGCTTGTTCAGCCATTCCCCAATTGATATGGAATCTCCTCAATTTCCAATTCTTTGTCACCACAAAAAAGCTGCTATAAATGTTTTTGGGCTTGTATGTTCTTTTCCTTTTTGATTTTTATCTCTTTGGGATACAGATCTAGTAGTTGTATTGCTGGGTCAAAGGATATGCATAGTTTTATAGCTCTTTGGGCATAGCTTCAAATTACTCTCCAGCATGGTTGAATCAGTTCTCAACTCCAACAGCACATTAATATCTCAATTTTTCCACATCCCCTCTGTCATTTGTTATTTTCCTTTTTTGTCATATTAGCCAATCTGTTAGGTATGGATGGTACTTCAGAGTTGTTTTAATTTGCATTTCTCTAATCAATAGTGATTTAGAGCATTTTGATATAATAACTAGCTTTGATTACTTCATCTGTTCATCCTGTTCATATCCTTTGACGATTTATCATTTGGGGAATGGCTGTTATTTTTCATAGCTTTGGCTCAGTTCTCTATATATTTGAGAAGTGAGGCCTTTATCAGAGAAATTTGCTGTAAAACTTTTTTCACAGTTATGATTACTGTGTATTTCCCTCCTTCCTACTTTTCCCCCTGTTTTTCACACACTCTCTCTCCTTTTACCCTGTCCGTACTCAAAAGTGTTTTGCTTCTGACTACTGCCTCCCCTAATCTTCCCTCCCTTCTATTAGGACCGTCTTCCCACTCTCCATTCCCCCAAAACCACCTTTCACTTATCCCCTTTCCCTCATGCTTTCCTATAGAGTAAGATAGATGTCTGTACCCAACTGAGTGTGAATTAGAAAGTCCCAAATCTTTCCTCTATTTAGAAATCAGATTATCTGATATTGTGTTGTTTCCTTCGAATTAATTTTCCTTATTTGATTAATTGTTTTTAATGTATAAAAGTCTGTCTCCCCCTGTATTCAGGGTCCAAGCCTAAGCTGAGGAAGTCTGGTCCTGATTTCTTGGGCAGTTGGCATTCATTGCTTAAGAAATTGATATGCTTGGAAGATTGAGCCATTATTTCCTCAGTCATTTAATCTTTCATTTGCTACAGGCTCTCTTTGATCATGGCTTTCAAGTTGTCCAGAAATTCTCAAATTATTTCTCCTTGATCTGTTTTCTAGGTCGGTTGTTCTTCCAATGAAATATTTTACATTTTCTTCTACTTTTTAAATTTTTTTGATGTTATTTTATTGTTTATTGGTATCTCATGTAGTCATTAGCTTCCACTTGTACAATTCTAATTTTTAAGGGTTATTTTCTTCAGTGAGCTGTTGTACCACCTTTTCCATTTGGCAAGTTCTGCTTTTTAAGGAGTTCTTTTCAGTGGGTTTTTGTGCTTCTTTTACCATTTGGCCTGTTCTGTTTTTTAAGTTGCTATTTTCTTCAGTATTTTTTTTGTGTGCCTCTTTTAGCAAGTTATTGACTCTTTTTTCATGATTTTCTTGTATCACTGCCATTTCTTTCCTCAATTTTTCCTCTGCCTCTCTTATTTGATTATTAAAATCCTTTTTGAGCTCTTCCAGTAATTCTTTTTGGGAACTGAGACCAATTCACATTTTTCCTTGAGGCTTTGGACATAGCAGTTTTGGCTTTGTTGTCTTATTCTAAGTTTGTTTTGATTCCTTGTCACCATAATTATTTTCTATAATTAGGCTCTTTTTTATTGTTTGCTCATTTTCCAGCCTATTTCTCTTAACTTTTAATTTTATATTTAAGTTGGGTTCTACTGCCACGATGGAGGGGGCACCATCCTAAGCTTCAGGTTTTTCTGTGTAGCTATTTTCAGAGCTAGTTTGGGGTGGTGGTCCTGTAAGTTTTCAGTTTTTCCAATGTAATATGATCTAAGGAGAGGTATTTGCTGCACTCCTGGCCTATGCTCTGGTCTGTGCATCACAAGCACTCTTTTTAACCCTGGAACTTTGACCAAGGTCCAAGTTCCCCTGTGGCCATAAGCTCTGGTGTGCTAGTACTCCTAGCCCTGGGACTGCAACCCAGGACTGCCACCCAGATCAGAGGGTGGTCAGTGTAACAGAGTCCTCCACACAGTATCAGCAAAGAGCCACAGCTGACTCAGTTGCCCCCAAGGCCTGCTGCTAGTTTGTTGGAGTGCAATGTCCTCCACCCTTATCCTGGTCAGCAGACCTTTCCTGCCAGTTTTTTAAGTTGTCTTGGACTGGAAAATTGTTTTACCCCATTCTATTGTGGGTTCTTCAACTCCAGAATTTGTGTTGAGGCATTACTTAAAGTTGTTTGGAGGGGAACGAGGGAGACCTCAGGCAAGTCCCTGCCTTTTTTTCCGCTGTCTTTGCTCTTTCCCCCAAACAGAGTTATCTTGACAACCCCTCTTACTGCAGCCTAAGTAGGCTTGGGTATTTCCAGAACAAAAACCTCCATAACAAAATCAAAAGAACAGTGACATTGGTGGCACAGATGTCTGTAGAATAGGGCTTCAGTGCAGACTTTCTAGGATCCACATGGAAATAAGTTTTCTAAGTGTTATCTTTTCTTATAATGAAAAGGAGGTAGCAGGTAGCAGAAGTTCATTTAATTTGAGGATTATTTTATTTTCTTTACTTTTCCAAAGCCCCAATTTTTCTTTTGTTTTCTCAAATCTTAAAGATGAGGTTTTAGTCAAAGTTAGGAAAATAATCTATTTCATATAGATTTGGCAATTTTATTACAGAGAAAAATATATATTGTTTTCTGAAAAGATAATTGAAAACTCATAAGAAATAAATAAGTTTAAATATAAAATAACAAGTTATTTAAAGCTCTTCGGTTAACCATGTCATTGAACTTAATAGTGGCTTGTACACACTCATGTTAATCATAATGAAACTATAAAGATTTATAGTACTATTGAGTCAGCTCTGAATTATGCTGCTATTTCTTTAGGAGTCATACCCCCATTCCATTGGGGGTATTCTGGCAAACTTATCTCTTGTATTCATTCATTCTGCAAGCATCTATTAAGCAGCTTAGCTGCTGAATATACAAAGACAAAACAAAATGCTCCCTGCCCTCATTTTGGTTATATTTCATTGAAGAGAAGGAGATGTTGAATAATTTGAACACAGGTTCAAAAAGGAAAAAGAACACAAAATACGTAAAAAGTAAATGCAAAATAATTTCTGGAGTTGCATGAGCAGCTGGAATAGGCCTCATATAGGAGGTAGCATATGAGATCTACTTTGAAAGGATTCTGAGAGGCAGAGGCAAAGAGTGAATGTGTTTTAGACATAGGAGTAACTTGTGCAATGGCATATACAGGACATAGCAGAGGCCAATTTCACTGGAACGTAGCATTTGCAAAGGAAAGTAATGTGCGATATGACTAGAAATGTGGTCCAGAATCAGATTGTGATGAGCTTTTAGATGTAGAAATAGAGGACTTTGTATTTTAACATAAAAAGCAGAGGGAGCCTCTAGCACATCTTGAACCAGGGGGTGATTTGGTTGGATCTGTGTTTTAAGACTATCAGTTTGGCAGTTGTGTGAAGAATGGATTTAAGAGCAAGTGGTCTGGAGGCAAAGAGACCAAGCAGAAAGCTCAGTGAGAGATGATCAGGGCTTGAATTAGAATGATTGGGATGTGAGTGAAGAAGAAGTGATAAATTACAGGATCTCATGGCTCTGTCCTGAATCCTTTTCTCTTCTCTCTCTATACTATTTCACTGGAAGTTCTTATCTCCCATGGATTCTATTATCATTTCTCTGCAGATGATTTACCTAGCCCTAACCTCTCGCTTGACCTCTAATCTTAAATCTCCAAATGCCTATTGTACATCTCAAACTGGATAATTTCATACGTATCTTAAACATAACATGTCTAAAACTGAACTAATTATCTTTGTCCCCAAAACCTCCCAATTTTTAAATTTCCATATCCCCATTGAGAGCATCACCATTATCACACTGTCATGGTGACCCAGATATGCAATCTAGTTGTCATCCTCAGTTCCTAACTCTTTTCTCCTTTCCCACCCCAACCCCGCATATTTATTTAATCATTTGCCAAATCCTATTGATTCTACTTTCCCAGAATCTCTGATATAAACCCTCTTTTCTCCTTTGGCACTGCTACCATCCTGTTGCAGGTCCTCATCATCTCATGTGTGGACTATTTCAGCAGCCTTGCAGTTGATCTCCCTGCCTCATCTGACCCCACTTTAGTCTATCCTCAATTCAGCAGTCAAAGTGATCTTGCTCAAATGCAGGTCAGACCATGTCATCTCTACCCCTATTTAAAAAATTCCAGTGGCTCCTTATTACCTCCAAGAACTAATATGTCCTCTGGTTTTCAAAGCCCTTCATAACCCGGCCCCTTCCTATTTTTCCAGTCTCCTTATACACCTTAACCTTTTCCACATACTCCATGAACAAGTGACACTAGCCTCCTTCCTATTGCTCACATATATCACTCCATTTCATGCCTCCTTGTGTTCACTGATGATTCCTCATGTTTGGAATTGTGTCCCTTAACATCTAAACTTCTTCCAAATACAATCTCACCATCCACAGGAAACCTTTCTTGATCTCTCTTAATGCTAGTGACTTGTCTCTGAGATTACCTCTAATTTACCTTGTGTATCTCTTGTTGGTACATAATTGTTTGCTTGTTGCCTCCCCGTTAGACCAAACTCCTTGAGACTAGGGACTGTTTTTGCCTTTCTTTACATGTCCAACTCTTAGCACAGTGCCTGACACATAGTAGGTGTTTAATAAGTCCTTTTGACTTTGATTTATGGAGGTAGAATGTACAAGACTGGCAATTATTTGGATATGGTAGTGTGGAAGAAAAAGAAAAGTCAACGTAGACTATCAAGTTGGGAATCAATTTGATTAGAAGAATTGTAGTGCCCTCAACAGAAATAGACAGGTTAGGAAGGGAGAGAGAGGTGGTGGTGTTATAGATGCAATTTTGCCATATAATTCTGTAGGGAATTTTGAATTCTTCAGAAATGTAGCACAAAATTCAATCATCCGGAGTAGTTTTGTTCATCTCAAATAGAAACAGTTCCTTTTGGAGGCACTGATTTAGAAAACTACAGGTTAACATTATCTGTATTGTGTTTTTGTAATTATTTTGTCAAGCATTTCCCAATTACATTTTAATCTGGTTCTATAGCAGTTTGCTGACCAGTGTGATACCTTTGCTCCAGACAATATGCCAAATCATTAAAGATCTTCTGATGTATAAAAGATATCTATAGTGACAGTTATATGGATGATGGCTAAGAGAGTGAAGGAACTTTCTGATTAAGCTATGCCTTTTACAGCACATTTTGGGCCACTGTTCTGATTTTATATTTAGCTTAACTCCCTAGTTCTTAGAACTCCCTTTGAACTTACCTAGCAGTCATCTGTAAAATTCTAGATATAGCTTGGAACAGTTAAATATTTAGAAGTTTTCTGTTTTAAGTAAAATATCAGGTATAATTTTTTATATCTTTTCAGAATATTTAAATATATGTTTCAGTCACTTATTAATGGCATCTCAAGAATTGATTTGGATTTGAAAATAACTTTTATTTTGTCTATGATGTATAAGGCATTATGGTAAGTGGTTTATGATACAATGAAAAACTATAGTCCTTGTTGTCAAGGACTGTATTTTCTAATGGAGAATGTGACATATGCAATTAATATGAGATAAAGTATGATAGGAAGAAAGGAGACATGTAGATAAAATCTTTTAGGGAAATTTGAAAAAGGAGGGATCACTTTAAGCTGAGGTTATCAAGAAAAGCTTAATGGAAGACAAAACCACTGAGTTGAACCTTTGAGAGAGAAAATTGTTTTAATAAGCAGAAATAAAAAAGGAATGCATTCTGAGGGTATAATAAAGACATCATAGATGCATGGAGATAGGAGACGGCAGGATGAAATCAAAGTAAAACTTGGCTATGTGGTACAGGTGACTTATGTGAAGTAAGCCTAGAAAGGTAGGCTAGTGCCAGATTGTGGAGGCCTTTAAATAAAAGACAAAGCCATTTGTATTTTATCTTATAAAATCCTTTATCCTTTAACCAAAAGGGAGTCAGTGAAGGTTTTTGAACAGGGAAGGACATGTCCAGATTTGTACATTTAAAAGATTATTTTTGAGGCAGCTAGGTGGTACAGTGACTAGAGCTCTGGCCTTGGAGTCAGGAGTACATGAGTTCAAATCCAGCCTTAGACACTTAACACTGTGTGACCTTGGGCAAGTCACTTAACCCCGATCATCTCACAAAAAAAAAAGAAAGGAAAAAGAAGAACCAAGGATTAAAAGATTATTTTCACAGCAATGTGAAGAGTGGATTGCAAAGGGAAGAGATTAGAAGTAAGAAAGTCAGAAGACTGTGACAATTGACCTGAAAGGTTTATGAGGACCTTAGTTAGCACAGTACCAATGTCACTGGACAGAAAAGGATTGATGTGAAAGATGAGGAGATGACAAGATCAGGCAATTTTTTTTGATGTGGGTGGTGAGGGAGAGTGAATAGTAAATTTGGACTTTTAGTTTTTAATCCTTGTGACAGGGATGGTATTAGCGTCATCAAGAGAACAAGATAGTTGAGAAGAGGAGCAGGCTTAGGGATAAAGATGATTACTTCAGTTTTGGACGTGTTAATTTGAGATTTAAATTGAACATCAAAATGGAGATGGACTATACAAGACTGTGAGACTGGAGCTCAAAGTAAAGATCCTTTCTGGATATATAGATTTGGTAGTCATTTTGATAGTGCTATTGATCTTTGAAGCCATAGAAATGGAAGATATCACCAACAGAGAGTATAAATAGAAGAACAAGGCAGAACCTGAGATATATCTTAAGTTTCATCATCTATAAAATGATGGACTAGATGACCTCTGAGGTCCTTTCCACAGATCATCTAATACATGCTTGTGAGTTAGGAAGAAGAAGATGAAACAGTAAAAAAGATTAATAAGGAGTTATCAAACAGATAAGGGGAGTATCAGGGAAAACAGTGTTACAGAAACCATGTAGAGAGGTGGTAAACATCGGTTTCAAATGCAGCAAAAATGAAGAAAAGTTTCCTTTTAAGTTAGCAAATAAAATGTCTCGTGTGTTATACATATACACATAGATTGTGTAATATTTATCAGAGATCAGCAAACTGGTGGGTTAAAATTATGTTAACACTTCTTTCAGTTGAATAATTTGTTTAACTGATGGCTACTAGCTTCATCGAGGGCTATTAACAAATACTATCTTATTAAGCCTGGCAAAATAATAATTTTAATTTGGATTTGTTCCTTTATTGCTCTTTTTTTTTTAAACAGCATTGTAATATACTGTCTTTAATGTATGCTCACTCTTTCTAGAAACACACATACATACCCCCTACCCATATACACACAAACACACACAAGCGCACACACCTCCACTGAACTCTCTTTTAAAGAAAGAACAAAAATTGTTTCTCTCTCTCTCTCTCTCTCTCTCTCTCTCTTTTCCCTCCCTCCCCCTCTTCCCTCCCTCCCTCTCCATTTACCTCTCCCTCTCCTCCTTCCTCCCCTGTGTGTGTGTGTGTGTGTGTGTATATATGTTGTGGTGAAAATTTATCAATATTAATATTTTCTATTTATATAATGAATTATATATATAAATATAATTTACATATATGGAAGGGATACTTATGAATAATATATAATTGTGTATGTATGTGTACACAAAATACATATTTAAGTCTGGATCTGAATTTTAGATATATTCATTAGAGAAATATGTGTTTGTTAGATTATATGTTATATCTGAATTTAGCACTTTTCAAGCTTTCCTGTCAAATATGCAAGCTAGAATATCATTGTGCTCTCACTCCATAGTCATTTAATGGATATGAAAGAAATGTGTCCTTAATTCAAATGTAATTTCTCTTCCTACCAGATTTTTAAAAATATTAATTTTTTTCTGTCCAAATCTAAAAGTTAGGGAGTAAAATTACTATTTCTCTATATATCTCCACATTTTTATGGGTGGTATGTAGTAGAATTTTTGGCACATTGTTAATAATTAAGCATATATCTATTTTATTATAGCTAAATAGATAATATATACATATATGATACACGTTTATGTTGCCAAGGGTAATAACTTCAGCGTTCTGTATAGAAATAGTAGAGAAGATGTGATTTTTAAGAAAAAAAAATAAGCTAGTAAAAAGAAAAAAGACCTTGTCTTCTTGTTCTTTCTACAGGAAAGTCAATATTCAGAATTTATTGCGTTATAATATATAAGCATTATAAAACATAAAGGCTTTTAGTTGAGCTTTTAGATGACCTTGATAAATTTTGAATATTGAAGAGATTGTGTTCTCACCATAACTCTACAGAAACATTTAGGAATTAAAATGCCATTGTCTCTATTGACCATAAAAGCCTTATCATAACATTATTTTTGTTACTTTGTCTCATAATGAGGGTCTCATCAGAATAAATTATACAAACCTAATAGAATCATTGGTTCTTAAAATCGTCTATGATATAAAGACTTGCATTTTTAATTTTTCAAAAAATTACCTTGAAAGTAAGTTAGCTTTCCAAAAACTGGATCAGCAATTTATTTCTATGGTGCTTTGGGAAAAATCTTAGGAATAGTTGATTTTTTTGTTTCCATTGGAAGGAATAAAAGGGAAGTGAGGTCAAGGAGAGTTACTTACATCTCCAAAAAAGGTGAACTGAAAATCTAACAAAATTTTACCATTTATTATGTCTATTGTATAAGATATATAGAAAGATAAATAGATATTGTTTATTGCCTTTCTCCTCCTTTTCTCAGCTTATATACCTGGGCTTACCTCAGGACCTGAACCTCAGACATAAGTCTCTCACTTCTACAACTCAATCCAGCACCTATGGCCCAAGCACTTGATTTAAAAAAAAAAAAAACAAGGCCCACTATTTGCTGTTATAGGATTATTGAAGGTATGACTTGTAGACAAAAGTTATACTATGGATGACAAACTTCCATTTCTTACTCTTCCAATCCCAGTGATACAAAATTGCCATCTGTATGTTCAAAAACAATTTGCTATCACCACTTCCTTGTCTCACATCCCTATCTGCCTCACCCACACTTCTTCCATGGAATACCTGACTTCCTCAGAAGACTCTGTATCCATAGTTATCCTTGACAATACTGTCTGCACCTATTGTCATCCCAGGCACATTGGTCCAGAAGGAAGATTTGGTATAAACCTTGCTCCCCATTGCCACTTTAATTCCCTCTCTCAAGTGCCATCGTTTAGCAACCTTTCATATTTTGAGGTTTACTCTATCCAGATATATCACTCAATAGAGATCCTAGAGGTAAGTTATATCTAATACTATCCCTTAAGTCATTCTTCCTCCTTTCTCAAGGAGTTTCAATTCCTTTCTCTAGTTCCTATCCTTATACTACAGACTGTTGTTATATATGATATTGCCTCAAACATTCTGACCTCCTAGTTCCTCTTATTTCTCGACTTTCATGAATTCATTCCACCTCAGTCTCATAAGCTAGTCACAAATCCTTCATCAATAATTCTGAAATGCCTTTATCGGACCATAATCTGTCATTTTAAATCTTACTATTCCTTATGCCTCTTGAAGCTATTCTTTGTCCTTATGATCTCTAGTTCTTCCACTTCTCAGTTTTATCCTAGCTATCACCTCTGTTCTTCACTTTACTTTTCTCCCTGCTTAAAGTTGACCCCATAGTGGACTATTTCAGCATAATGCTATCTTTACTTCATTGTTCTTTCATTACTTATGCCTTACCAAACTCCCTACCGCTATATGATTTCACAAATTGTAGCACTGCCAGAAGAAGTCACACATCTCTACTGATTGAGCCTTCTACAAATTTTATTATCTTATCTCAACTCTCTCCTCACTGTACAATCCTTTTACTCCCCAGATGGATGTTCTGTCATATTTCCATCACAGGCTATTTCAAATATTCTTTTCTCTTCTTAAGCATCTAACACCTCTTCTCTCTGACCTTTCCACTCTCAGCTGAGTATCTTGCCTCATACTTTACTGAGAAAATGAAAGCTATGCTCTTTTAGCTCTCTCTTGCCCTCTTCTCAAAAAACCTTGACATCAATCAATGCATTTATTAAGGAATTTTTATGTGCCAGGTACTATGCTAAGTTCTGTGTATATAAAGACAAAAGCAAAATAGTTCCTACCATCAAGGAGCTTACATTCTAATGATCATGTATAGGTATATGAAAATAACATAAAAAACAGATGAAAAGTTAATTTTGCATGGAAAAATAGGCAGAGCACAGTATAGGAAAAACCACTTAAAGAAGGAAAACATAAATTCCAAGCGGCAGAGGTGAAGAGAGAAAACATTCTGTTCGTATAATACAATCAATGCAAAGGCATAAAGACAGAAAAGAGCATAATAGATGTAAAAAATAGTAAAAATGCAAATATAAATGGATCATAAAGTACATGGAGAGTAGCAGAGCATAAAAAGAGTGGAAGGGTTGGAAAGAACTAGATTGTGAAGAGATTTAAATACCAAACAGAGAAGTTCATATTGGATCCTAGAAATAATAGGGAACAACTGGAAATTTATTGAATAGGGCTGTGACATGTTCAGACCTGCACTTTAAGAAAATCACTTCATCATTTCTCTGAAAGATAGATTAAAGCAGAGAAAGATGTGAGGTAGAAAGCCTAAGTAGAAGGCTATTACAGTAGTCCAGGAGGGAGAAAATGAGGACTTGACCAAGAGTGATAACTATATGGTAGACAGAAGGTGATATATGTGGCAGATATTGGAACAGAAATGAGTGAAGAATCAATAATGGCAACAAGGTTATGAGAATGGGTGAATGAAAGGCCCATCAGCAGTACTAAGGAAGTTCAGAAAGGGGATGAGTTTTCAAGGAAAGATAATGAGTACTTAATTAGAAAATGTATTTGACATGCCTCCAGGACATCCAGCTGAAATGCCCGGTCGGCAGTCATATCTCAGGAGAGATTCTAGATATATACTAGATATATAGATAAGGGAGTCTTATGAATAAAGATGATAATTGAACCTATGGAAGATGATGATGCTACCAAGCGACAGAGTATAAAGACAAAAGAGGCATAACTTTGAGGTATGCCCACGGTTAGTGGGCGTGGTATGGATGAAGAACTAGTAAAGAAGACTGAGAAGTGCTCAAATATATAGGAGGAAAACCAGATGGGAGCAGTCATTAAAATTCAGAGAGAAGAAAATGTTCAGGAGGAGGTAGTCAACAATGTCAAATGCTGGAGAGAAGTCTGAAAGGATGAAGACTGAGAAAAAAAAATTAAAATCAGCAAATAAGAGATTAATGGTAATTCTGACAGCAAAGTGGCACAGTGGATAAAGTACTGAGCCTGGAATCAGGAAGACCTTAGTTCAAATCTGGTCTCGGATACTTACTAGCTATGTGACCCTGGGCAAATCATTTAACTCTGCCTCAGTTTCCTCATCTTTAAAATGAGCTGAAGAAGGAAATGGTAAATCATTCTAGTGTCTTTGCCAAGAAAACCCCAAATGAGGCCTGAAGAGTGGACACAACTGAAATGACTGAACTGGAAAGAGCAGTGTCATTTGAGTGATGAGAGCAGAAGCTGGATTGCAGAGAAGAAAAAAAAAGTGAGAGGAAAGAAAGTGGAGGCAGTGAGTAAAGACAATTTTTTAAGGAGTTTGGCTGAGAAAGAGAGAAGAAATACAGGATAAGGAGTATTGCAGGACTTAGAATTTTTTTTTTTTTAAGAAAGGAGGAAACATAAAGAAAGTGGAGGCAGTGAGTAAAGACAATTTTTTAAGGAGTTTGGCTGAGAAAGAGAGAAGAAATACAGGATAAGGAGTATTGCAGGACTTAGAATTTTTTTTTTTTTAAGAAAGGAGGAAAAATAGGTATGCTTTTAAGTGGCAGGGAGGGAAAAGCAGATAGGGAGAGATTGGAGATTAGAGAATAATAGTACGGGCAATATTCTAGAGAAGATGGAAAGGGATGAAATCTATATCAACATATAGGAGGTTGACTTGGTGAGAAAGGCTGCTTCTTCATTAGAAACAGAAATTAAAAAAAGGAAGTAGTGGGGACAAGGTAATATTAAAACATGTCTGCAGTTGAGGTATAATGGGTTCTAGGAGTTAAGCAGATTGAGGAAATAGGAGGTTAGGGCATTTAAGGATACGTTATAATGCATGTTGAAGGTATGTATGAAGGTAGGTGTTGCTGGAGACAAGTTTCTGGCTGTTAGCCAGAAACTGCACTCATTAAGAAAAGAGCAAGAATGTCCTGGGGGTCAATAGATGATAGCGCCAGGATGAGGATAAATGTAATTTGGATAGATTAAGCTTCACTTCCTTTCCTCCTTTTCACTGGTCTTTGATGAAGTATTAACCCTTCTCTTCATCTTAAAAAAAAACAACAAAAAAACCCTCACTTGACCTTGTTTCTGTTCCCTCAACCTACCATTTTTATATCTTGCCTCCCTTCCACAGTGAACTCCTAGAAATAGCTTCTTTCATTCCCTTCTCTCTAATCATTCATTTCTCAACCCATTTTGCCTGTTTACCTCATTCAACTGAAACTGCTGTCTCCAAATTGCCCAGTGATTTCTTAATTGCTAAATACAATGACCTTTTCTCCTTTCTCATTTTTATTGACCTCTCTGCAGCATTTGAAACCACTACTTACATTCTCTTCCTAGATATTCTCTCTTCTTTGGGTTTTTGTAATATTAATCTCTCTTGGTTCTCCTATCTAACCACTCCTTAGTCTCCTTTCTTGTGTCATCATTCATATCACACTCTCTAAATGTGGGCATACTCTAAGATTCTGTTTGGGGACCTCTTCTGTCTTAAATGCATTCTCTATTTCCTCATCAATTTCCGTGGGTTCACTTCTATGCAGGTGACTCCCCGATATCTATCTACATCTATTCATAGTCTCTTTCCAGAACTTCAGTTCTGAATCACTGATTGCTGTTAAATATTTTAAACTGAAGATCCTGGAGAGATCTGAAACTCAACATGTCTAAAACAAAACTATTTGTGTTTTCTCAAAAACTTACTTCCCTCTCTGAACTTCTCTATTTTTGTTGTATTCACTATCATCCATCTGGTGTCTCAGGTTTACAACCTCAAAGTCATCATTACTCTCTCAGACCCCACATATCCAACCAAGTTTTGTCAATTCTACCTCCACATCTCTTACATAAAGTAATGCGTAGTTCAAGTCTTTTATCATCCCTCACCTGGACTATTACAACTTCCCCTTAAAGTACCACTTTAGTTCAGACCCGTATCACATTTCATCTGTATTTTTGAAACAGTTTCCTGATTGATTTCTCTGCCTCAGTTCTCTCAGCATCCTGTACTTTATTGACAAATTAATTATTTCTCTTTTTTCTTTTTTATTTATTTTAAACTTAAATGGAAAATGAAATAAAAAGAACATTTCAATGTACACAGGAGAACATAAGGGAGGATTCAATATAAAACCATAAATTTCCATTTCATAGAAACCTATGTAATACATCTTACACATTGTTTTCAAAGCAACTCAGCTTTTCTGTGCTTCTTTCTGGGTTTTCTTTTGTTCCCTGTTATGCGCTTTGTATTTAATCCCCCCCAGTAGAAGGCTATAATAAAATAGTTTTTCTTAAATAGAAATCTGACCATGTCAGTCCCTTTCTCAACTCCATTGACTTCCTATTGTCTCTAGGATAAAATAAAGTCCTCTGTTTGTCTTTTAAGGCCCTTTGCAAGCTGGCTCCAGCCTATCTTTCTAGCTCTTATTGAACTTTATTCCCCTATCTGCACTCTTTAATACTGACAAATTGGCTTTTTTTTTTCCATTTCTCACACATGACCTTTCATTTCTTATTTCTGTGTCTTTGCGTGGCCTGTCATTTGTTCCTGGAATGTACTCACTCCTCACCTGTGCCTCTTAGAAAACCTAGTTTCCTTAAAATCTCAGCTCAAATAACACCAGTTATATCACACTTTCCTAATCCTCCGTTTCTACTGCTGCCTCCCTCCCCCAGTTAGCTTGTATTTATTGTGTGTGTGTGTGTGTGTGTGTGTGTGTGTGTGTGTGTATTATGGCACTTATTTTACAACTACTCAAGTTTCATATGTATTTTGTATATTCCTATGTAAGTGCATATTGTCTCTCCATGTGGAATGTGAATTCTTTGAGAACAGGTCCTATTTCGTTTGTGTCTTTGTAGCCCCTAGTGCCTAAATATAGTCGCTACTGAAGAAGTGCTTGCTGATCAACTAATAAATTAGAAATAGAAAATTGCATGAATATACCCTATCAACCTTTTAAATTCTAACAGTTTCCCACCAGCCTTTTCTGCTCTTACTAATGGCAGAGATATGAGGCATTTGGTTAGTAATTTTAGTAAGTAAAAGAAGTAAACTATCTAGTCTGTATATTCAATTGTATTTTAAATTCTTACTTTCTTAAAGAATCCTTTTTTAGGATGATAGCTGGGAGAGATATTACGTACCATCTAGCCCAAGGGACACAGTGGCAGAGCTACATTATGATTTTTTTTTCAGACCTCTCAGTCATGCTGTTCAACTTAGTTATTGAGCATATAATATAAATTAAAGTTTGGAGCAAGCTCAAATTCTCTTCTATTCTTTTGTTTCCTTTTCTTCCCTCCTTAACTATAATGTTAGATTGAGATGTTCCCATTCAAATTTGTTCTTTATCTAATAGAGCTTTGAAGGAGAATGGGAGAGGATATTTTTTAATACGTTAAAATGTCTGTCAACCAAAAGTTAGCATTGTATGTCATGGGAAGACTTAAAAGCCTTCTTAGTGAATATAGCAAATTGCCTTTTCTTTGCTGTGATATGACATATTTTTAAAAATATGAGTAGCTAGGTGGTGAAGTAGAAGACCAAAGTTCAAATTCATCCTCAGACTAGCTGCATGACCCTGGGCAAGACCCTATTTGTCTTAGTTTCCTCATTGGTAAAATGATCTGGAAAAGGAAATGGCAAACCACTCCATTATCTTTGCCAAGAAAACTCCAAATGGAGCCACAAAGAGTCAGACAACTGAAAAACTACTGAACAAAAACAGTATGAGAAGAGAAATAATTTGAAGACATAAAGATAGGGAAAGGGGAGGAAAAATTATCTGTATTTGCTGATGATATGATAGTTTAAAATCCCAGGTAACTAGCAAAGAAATAGTTGAGACAAATAATAGGGTCAATAAAATATAAGTATTGGGTATTCCTATATAGCAGAAAGAATTCAGGAGGAAATTGGTACATTCTTGTTTGTGTTAGTCTGTTGAAGCACACTCAATTCTTGTATATATATATATAATTACAAAATGTGACTTAAAGAAATAAAGAACAACTTTTAAAATTGAAAAGATACTCATTGCTCATGGCTTGGCCATGCCATTATAATAACGACTATAATACTTCCAAAATTACTTATGTGATCCAGAGTATCCCCAAAGTCATAGCACAGTTTTAGGCTTCAATAGCTTTAAAGTTTTAATAGCTTAAACTTACGCTGAATTTTTTGGACACTATAGTTTAAAATTTGGAAGTAATAGTCTTCTTTCAGTCCTCCTTTTTCATCATTTCACTTAAATTTCTAGATCTTTTGTTCCTCCAATTGAATTTTATTATTTTGTTTAGATCTGTGAAATATTCCCATGTTGCTTTGGCATAGCTCCAAATCTTTAGTTTCAAGACAAAGTATTCTGTGGGAGGAAGTAAAAAGGGCACTGTAATTTACAGCCTCCTTAAATAGAATAATGTGACTTCACCACTACAAAAGCACAAAGCATGAGTTTGGGAAGAAGTTCAGGGCCTCCTATACTTAAGTGGAAATTGTGATGTATGTGTTGCTAAAGCAGTAATTTATGAGATGTTTCTATAAACATAAACACTACCTTTAATTATATAACTTATTATTGATAATGCCAGGAATAAGCATACCCATTTTTAAAGGAGGATTTGTTGATTACATGAACTGGAAGAGGAAGTTTCATGCAAGTAAGGAATGACTAAGCTATATATCAACAGAATTTGCCTCATTACTTTGAGTATGTCATTTCATTTCTATCAGATTTCTCATCAATAGGAAATATAAATGTATATATATTACATTCATATATAATAATGTATCTCCATGCATATTGAATATATTTTCTGTGTTCTATATGTGCCTATTTTGTATTTATAGATTATTATAGTCAATATACTCTATGGTTCCTGGATAAAAGGCATAAAAAGAAAGTAGTCATTTTCTATTACCTTCAAAGAGATTTATGGGTTTCAAATATCTTACCAGAGAGAGAACTTGATTCCTAAAAGATTTGCCTACACTGTCATGGGGCAATAGATCAGCTTCTTCCACTTCTGATGCTTTCTTGCATGATTGGTCTCTACCACATGAAAGGGCTTAATATGTTTGAGATGAATACCATGAGAATACAGATAAACAAGGATTAGTTAAAATGGCATTTATGTGAGCTCAGGTGAAACCGGGATAGCCTGAATTAAGCTGCAATTATGAGTGCTTCTTGAGTATGTTGGCTTTCTGATGAGCAATGCTCTATTGCTTACCTACCTGCATCTGCATCTCCACCATGAAATAGACAGTGTGCATGGTTTTCAACTTGACTGTAAAGTCATTACCACTGAATCAGTGTGCTGTGTGATTTACTGGCCATTTTAATCCATAATCATTTTGAAAAACAAGCAGAAAAAAAAGGAATGAGTGTTTTGTGTATCTGCAGGGTAATTAACAGATCACTTTACTTCTTGTTTAGGAAATGATGCCTCTTCAATTGTCAACTGCCTTCATATTTTGGGTCAGACTTTGGATGCAAGGTAAAAGAAATATATTATATCAAAATAAGTGAAGAGTGTTATGTATAAAAATGTTGAAAGGGGGCTATTTATTACAATCTGGAAATTTTAGGAGACTGAGCAGTTACAGATTGTATTAGTCCATTTTTGGAGACCCTCCTTTCACCTTTATAAGTCTGTAAGTATTTGTTAACTATGAATATTGCATGCATTACAAGGCAGATTAATAGTTCCAAAATAGAGTATAGCTTGTTATTTCAGCTGTGGCTAGGGATTCGATTTAATTCCGTTTGAAAAATAACTACTATGTATAAAGTACTGTGCTATTTACCAGGGGTAGATAAAAAGAAGTAAAATGACATATTTTTACTCTCAAAGAAAATAAAGCCTTCTATCAGGTATAAAACATAAATACAAATATGATATAAAGTGATATTTAATAATGGCAAGGAAGAGACCATATAATTTGTTGTAAGAGAGTTTTTGGAAGTATCACAGGCAAATCATGGAAGGCATCTTCTCGGGGGTTGCACCTGAGCTGTGCCTTGAAGGAAGAAAATTATTTCAACAAATATCAACATAGAATATACTCCTGGTATGGGGGATGTCCTTTGTGAATGCAGGGAATGAGGAAAGTATAAGATGAGGCAAGAGTAGGGCAGCTAGGTGGCACAGTGGGTAAAACATTAATCCTGGACTCAGAAAGACCTGAATTCACATATTGCCTTACACATTTTACTAGCTGTGTGCCCCTAGGCAAGTCATTTAACCTCTCTCAGTCTCAGTTTACTTATCTATAAAAGAGAGAGACAAATATTTCATACCTTCTAGGATTGTTTTGAGTCTAAAATGAGATATTTGTAAAATGCTTGACAAATCTTAAAAGGTTATATAAATACTAAATAATATTATTATGGTTTAATGGACAGAGCATTATTGAATTTAGAGTTGGTTTGAATTCTAGTTCTGAGTGACCTTGAGAGAGTAATCTCTTTGGCCTTGGTTTTCTTATCTGTAAAGTAAAGGATACTGATTAAATGATTTCTAAGATCCCTTCTAGCTTTCCCTTCCTAGCTTGATCCCTTCCAATTTTATTCCATTTTGTTTTCTAATTTGTCTGGAATATATGTGACGGTGAGTAGCATGATAAAAGGATATTGGACTTAATAAATAAATGGTCTTAAATGTCAAGTTAAACATCTTATATTTTATCTCATAGGCAATGAGAAGCCACTAAAGTTTTTTTGAGCAGATGAATGACCATAGATCTGTATATTAAGGAGATTATTTTGGCAGCTCTGTGAATGGTGGACTAGAGAAGGGAGAGACCAGGAAATTATTTCAGTAGTCCAGTTCAAAGGAAATGAGGGCTAGATTTGTAGTGAAAATGGAGGGTAGAGGCTGGAAACACAAGACATAGTGGATGTGGAACTGATAATGATCCAGAGGAAGTGAGAGGAAAAAACAGGATGACAGGTTTCAAGCCTCAGTGGCTGTGCTGTCACCCAACATAGGAAAATTTGGAGGAAGGAAGGAGTTCATGGGGGAAAACAATTAGTTCACTTTGGTATATATGGAGTTTGAGGTGCTAAAGCAACATTCAGGTATAGGTAACCAGTAATCATTTGACAATATAAAATTGGCATTCAGTGGAGAGACTGGGGCTTAGAGCATAAAGTTGAGAGTCATCTCAAGTGATGTTTGAAGTCATGAGAGTAGAGTTCATTCCAAGGAAGAAGGTGAGTAGAGACTTCTCTTTCAAGAAGTTAGGAAGGACAAAGTATATAACCAGAATTGTAATGTGATTAGTAAAAAGAAAGCTTATCAACTAAATCCAGCTGCAGAATAATTGGCATCATTTGGCCCTCTGGACTTAGATTTGCTTACCATTTGCTTAAATCATTGAAAATAAGATTTAAACTTTAAAATTATTCTATAATATCTCTTATGTTATAGTGTTTAACAACTTATTTTTATTTTACAAGAGTTTGGGAAGGAATGGATAATCAGTTTATTATTTAGTCTAACAGACTCACAGCAATACCTATTGAATATCTCTTCTTTGAGATAAATATCCAATTGTGAATATTTTATTTTCTTTCTCTTTAAAAATAAGATTTGTAGGTGCCCCTTATAAGAGGAATTGTGGCTTACTCTAAGTAGTTTTTAATACTTTTTGAAGAAGTATTTTGAAGAATTCATTCAAGTTTTGTCTGATTTAGAATGAGTGGAATTAGCTCTTTGCAGTTCGTGCCAACCATGGGGATCTCCTGGGACAACTGGCACGAGTGCTGCAAGACCGGGGACAAGCATAAGCCCTACCCCAAGAAGCACAGGTATGAGTTGGGCTGCTGCCCGCCAACACCAAGATGGGCCCCTGCCACATCCACACCCTGCAAGTTCAAGGAGGCAACAAAAAGTACCGGGCATTAAGGCTGGACATGGACACCTTCTGCTGGGGCTCCGAGTGTTGTACCAGCAAAACAAGGATTATTGATGTGGTCTACAATGCATCCAACAATGAGCTGGTCTGGACCAAGACACTGGTGAAGAATTGCATCGTGCTCATTGATAGAACCCCGTGCCATCAGTGGTATGAGTCCCACCATGCCCTGCCCTTGGGCCAGAAGAAGGGAGCAAAGCTGAATCCTGAGGAGGAAGAAATTTTACATAAAAAGTGGTCAAAGAAGATCCAGAAGAAATACGAGGGGGGTGCAGCTAGGTGGCACACTGGATAGAGGACCCGCCCTGAAGTCAGGAGGACCTGAGTTCAAATTTGGCCTTAGACCAAACACCTGACACTTACTAGCTGTGTGACCCTGGGCAAGTCACTTAACCCCAATTGCCTGGAAAAAAAAAGAGAGAAAAAAAAAAGAAATGTGAGGAAAGGAAGAAGAATGCCAAGGTCAACTGAATTCTGGAGGAACAGTTCCAGCAGGGCAAGTTACTTGCCTGCATCGCATCAAGGCCAGGCCAGTGTAGCAGAGCAGACAGCTATGTGCTGGAAGGCAAAGAGCTTCAGTTCTACCTAAGAAAGATCAAAGCCCGAAAGGGCAAATAAACCCTAACTTCAACATTCTCTAATGGAATAAATCCCCAGATGGTTAAAAAAAAAAGAATGAGTGGAATTAAAGTTATATTTTTTTTGTTTGCATAAAGATTATGAACTGCCTAATAGACTTTAGTGGTTAAGAAATTGCTTAGTCTCTTGCTTAGAAATATTTGGTTAAGTCTATTATGTAGGTTACATGAAAGGATTTAGGATATACAAAGTATTGTTCCAATAGACTTGTGAAGCCTTTCTCACATTTAAAAAATGTTTTAAAGGTTGTGCATGATTCTCTTTTAAAAATGAATTTTAAGGGGCAGCTAGGAGGCGCAGTGGATAGAGCACCGGCCCTGAAGTCGGCCTGAGTTCAAATTCGGCCTAAGACCAAACACTTGACATTTAACTAGCTGTGTGACCCTAGGCAAGTCACTTAACCCCAATTGCCTAAAAAGCAAAAAAAAAAAAAAAGAATTTTGTTTTGGCTCAGTGGATTATTCAGCTTGAGACATCAGATGAGAGAACAATAGATTTTGTTTGTATAATGTTTCACCTGATGAGAAGATATAAACAACTTTGTATTTTTGTATTTATTACCTAGGACTGTGATGAAGACTGGCATGGAGAGTGTTAAAACAGCATTGAGGGCATTTTTGGATAATGCAGCTGAGGATTTGGAAAAAACCATGGAAAATCTTAAACAAGGACAATTCACTCACACCAGGAACCAGCCAAAAGGAGTGACTCAAATTATTAATTATACCACAGTGGCTCTTTTGCCAATGCTGTCCTCATTGTTTGAACACATTGGACAGCATCAATTTGGAGAAGACCTAATATGTATGTATAGTATCTCTTACAAAGATATTGAAATATCATTTCATTATAATCAGGGATTGTAAAGGCAGTATATTTGTTTTTTACAGTGAATCCTTTTCATAGGACATGTTACCTCAACAAGCCATACTGTATATTTTAAAAATTTTATCTTTGATTTTTACCACATTTAATTTTATAAATTCTATAGCTAATCACAGACTTTGAATTGTGCTCACAAACTTATAATTTTGATACCTAGGGAAATGAGTACCCTCAAGTCAACTTTGTAATTCCTGATGTGAAAATAACACATTAAGTAATTGTTACCAATACTTTAATTGTACTGTTTTGGTCAGTAAAACAACAGTACTGTTATGGTTGACATTAGATACACCAGACTGTTCTGCTTGCCTCTCTTCTTCCTCATTTGTTTGACCTTACCTTGATGGAGTCACTTATCTGGGGCTCAGTTTCTACTTCACAACAACGATGACAATAAAGGGTTAGATGATTTAAAAGGTCCTTTCTAGTTCTAAATCCTGTAATCTTATATATGCTTATTTAAAGCCATAGACAAAACAATTTGGAGCCATTTGGTTGTTCATAGTGGTTGTCACAGACTTCCCATGCATTATTTAATCACACAAAATATAAATAAGCTACACTTCCTTTAAATGTTTGTTCAAGTTGTTGAAGCCAATAATTCTATATCTTTATTAATTATGTTCCCTGTAGCAAATTGTATCAGGGATAGATAGGAAAACCAAAGGTTATTACCCTTTCCTTCCTCTTAAACATCTTGCTTTTCTTAATCATTGACATTATGTTTGATGTTATGAGTTAGAGTATGGTCAAATAAATTTGGATGTCTTTGTGCTTCAGTACTTCCAATCTTAAAGTGAAAGATAACAGTATTTCCTGAAGTGTAATAAAGAGTATTATTAATAATACAGTTTGAACTCCTTAAAATATATTGTTATTACCAAAAATGTATCATTATATTTTATGTTTTAGCTGTATTTTTCTTATTCTTTTGTTTTTAGTTGTTAGTTTTGCATTGCTTTAAAGTTGTGATTTCTTTGTATTCTAAATTTTCTTGAATTTCACGTAGTCTTGAAATTTATCATTTAAAAGCTGATATTCTTCATTTTTTTAGTGGAAGATGTACAGGTTTCTTGTTACAGAATCCTGACTAGCTTATATGCTCTGGGAACCAGCAAGAGTATCTATGTGGAAAGGTAAGATGAAAAATTATTTTGATACAAACTTACATGTACAATAAATATTATGTTACTGTTTTAGAATATGTTTTTCCTTAGTTATAGACTTGACTAACACTAGACTTAAATTTTAAAATTAGATTGATAACCTGAGGTATTAGGGAGATATTAGATGTTCTCTAAGCTAACAACCTACTGAAATGAAAAGAACATTTGAATTACAAGCAAAAAGTTAGCAAGACAAAGCAAATGCAATCATAAATGGAACATGTATTTGTTTTGGTTGTGAGATCTATCAAAAGAACTGATAGAATCTTGCAATCCATTACATCACTATACATAACAAAATTCAGTTAATTTCATTAAATATTTATTAAGTACCTACTATGTTCACTACTAATAAATTATTTAAGATTCTCAGGTTGGGTATGAAGTAAATCAAGTCTCATCTGCAAACACTGGGAATTGGTTTAGCTAAGAGTACAGAGGTCATAATAACACAAACATTTGCTTAGATGAAAAAGAAACCTGTTTATGTTATTTGTTACCACCATGTCATATGGGCATTCTAAAGCTAAGGTTATAAATGGTGATATTCTTGAACAAAAAGGAATAAAAAGTATTGACCAGATCTCTCTTTTGAGGAGGGAGGAAAAGAGAGAAAAGGGACTCCTATTTTGAGTAGAAGTCCATCAGGAATGAAAAGACTACCTAATTCCTAAAGACTAATAATAACCATTCACATTTGGCATGATAGAGTACAATAGTTGGAGTTAGGATGAGTTGAAATCTCTTTGGGATACAAACTTAGTAGTGGTATTGCTGGGTCAAAGGGCATGTACAATTTTATAGCCCTTTGAGCATAGTTCCAAATTACTAACCCATAATGACTGGATCAGTTCACAAGTCCACCAACAGTGCTTAGTATATCAATTTCCCACATCTCCTCCCACATTTGTCATATTCCTTTTCTCTCATATTAGCCAATCTGATGGGTGTATGGTAGTTTAGAGTTGTTTCAATTTGCATTTCTCTAATCAGTAGCAAGTTAGGGCATTTTTTTATGACTATAGATAGCTTTGATTACTACATCTGAATACTTTCTGTTCATATACTTTGGCCATTTATCAAATGAGGAATGGCTCTTATTTCTATAAATTTGATTTGGTTGTCTATATGTTTAAGAAATGAAATTTTTAGCAGAGAAACTTGCAGTAAAATTTTTTTGCAGTTATGATTATTAACTATGTATTTCCCTCCATCCTATTTTCCCCCTGTTTATCCTACGCTCTCTCTATTTTCACCCTGCCCATTCTCAAAAACATTTCGCTTTTGACTTTTACCTCTCTGAATCCACCATCTCTTCTATCAGTGCTCCTCTTGCTTTCTTTTATCCCTTTCCCCACCCTTTCTTTTATCCCCTCCCCCTTCTACCTTCCTGTATGGTAAGATAGATTTCTGTGCCCAACTGAGTGTGTGTATGATTCTTTATTTAGCCAATTCTGATGGGAATGAAGTTCACGTACTTCCCTTTTCCTCCCTACCCTTTTTCTTCCACATTAAAAGCTCTTTCCCACCTCTCTTATGGCAGGTAACTTACCCCATCCTACCCCTTCCTTTCTCCTTCTCCCTGTATATTCCTCCTTCTCACCCCCTTTTTAGATAATCATCCCATCATATTCAACTCATATCTGTGCCCTATGTCTATGCATACTCACTCCTTTTTACTGTCCTATAATGAGAAAATTTTTAGGAGTTACAAGTGTGATTTTCCCTCATAGGAATGTAAGCAGTTTAATCTTACTAAGTCACTTATAATTTTTCTTTCCTGTTTACCTTGTTATGCTTCTCTTAAGTCTTGTATTTGAAAGTCAAATTTTCCATTTAGCTCTGGTCTTTTCATCAGGAATGTCTGAATGTCCTCTATTTCATTGAATTTCCATCTTATCCCCTGAAGGATTATACTCAGTTTTGCTGAATAGGTGATTCTTGGTTATAATCGTAGCTCTTTTTCCCTTCAGAATATCATAATCTAAGCCCTCCAATCCTTTAAGGTAGAAACTACTAAATTCTGTGTTTTCTTGACTGTGGCTCCATGATATATGAATTCTTTCTTTTTTGCTGCTTGCAATATTCTCTTCTTGACCTTAGAGCTCTGGAATTTGGCTATAATACTCCTGGGAGTTTTCATTTTGGGATCTCTTTCAGGAGGCAATTGATGGATTCTTTCAATTTTTGTTTTACTCACTGGTTCTAAATTATCAAATAGGGTAGTTTTTGTTGATAATTTCTTGAAAGATGATGTCTAGGCTTTTTTTTTTATCATAGCTTTCATGTAGTCCAATAACTCTTAAATCATCTCTCCTCAGTCCATTTTTAGGTTAATTGTTTTTCCAGTGAGACATTTCACATTTTCTTCTATTGATTTTTCATTTTTTCAATTTTATTTTTTCTTAATGTCTCATAAAGTCATTAGCTTCCACTTGCCTGGTTCTAATTTTTAATGAATTATTTTCTTCATTGAGCTTTTGCACCTCCTTTTTCCATTTGGCCAGTTCTATTTTTAAGGAGTTCTTTTTTTCAGTCAATTTTTGCATATTCCACCCCCCCTCCCCGGCCCTTAGCCAATTCTGCTTTTCAAGGCATTGCTTTCTTCATTGGATTTTAGTGCCTCTTTTACCGTTTGGCCTATTCTGTTTTTAAAGTATTATTTTCTTTAGTATTTTTTCATGCCTCCTTTAACCAAGATGTTGACTCGTTTCTCATGATTTTCTTGCATAACTCTCATTTCTCTTCCCAATTTTTCCTCTACCTCTCTTACTTGGTTTTTAAAATCATTTTTGAACTCTTCCAGGGCTTGAGGTCAATTCATATTTTTCTTTGAAGCTTTGGCTGTAGCAGTTATGACTTTGTTGTGTTCTTCTGAGTTTGTATTTTGATCTTCCCTGTCACCATAGTAACTTTCTATAGTCAGGATGTTTTTCTGGTCTTTCCTCATTTTTCCCAAGCTATTCTTTACTTTTAACTCTGTGCTAAAGTGGGGTTCTGCTTTTAGAGTAGAGAGGACACTGTCCCAAACTTCAGGTTTTTTGTGCAGCTGTTTTCAGAGATAATTCTAGTGACCTCTGAGTTTTCTGTCCTTTCAAGGTGACATGATCTAGGGAGAAGTGTGTTTACTGCTCTCCTAGTCTGTGCTCTGGTCTGTGAGCAACCATAAGCACTATTTTCTGCCCTGGAACTTTGACCAGGGTCCCATATACCCTGAGGCTGCAAGTTCTGATGTGTTAGTGCTCCTTTACCCTGGGACTGAGGCCCAGGACCATGACCCAGATCCAAAGGGAAATGCAACAGGGTCCTGCCCCCAGTGCCAGGCCATGTAATCTCCTTCTGACCAGTTGTTGACTCCCTCACCATCTGTGGGTTGGGATGTCTGGAAACTGCCACTGTTCCCATTGATTCATTAGCTCCTAAGGCCTACTATTGCTGGTTTGCTGGGGTGTGACCTATACTGGACTACACTCTGTTTTCATCCTGGTACAACAGATCTTTCCTGCCAATCTTCTTGGGCTGGAAAATTGTTTCATTCCATCCTTTTGTGGGTTCTGATGCTCCAGAATTTGTTTTGGGACATTATTTAAAATTGTTTGGAGGGGTTTTGAGGAGAGCTGATGCAATTGTCCACCATCTTGGCTGTACTCCCTATGTATATCCTTTGACCCAGCAATACCACTACTAGGTCTGTATCCCAAAGGGATCAAAGGGAAAAAAAAAGGAGTTATATATACAAAGATATTTGTAGCAGCTTTTTTTGTGGTAGCAAAGAATGAGAAATTGAGGGGATGCCCATCAGTTGGGGAATGGCTAAACAAGTTATGGTATGTGAATGTAATGAAATACTGTTGTGCTATAAGAAATGATGAGCAGGCAGATTTCAGAAAAACCTGGTAAGACTTACATGAACTGGTGCTGAGTGAAGTGAGCAGAACTAGGAGAACGTTGTACACAGTAACAGCAACATTGTGAGGTGATCAACTATGATAGATTTAGCTATGCAAGGCAATGATCCAAGAGAATTCTAAGGGACTCATGGTGGAAAAAGTTTACCACATTCAGAGAAAGAACTATAGAGTGAGTCTGAATGCAGATTGAAGCATACATTTTTTTACTTTATTTTTCTTGATTTTGTTTTCATTTGTTTTTATTTTTGGCCTGTTTTCTTTTGCAACGTGACTAATATGGAAATATGTTTTATATGACATCATATGTAAAAAAAAGAAAAGAAAGAAATGTATTGCTTGTGTTAGAAACAGTTAAAGCCTAAGTAGTTTTTCTCCTGGATAAGTACTTTGTTGAGGGCATAACACTACTTTACAATTTTTGTTAGTGAATGCCTCATTTCCCTTATTTATTTTTCTTTTTAAAATTACTGATCTGTTTTTTACATCACCTTCCTTTCCAAATATATCTATCCCCCTTTCCCAGCCCAGGGTATTGTTTTGTTTATTTTGTTAAGCATTTCAGCAAAACCAACTAATACTTAATCCAAGTCTAAAAGTATGTGCAGTGTTCCATACCTATAGCCTCCCTCCCTGCCCCCCACTAATTACTTTTACAGAGGTGTGTATTTTCAAATCACTTTTTAGGGACCTGTGGGGTAATTGCACAATGTTCATTTTTATTGTCGTCCTTTCCATTTACATTATTGTACTCATTGTATATATTGTTTTCTTGGCTATATTTTCTTTGGTCTGCATTTGTTTATATAAGTGTTCCATGTTTCTCTACATTCTTCATATTCATCATCTTTTAAAATACAGCAATATCCCATTATATTCATTCAGGACAACTTTTTTTTTCATTCCCTAATTAGACATCTAATTTCTTTCCAATTCTTTATTAGTACAAAAAGTGCTGATGTAAATTATTTATATTGAGCCTTTCTTTGTTTAATCTTCTTGGGTTATATGCTTAGCAGTGGGTTGTTGGATCAAAGAGTATGGACATGTTAGTCACTTTCTTCATATAATTCCTAATTCCTTTCCAAGATGGGTGAACTAATTAAAAGCTCCACCAAAAGTGAATCAGTCTGCTTGAGCTTCCACAGACATTAGCTCATCACATCTATTGTTATGTTGCCATTTATTGTTAAAAGATTGCGGTTATTTTGAGATATGTTTGTTCATATCTTTTACTGTAGCTCTTAGTTTTTTGTATTTGTATTAACTCTATATACCTTGGATATCATAGCTTTTATTAGAGATATCTGATGAAAAGATTTTTCTCCATTTGCAACTTCTCTTCTTGTCCTAGGCACATCAAATTTTTTGAACAATTGCTTTTCAATGTCACAAAATTGAAATTATCTGGTTTATTATTTATAATCACTTCTAGCACTTGTTTGTTTAAGAACTTTCTCCTTAGACCTACTTGTGAAAGGTACCCAGTCTGGTTCTTTACCTTTTTTTAATATTGTGACTTTTAATTTTCAGATTGCGTATTGATTTTGAACTTATTGTGGTATACAGTGTAAGGCATTATTCCATAATTTTTGCTTAGTGCTTTCCAGTTTCCTTAACAGTTCTTGTAAAATAAGGAGTGCTTCTTCATGTAATGTATGTACTTTCCCATTAAAAGAAAAAATAATTGTGGTTTTACTGATAATTTCTAATGCTAAAAAAAATTATTTTTGTTTTAGAACTGGATAGCATTATTACTGAATTATGACAGGTTATAAAAAATGTGTTAGTTTTGTCTTCTTGGCTTTTACCCATATGCCCATCCTTTATGTGATAGTGCTTTCTCAGTAGGCTATTTCATAAAGACACAGATTTCTGATCTTAAAGAGACTTCAGTGGTCATTATTTCACTGTAGTACTTTATCTGTTACTTCTCTTCTCCATCCTGAGATATTTATCATTTTAAATATATAACATTTTTCATCCATAGCAATGCAAAATATTTCTTTACTGCTGAAGCAGCAAGATTGCACAATGGATAGAGGGCTGGACCTGGAATCAGGAATCCTGAGTTCAAATCCAGCCTCTCATACTATCTGTGTGATGTGCAAGTTACTAAACATGTCTACCTCAGTTTCCTAAGCTGTAAAATGGTATAACACCACCTACTTTACAGGGTTTCATATGGATTAAATGAGATAATATTTGTAAAGCACTTAGCATAGTGCCTGGCACATTGTAGGTACTTAATAAATGTTTGTTCCCTCCTTTTTCCCCTTCTATACTTTTCAGTCTATTAACAGATTTTGAAGTTACACAATTAACAATCATAGAAATATCCCCTATAAACTGTGAAATTATAAATTTCATAAGTGCTTCAGAATATTTCATTTAACCAAAAAAGGCTAACTGCATACTACATATGTAACTGTAATGACTGTAACTATATGTACAAATATATTTAAGATTTTTAATATATAAATATAATATATGCATATTATATTTACAGGCAGCGGTCTGCATTAGGAGAATGCCTGGCAGCATTTGCTGGTGCTTTCCCTGTGGCTTTTTTGGAAACACATCTGAACAAACATAATACCTATTCAATCTATAACACTAAGTCTACAAGAGAAAGAACAGGTAAAAAACCAAAACTTTGAAGCACATTATTTTGAGATGTTAAGCTAAAGATGAATAGAAATTGTCATCTTTTCTACCTATGAATTTTACCTCACTTTTCCTCTTTAAATTTATTCACAAGAATAACTTTAGTTTTAAAACCCTTTATAACCCTGCCTCAGACTGTCATTCTAGCCTCATTGTACATTACTGTATACTCTGATCTAACCAAACTGACCTTTTTCTCTGTTTCTCACGATGTTCCATCTCCCATCTTATGCCTTTCTGCTGGCCATTTTCTGTGCCTTGAATTACCTTCACTACCATTGTGTCATAGAATTCCTCTCTTCCTTCAAGACTCAACTCATTCACCACCTTCTGCATGAAACCTTTCCTAATCCATACAATTACTAACACCTTTCATCTCGGATTATATTGTATTTAACTACTGTGTATTTGTTTGTATTTATTCTCTTTATGTTTATTATTCATGTACTTATATATGTAATTGTCTTCCCTATTAGAATATAAACTACTTCAAAGTAAGGATTGTTTCATTCTTTTCATATGTACCCCAGTGTTTAACATATCATCAGGCATATGAACACAAGTGTTTAATTAATACTTATTGGTTTATTGATTGATTGATAGTATATGCTGCTAGAACTAATGAATTGAAACAGCATTTTCATTTGTTCATTTTATCTCTTTCACTGGTTAAGAATGAGCTCTTTCCTTTTTTGATTCTTCTCTGAATAATTTCATCTAACTTAAAGTGCTATACATATGACACTTCTGGGTCTATATGCCTATTTAAACACGTCCATGTTTTATAGGCACCAAGTGGTATAGTATCCATATTCTTAGAGGAGAAGTTAAGGGAGTTATAGGAAGAAATAGATAGCAAAACTATACTAATAGGGGACCTCAACCTCCCCCTCTCTGAACTAGATAAATCTAACCACAAATAAACAAGAAAGAAGTTAAGGAGGTGAATAGAATTTTAGAAAAGTAAGATATGGTAGACCTCTGGAGAAAACTGAATGGAGATAGAAGGAAATATACTTTTTTCTCAGCAGTGCATGGCATCTATACAAAAATTGAACATGTACTAGGGCATAAAAACCTCACAATCCAATACAGAAATATTAAATGCATACGTTTCAGATCATGATGCAATAAAAATTATATATAATAAAGGGCCTAGAAAGATAGACTAAAAATTAATTGGAAACTAAATAATCTAATCCTAAAGAATGAGTGGGTCAAACAACAAATCATAGAAACAATCACTAACTTCCTCCAAGAGAAGGACAATAATGAGACAACATACCAAAACTTATGGGATGCAGAGAAAGCAGTTCTTAGGGGAAGTTTTATATCTCTAAATGCTTACATGAATATAAAAAATAAAATAAAATGAATTGGACATGCAACTAAAAAAGCTAGAAAAAGAACAAGTTAAAAATCCCCAATTAAATACCAAATTAGAAATACTGAAAGCCAAAGAGAGATTAATAAAATTAAAATTAAGAAAACTATTGAACTAATAAATAAAACTGAGAGCTGGTTTTATGAAAAACCAGTAAAATAGATAAACCTTTGGTAAATTTAATAAAAAAAAAGAAGAAACAAGAAAACCAAATTACCAGTATCAAAAATGAAAAGGGAGAATTCACCACCAATGAAGAGGAAATTAAAACAATAATTAGGAACTATTTTGCCCAACTGTATGCCAATAAATTTGACAATCTTAGTGAAATGGATGAATATTTACAAAAATACATATTGCCCAGATTAACAGAAGAGGAAGTAAAATACTCAAATAATCCCATCTCAGAAAAAGAAATTGAACAAGCCATTGATGAATTCCCTAGATAAAAATCTCCAGGGCCAGATGGATTTACAAGCAAATTCTATCAAACATTTAAAGAACAATTAATTCCAATACTATATAGACTATTTAGGAAAATAGGTGAAGGAGTCTTACCAAATTCTTTTTATAATACAAATATGGCGCTGATACCTAAACTAGGAAGAGTCAAAACAGAGAAAGAAAATTATAGACCAATTTCCCTAATAAATTTAGATGCAAGATTTTTAAATAAAATGTTAGCAAACAGATTACAGCAAATTATCACAAGAATAATACACTATGACCGGATAGGATTTATACTAGGAATGCAGGGCTGGTTCAATGTTAGGAAAACTATGAGCATTTATTGATCATATCAACAACAAAACTAACAGAAATGACATAATGATCTCAACAGATACAGAAAAAGCTTTTGACAAAATATAACTCCCATTCCTATTAAAAACACTAGAGAGCGTAGGAATAAATGGAATCTTTCTTAAAATGATAAGTAGCACCTTCAGCAAGCATCATATGTAATGGGGATAAGCTAGAAGCATTTCCAAAAAGATCAGGGGTGAAATAAGGATGTCCAATATCACCACTTTTATTCAGTATGGTACTAGAAATGTTAACTTTAGCAATAAGAGAAGAAAAAGAAATTGAAGGTATTGGAATAGTCAAAGAAGAAACAAAGCCATCACTCTTTGTAGTTGATATGATGATATGCTTAGACAATCAAGTAAAAAACTACTTGAAATAATAAACAACTCTGCAAAGTTGCAGGATATAAAATAAATACACATAAATCATGGGCATTTCTATATATTACTAACAAATCCCAACAGCAAGAGATAGAAAGAAAAATTCCATTTAAAGTTACTGTAGACATTATAAAATATTTAGGAGTCTACCTACCGAAATAAACCCAGGAACTATATGAACACAATTTCAAAATCCTTTTCACACAAATAAATTCAGATCTAAATAATTGGAAAGACATCAGTTGCTCATGGGTAGGCCTACCTAATATAATAAAAATGACAATTCTACCTAAATTAATTTGTTTATTCAGTGCCATTTCAATCAAACTACCAAAAATTATTTTATAGAGCTACAAAAGCTAATAATAAGATTTATCTGGAAGAACAAAAGGTCCAGAATATCAAGGGACCTAATGAAAAGAAATGCTAGGGAAGGTGGCCTAGTCATACCAGATCTTAAATTGTATTGTAAAGCCAAAAAATCATCAAAACTACTTGGTACTGGCTGAGAAATAGAATGGTGGATCAGTGGAATAGGTTAAATATGCAAGATAGAGTTGTCAATGACTATAGTAATCTGCTGTTTGATAAACTGAAAGATGCCAGCTTCTGGGATAAGAACTCATTATTTGACAAAAACTGCTGGGAAAACTGGAAAAGAGTATGGCAGAAACTAGGCATGACCAATATCTTACACCATAGACCAAAATAAAGTCAAAATGGGTACATGATTTAGATATAAAGGCTGATATTATAAACAAACTGGGAGAGCAAGAAATAGTTTACCTGTCAGATTTATAGAGAACAGAAGAATTTATGATCAAACAAGAGATAGAGAACATTATAAAATGCAAAATGGATAATTTTGGTTACATTAAATTAAAAAGTTTTTGCACAAACAAAGCCAATGCAACCAAAATTTGGAGGGAAGTAGAAAACTGGGAAACAATTTTTACAACCAGTGTCTCTGATAAGGGCCTCATTTCTAAAATATGTAGAGAATTAAGCCAGATTTATAAGAATACAAGTCATTCCCCAATTGATAAATGGTCAAAGGATATGAACAGGCACGTTTCAGATGAAGAAATTAAAGCTCTCTATAGTCATATGAAAAAAATGCCCTAAATCACTATTGATTAGAGAAATGCAAATCAAAAGAACTCTGAGGTACCACATCACACCTATGAGATTGGCCAACATGACAAAACAGGACAATGATAAATGTTGGAAAAGATGTAGGAAATTAGGACACTAATGTATTGTTGGTAGAGTTGTGAACTGATCCAACCATTTTGGAAAGCAATTTGGAACTATGCCCAAAGGGCTATGAAAATGTGCATACCCTTTGATCCAGCAATAGCACTTCTAGGGCTATGTCCCAAAGAGATCAAACAAATGGGAAAGGGACCCACATGTACAAAAATATTTATAGCAGCTCTTTTTGTGGTGACAAAGAATTGGAGATTGAGGGAATACCTATCATTTGAGGAATGGCTGCACAAATTGTGGTATGCTTGTGGTATACTTGAACAAATAATGGAATACTTGTTGCGCTATAAGAAATAACAAGCAGGCAGACTTCAGAAAAACCTGGAAAGACTTGTATGCACTGATCCTGAGTGAAGTGAGCAGAACCAGGAGAACATTGTACACATTAACAGCCACCTTATGCAGTGACTAACTTTGATAGGCTTAGCTCTTCTCAGCAATGTGAGGATCTAAGACATCTTCAAGAGAATCATGTTGGAAAGTGCTATCCACATCCCGAGAGGGAACTGTGAAATCTTGATGCAGATCGAAGCATACTATTTTTTTCTTTTTTTTTTTTCTTCTGTTTTGTTTCTTCTTTCTGGTGGTTCCTCCTATTCATTCTCCTTGTTCTTTATGGCGTGACTAATGTGAAAATAAATGTAATGTGAATATATATGTAGAGCCTATATCAGATTGTACACTGTCTTGGGGAGGGAGAAGGGGATAGAGAGAGAGAAAATTGAGAACTCAAAAGTTTGTGGAGGTGAATGTTGAAAACTAAAAATAAATTAATTCATTTTTTTAAATGTCCATATTTGCTTTTCCTTTGTTTGTGCTGGCTGCTTTCTGTGTATTTTAGTGGATAGAGAGCTGGCTTTGAGTCCAGAAAGGCCTGGGTTTAAGTTCTGACTCTTATAAATACTGACCATGTCACCTTCTGGCCAAGTAACTTAACCTCTTAGGGTGACAGACAAATTGTTTTATGTAACAAATATTTTTAATATTGAAGAACAGGAGTAAAATATCATCATTCTCATCTACTATAATATTCCTTCTTGACTTATCCCATTGGGCCTGGGATTAACCTGTAAGCATATATAATTTGTAAATTTTACCTTTTAATTTCTTATTATGTTATACCTGTATATATTTTTGTAAACTCTTTAAAATAAGAACTGTGTACTCTATTTCATGAAGCAGATGAGAGAGAAAGGAAAAGACCCATAATTCTTTGTAAATAAAGAATAAAATAATGGAAATCTGAAAAGAGTATATATACTGTCTATATTTCCTTCTTTGAACACTTTAAAAAATGTTTTTGTCTAGCTTTCAATTTGCCAACTAGTGTGGAAGAGGTTTGTCCAAATATACCATCTTTGGAGAAGCTAATGGATGAAATTGTGGAACTAGCAGAGTCTGGAATTCGCTACACACAAATGCCACATGTCATGGAAGTTATACTGCCCATGCTTTGTAGCTATATGTCCCGATGGTGGGAACATGGACCTGAAAACAATCCTGACAGGGCAGATACATGCTGTACAGCCCTGAATTCAGAGCACATGAATACACTTCTAGGGAATATATTGAAAATCATTTATAACAACCTGGGTATTGATGAAGGAGCTTGGATGAAGAGGTTAGCAGGTAAGATTTTGAAAGAGTGTTGCCATATAAAAAAGTATTTTGACTTCTGAACAATTTTGAATAATTAAAAACTATATAATATTTTGTCCTATTATTTATGGAAACTCAATATTTTTCTTCTGTTGGCTAGTGAAACTGATTTACTTCTTATAGTTACCACTTTGTTTCAGAAATTATTATGTGTTTACAATAATAATAATTATAATAATAATAACAGTAACAAAACATTCTGATGATTTTCTGGGTGACCCAAGAAATTTCTTGGGCTTAATCTCTTAGTATTTTGGTAACTTTCCAAATATTTCATTTTTTTAAATTCCTAAGTAAACAAACACATTTCCCAAAGCTTAAAAAATTATCCGTAAACCTATAGAACCACAGTCCATTGATCCAAATGACCAAATAATTCTACCTTTTTTGCTTTATGTAAGTCTATAAAGACAGTAAAATGATCAAGAAATCTTTTTTTTTAAATGTCAAACCATCTCAGCCATAGCCTATGCCTTCCTCTCCTCTTACTTCTCACCATGCTCCACTTTTCCCTTGCCTTCATGTCTACATTGGACTCTGCTCCAACCTCTCCTTTTGCTTAGCTCTGAAGAATCAGGCTGAGGCAACTGATTCCACCATAGAAAAAGAGAAAGAATCTTTCCATAAATTGTTCATTGAAGTCCTAAGCTTGGAATCAACAAAAGAAGGTTTGAGAAACTACAATGAATAATGTAGGAAACTCACAGACTGTGAAGGATCCTGCAAGCAAAAGATTGAGGGCATTTTTTTCTAATACTTTTATATATGACTGAAGTGGAAGCAGCCATGTCTATAAAACCTCATTCAGTTGATGGAAATTTGGTTTGACCTAAAAGAGCATCTTTAGACAGGAATCTGGAAAACCTGGGCTCATGTTACTATGAAGAAATTGTTGGTACAATTTAAAAAGATACTGAGGATATGGTTAAATGGGTACTATTGAAATAAAAAAAATAGTCTGTTTAAAAAAAAGTAGGGATGGGAGAGACATTATTTTTTTTTATTTGATGACTGTGATCCCATGGATGAAATTGTATTGCAAGAATACAGTACCATCAATGGCCATAGTGCAGAAGAAAAGACTAATCTAATCAGAATTCTAAGAGTTGAACAGAAGGCAACTCTGGTTTAGGGATTCCCATGGTGGTGGAAGAAATTTTGGACCAGTCCCAGGAAGCAGTTTTGGGGAGGTGTCTGATGGATATGTTAGTGATTATGGATTTGGAGATTGTTACAGTGGAATTTCTGAAGGAAAAGGAAATGGCATTTTTGCGAGATAGTCCTAAATATAGACATTTATTAATTTTATTTTTATTCATTAGACTCATTCATTCATTTAAGTAATTAATTTAGTAATTATTATTAATAGTTATTTAATAATATTACCTTCCTCTGGAGGAAAGATTGTTTTAAGAAAAATACCTGGAAAATGCCTCTGAGACAGTTTCTTAGCTTTTTTGTGATTTCTTTCTAGTAGTCCTTGTGAAAGTGTAGAAGTATTCCTTCTTTGATAATGTTAAATTGTAAGTTTCACATGACATGTGAAACCTTTTTAAAATAGTTTTCTCAAAGTTTTGGAAAGCTGTTAGCAAGCATCATGGTGTAATAAGGCATAATATTTTACTAAAAAAAATTTGTGTGTGTAGAGTTAAGAAACGGTTTTACATTATGACTCAATACAATAATTCTAAAAGAAAAAAAGCCAAATTTAAAAAATCCAGTTAGATATAAAAACTTATATAATGCTGTAATTTAGGTAGGATAGTCCCTTCTTCACTGATCTCCATATAAATTCTTAGATAGCTAGTTTTAGGAGATGAGGAAGTGAATTTCTGTTTTGCTTTCCTTAAAACAAAAGTGGTTAGTTACCTTCTTTTACTTTTATTTCTTGCCTTTGAATTTCCATCATGTCCCAGTGGGCTAAGGCTGAGAAAAAAAAAGGTACATAAGTATATTCAATTCAATCCAACGAACATTTCTTAAGTGTTCATTATGTGTAAGTTCTGTGTTAGTCACTGGAGGTCATTGTTATTAGATAATTCCACTATCAAAGTAAGTCAACACTTACTTTGTAATTTATTAGAGAGTTGCCTGGGGCACTGAGAAGTTCCTGACTCTTGATTCACTTCACCGAGCCTGTTCTAAGAAAGAGACAAATAAAATCAAGGTGCATATGTCCACGTTTTAATTTCTCTCAAGTTGGCTTGACATGCATTGTATGGGATTTCAGTTCAAAACTAGGCCCCTTTAAGGGGTCTTTCAGTACATGACCCATGTCACTCAATCTTTGTTAAAGAGACATCAATTTCCATATCACCCATCTTGACAATAGGGGGGAATCAACATTCTCCCAGGCCTGTTTAGGCAATGTAATGAGCCGGAATAGACTTAGTTAGATTACATCTTAATGTCTTTCTGAAGAAGGACTGAACTTAGAAGAAAGAAAGGGGAATGAGGAAGCTCTGAATTTCCAACGTAATGATTATTAAGAAAAATAATTTTTCACAAGATGTGAAATGTGTAGATATAGATGAAAATGCTAAATATCTGGTTTCAAACAGTGTTTTCCCAGCCTATCATAAACAAAGTGAAGTCCCAGCTCTTGAAGTCACACTTCCTACCATTGATGGAGAAACTCAAGAATAAAGCAGCTATAGTAGTATCTGATGAAGACCACCTAAAAGCTGAGGCCAGGGGTGACATGTCTGAGGCTGAGCTACTCATTCTAGATGAATTCACTACCCTGGCACGAGATCTTTATGCCTTCTATCCTTTATTAATTAGATTTGTGGACTTTAACAGGTAAGTTTTTTTAAAAAAATCATTAATTTCACAAATTCATTTCCATACCAATTTAGACATGAGTATCTCTTCTGACTTGGCCCATCATTGCATATGTGGGAATGAGTTTATTTTATGAGGTTATGCTTTATTTAAATGTTGGTTGGGGTAGTTGAACTTTACAATGAATCTAAAATTGTCACAGCTTTCTTATCTCTGCTTGTGTGTTTCTTCACCTAAAGCTGATTGATTGAAAAGTATGAGCTTATTTTGACAATACAACTCCCATTCCTACAAAAAACACTAGAGAGATGTAGGAATCAGTAGAACTTTTCTTAAAATCAGTAGGATTAATCTAAATCCAAGAGCAAGCATTAACTATAATGAGGATAATCTAGCAGCCTTTCTAACACAATGAAGGGTGAAACAAAAATGTACGTTATCACCAATGTTATTCCATATTGCATTAGAAATGCTACTTATTGCGATAAGACAAGAAAAAGAAATTGCGGGAATAAGAATTGGCAACTATCACCTTTTGCAGATGACATATGGTATACTTAGAGAACTCTAGAGAATAAACTTAAAAACTAGTTGAAACAACTAACAACTTTAGTAGAGTTGCAGAATATGAAATAAACCCACACAAGTCATCAAAATTCCTGTATATTACCAAAAAGAAAAAAAAAACCAGCAGGAAGAGATAGGGAGATTCTGTTTAAAATAACTACAGACAGTATAAAATACTTGAGAGTCTACACACATGAAAATTATACAAGCATAATTACAAAACACATAAAGACAGATTTAAACAATTGGAGAAATATTAATTGCTCATGAATAGGCTGCGGCAATATAATAAAAATGATAATACTGTCTAAGTTAATTTACTTATTCAGTGCCATGCCAATCAAACTACCAAAGAATTCTTTTATAAAACTAGAAAAAATAATAGCAAAATTCATGTAGAGGAACAAAAAGTCTAGAAAATCAAGGCAGTCAATGGAAAAAAATTTAGGGAAGATGAACTAGTTGTACAAGATCTCAAACTATGTTTCAAAGTGGTAATCATCAACAACAATCTGAAACTGGCTAAGAAATAGAGCAACAGATCAGTGGAATAGATTAAGCACACATTATACTGTAGTAAATGACAACAGTAATCTGGCATTTGAGATCCTACCTATTAGGGTAAGAACTTACTATATGGCAAAAACTCCTGGGAAAACTGAAAAATAATTTGGCAGAAATTAGGCATAGATCAATATTTCACACCATATGGCAAGATAATTTCAAAATGAGTTCGTGATTTAGACATAAAGGTTGATATCATAAATAAATTAGGAAAAGACAGGAAAAAATACCTATAAGGATAAGGGAAGAGTTTATGAGCAAATGCATTGGAGAGGATCACAGGAAGTAAAATGGATAGTTTTGATTAAATTAAAAAGGTTTTACACAAAAATCAGTGCATTCAAAATTAGAAGGAAATCAGGAAATGGAAAAATTTTACAGCAAGTTTCTCTGATAAAGGTCTCATTTCTCAAGTATATAGGGAACTGAGCCAAATTTATAAAAATAAGAACTATGCCATAATTGATAAATGGTCCAAGGATATTAACAGGCAGTTTTCACAAGAAAAAATCAAAAGTATTGATAATCATATGAAAAAAATGCTCTAAATCACTACTGCGTAGAGAAAAAAAATTAAAATATGAGTACTACTTCATGCCTATCAAGTTGGCTAACATGACAGAAAAGGAAAATGATAAATATTGGAGGGGGTGTGGGATGTACTGTTGGTACAGTTGTGAACTAGTATAGCCATTCTGGAAACAATTTAGAACTATACCCAAAGAGCTATAAAACTGTGCATACCCTTTGATCCAGCAATACCACTTCTAGGTCTGTATCCCAGAGAGATCAAAGAAAAAGGGTAAGGATGCATATGTACAGAAATATTTATAGCAACTCTTTTTTTTCCTCTTTTTATATTAATTAACTTATTTTTAGTTTTCAACATTCACTATTATAAGATTTTGAGTTCTAAATTTTCCCTTCCCTTTTATTTCCCCTCTCCCCAAGATGGCATACAATCTGATGCAGGTTGTACTTATACAATTATATTAAACATATTTCCACATTACTCATGTTGTGAGAGAAGAATCAAAACAAAAGGGAAAAACCATGAGAAAGAAAAAAAAGAGAGAGCATGCTTCGATCTGTTTTCAGACTTCATTGATCTTTCTTTGGATGTGTTTAGCATTTTCCATCATGAGTCTTTTGGAATTATCTTAGATCATTGCATTGCATTGCATTTTTGCATTGAATTGCATCTTTTTTTGTGTTGGCAAAGAATTCAGTTGGGGAATGGCTAAATGAGTTATGGTATGTGATTGTGATGGAATACTATTCTGCTCTAAGAAATAATGAGCAAAATGGTTTCAGAAAAACTTGGTAATACTTATACAAGCTGATGCAAAATAGGAGAACATTGTACACAGTAACAGCAGTATTTTAATGATAATCAACTGTGAAAAACTTAGCTACTCTGATCAATACAATGATCCATGACAATTCTAAAGGACTCATGAAAAATGCTGTCCATCACCAGAAAGAGAATTAATGGACTTTGAGTGCAAATTGAAGCATATCTCTTTTCTTTATTTTTTTCCCTGGTCACATTATTAATGTGGAAATACTTTGTTTGACTTCATTTGGATAACAGGCATAGTATTTTTTGCCTTCCCAGTGGGTGGGGGTGCAGGTAGAAGGAGGGAGAATATTTAGAACTGAAAAGAAAATTTTTAAAAAATTATGAGCTTAAATGGATAATATTGGAAAAAAGGGTAAGGGTAAGGCGATTAAGAGCCTTTACGATAACTAGGAAGAGTCAACTTGAGAATTGCATTTTTGAACACATTTGGCTATTCTTCATTACTTGGTTTTCAAGTCTGTTTGCCCAAATGGGACTCTCATCACTTTAAGAAATAACTATGGAACCACATTATTCATTGTGTATTCTAGAGCAAAGTGGCTAAAAGAACCAAATTCTGAAGCAGAGGAGTTATTCCGCATGGTGGCTGAAGTGTTCATCTACTGGTCAAAGTCTCATGTAAGTAGGATAATATTGGCAGAAAGCTTTCTCCTTAGTCTATAGTGAATGCTTTTAGCCTTTTAAAAAAAGACCCATTCCCCTTTCTCACCTTCCCTAGTCACTTAGATTGTGTACACACACACACACACACACACACACACACACCTCTTTTCTTTGAGAAGGTGCTTGTTGCCTCAGCTATTTCAACATCAGTAAATTATTGCTTCCAGTTGTAATAGTGAATCAGGCTTTCTTTTGTGAAGAAAGAGACTGAGTTTTTAGTTCTGTCTCTTTCTCTTTCCAGCTACAAGATCATGTACAAGTTTATTTACCTCTGTGAGTCTTTTTTACTATCTATAAAACAGAAACAAAAGCACTTGCATTACCTACCTCATCAAATTGTGATGTCATCATAGTATATTGCTTTTTAATGTTTGAGATTATCTATAAAAAACAAATGGAAGGTCTCTTTGTCAGCTATTTGAAATGTTTAAATATAGTTTAGATCCCAAAATGTATTTTAGACATAAATTATCTCTTTGGATAACCAGTATTACTTAAATTAACTAAAGAATTACAGCTACCCATTTTCTATAGTGAAGATTCATCGTTGATTGTTATCTAACATCTTTATTGCAGTAATTAACATCATATACTTTAAAGTCTTATTGCTAAAATATTTACCTTTACTATTATATATATTCCATCAGTCACCTTAAATATTCAATTTTTTCTGTAATGATCATTTCAAATATGAGATGGCAACGTGAGTTTAGTTGTATATGTAATTTAAGAAAGAAAAATAGAAGGTGGAGCCAAGATGACAGAGTGAAAGCAGTGACTTGCTTGAGCTCTCCCCCAAACCCCTCCAAATACTCATAAAAAATGGCTCTAAACAAATTCTGAAGCAGCAGAACCCACAAAAAGACAGAGTGAAACAAATTTCCAGCCCAAGACAACCTGGATGATTGATCAGAAAGGTATACTGCGCCAGGCTGGGAGCACAGCACAGCACAGCGTGGGCACGCAGGCCGCAGCAAACCTGGAGCAGGCCTCAGAGGACTGAATCGCGGGCAGCTGTGGAGATTTCCAGGCTCCTCAATCCACCAATGCCAAAGACAGCTTAGAAGGTCAGTGGGAAAAGTCTGTTTCTGTCGGTGGTCAGAGAGGAAAGCGGGGTTTCAGCTCCATTCCCCAAGAGCATGGCCCTGGGGAGGGGCAGCTGCTTCCTGAGCTTCCAGCCCACAGACTGAGGGGGAATCCAGTGGCTGATCAGAGAGGGACTGCAGGGATCTGTTTGCCAGTGCTGAGGCAGGAATCTCTTGCTTTGCCTGTGCTTGGATCTGGGTCATAGTTGTGGGCAGCAGTGCTGGGGTGAGGAGGAACGCTGGCACCGTGGAGCTTGTAGTGGCTGTGGAGAGAAAACCCTCCTCACAGTTACAGGACAGAAAGGAGTACTTGTAGTCACAGGCCAGGAAAGGAGTAAACACCTCGCCCCTTATCATACCACCTTGGAAGAACTGAAAATTTACAGGTCCCTACAAGTATCTCTGGAAACAGCTACACAAACCCCTGAAGCTTGGGACAGTACACTCTCCACATTGGAAGCAGACTCTTACCTTAACAAAGAGTTTAAAACTCAAGTAATTGTCTGGGATCATGAGCAAGCAGCGCAAAAAGAGTCAGACTATATTACCTTACTTTGGTGAAAAAGAAGATCAAAATATACAACCAGAAGAAGACAACAAAGTCAAAGCTCCTGCATCCAAAGCCTCCAAGACAAATATGAATCAGTCCCAGGCCTTGGAAGAGCTCAAAAGGGATTTTGAGAAGCAAGTAAGGGAAGTAGAGGAAAAACTGGGAAGAGAAATGAGAGTGATGCAAGAAAATCATGAAAAACAAGTTAACAGCTTGCTAAAGGAGACCCCAAAAAATACTGAAGAAAATAACACCTTAAAAAAACATCCTAACCCAAATGGCAAAAGAGGTCCAAAAAGCCAATGAGGAGAAAAATGCCCTAAAAAGAAAAATCAGCCAAATGGAAAAGGGAGTCCAAAAGACTACTGAAGAAAATACTTCCTTAAAAATTAGAATAGAGCAATTGGAAGACAGTGACTTTATGAGAAATCAAGACACTGTAAAACAAATCCAAAAGAATGAAAAATTAGAAAACAATGTGAAATATCTCATTGGAAAAACAACTGACCTGAAAAATAGATGCAGGAGAGAGAATTTAAAAATTATTGGACTATCTGAAAGCCATGATCAAAAAAAGAGCCTAGACATCATTTTTCAAGAAATTACCAAGGAAAACTGCCCTGATATAGTAGAACCAGAGGGCAAAATAGAAATTGAAAGAATCTACAGATCTCCTCCTGAAAGAGATCCCCAAAGGAAAACTCCTAGGAATATTGTAGCCAAATTCCAGAGTTCCCAGGTCAAGGAGAAAATATTACAAGCTTCCAGAAGGAAACAATTCAAGTATTGTGGAAACACAATCAGGATAACACAAGATTTAGCAGCTTCTACATTAACGGACCCCAGGGCATGGAATATAATATTCCGGAGGGCAAAGGAGATAGGATTACAACCAAGAATCACCTACCCAGCAAAACTGAGTATAATCCTTCATGGGAAAAAATGGTCATTCAGTGAAATAGAGGACTTTCAAGCATTCCTGATGAAAAGACCAGAGCTAAACAGAAAATTTGACTTTCAAATACAGGACTCAAGTGGAACATGAAGAGGTAAACAGGGAAGAGAAATCATAAGAAACTTATTAAGATTGAACTGTTTACATTCCTGCATGGAAAGATGATATTTGTAACTCATGAGAACTTTGTCAGTATTAGGGTAGTTGAAGGGAAAAAATTGTATGTATGTATATAGATAGATAGATAGATAGATAGATAGATAGATAGATAGATAGATAGATAGAGGGCACAGGGTGAGTTGAAGATTAAGGGGTCATATCTGGAGAATAAAATTAAGGGATGAGAGAGGAGTATACTAGGAGAAGAAGAAAGAGGTAGAATGAGGTGAATTATCTCACAAAAAAAAAAAACCAGAAAAGAAAAGGCTCTTGTAGTGGAGGGGAAAGGGGGGAAGGTGAGAGGGAATGAGGGAATCTTATTCTCATAAGATTTGGCTTAAGGAGGGAATAACATACACATTCAATTGGGTATGGAAATCTGTCTTACCCTACAGGAAAATAGGGGGAGAAGGGGACAAGAGAGCAGGGAGGTGATAGACAGGAGGGCAGATTGGGAAAGGGGTAAAAAAAAAAATAATGAGTTTCTACTGTATAATTCCAACCACCTAATTGCATCTTTGTAAGTATCCAATAAATGCTAAAATTTTGTTACCAAAAAAAAAGAAAGAAAAATAGAATCTTAAAAGACTTAATTTAAAAAAATGAATCTTAATTCTATCGCCTAAATAAAAATATGGAGAAACATGGTATATTTATGTGATAAGAGCACTATTAGTTTTGGTTTTTTTTTTTCCTTTGGGAAGGGTTGTAAAGAATCATGAGACCTAGATTTACCTATTACTAGCTATAGGCTGTTGAGCAAGGTATTTAATCCCTATGAATCTTGGTTTCCTCATTTTAATAAAATGGGAAGTAGCCATATGGCATAATGGATAGAATGTTGTCTTAGGAGTCAAGAAAACCAGATTTAAAGTTCTAACCTTGACACTTAACATGTCGTATGACTCTGAAGGTCAGTCAGTTAATCTCTCAGGGCCCCAGTGAACTTCCTGTCAGTCAGTCAACAAACATTTAATAATTGCCTACTATATGCTAGGCATATGTGATGATGCAAAAATGTTTACTCAAGTATTTAATTTATTTGAATTTCTGATATTTATAATATCAGTAGAATTGTAATTGGAACTGTCCTTATAGATTATCTGGTCCAACCCTATAACTTATAAAATTTACCATTTTAAATGAGTAAAATATGCAATTTTTTTAGCATTCTTTGAATGTTTATTTTAAATGACATCTTTTCACAGTATCTTTTCAAGGATACTGCTTTATACAAGGGAAAAATTATCTCAGCTACATTTTGCCAGTCATATTTTGTAGGGAAGACAGTTCTAAAAGACTTTTGAACTTTGATCAACTCTAATAATAAACTATGAGTCCAAAAGAGTGAAGATGAAACATGATACTTAAGAGGTGATGAACTTTAAAAGCAAAAAGAGACAGATAGTTTTAGACTGGCTAATGTGAGGATTTGTTTTGCTGAACTAGGTTGCTAAGTATTGAGTGATCATTTTTCTTTTTTTTTTTTCTCAGTTGGAATGGGGGTAGTGAGAAGGACAGATTTTTGAAAAATAAAAATAATGAACTGTTTTTAAAAAGAATCACAGGGCCATAGAGCTGAAGTGACCTCCTCAGGTTTACACACACAGGAAGTTTGTTGTAGAACCTAGAATCCAGGCCTTCTGATTCTCAAACTAGTCGTTTCTCTTGTTACCACACTTTTTCTATGGCCCTTTCTGAGTGTTCTCGGATGTAGCTTTCAGTCATCATGTTTTCTAAATATTCTGAAATAGTAAGTCATGCTAAAATGAGAGTACTAGAGTTGTAGTTACAACCTGGTAGACATGATGTGAAGTGGTGTAAGAATTTTATTTTCTGAATTTTTTTTTTTTTTGCATTTTGAATGAAGGGTCACTAAATGTCTTCTTTAGATTTTGGGGGGGGTACCTATGAAATTATATTCCAGTTATTTTCATTTAATATTCTGTATCTAGAATAAAGTTCAATAAGTTTTTAAACATATTGATTCTGTTACCAAATGTAACTATAAAGTTCTTAATAAATTAATTAAAAAAGCCAAATTATTATTAATTAAATTATTAATTAATACTATACTCATTATCCAAATTAATCATTTGGGTAGTGGGTATAGTATTTTTTGCCTTCTTAGTGGGTGGGGGTGCAGGTAGAAAGAGGGAGAAAATTTAGAACTGAAAAGAAAATTTTTAAAAAATCATGAGCCATCTAAGATAAACAGATGGAAACTGTAAAAATCATTACCTTAAAAGTTACTGTCCTTCATACCTGAAGAGGACCGAAATGACATCACAACGTCAGAGTCTATGTACCGTTTGTCTGACTAGGGCTAATAAGACCAGTATGAGCTCAGAAGACTCTACCACAGGTCAGGTACAAGTAGTGTGTATGACCATTTGGGATGGAGATGTCTCTAAATTTGCACATCTCACATTTCTTTTGAGGTTCTGCAATTCTGCTTTACTCATAGAGCACAGTGCCTTCTTTGATATAGGCATGCCATGTTGGATGGTTCTGTGCCAGTGTCTCCCGTGTCTCACAGTTGATACCAAAGTTCTTCAGAGAAACCTTGAAATTCTGCCTTTTGTGAGTTCTCTGTAAAACAATGTTTTAGGCAAATGTATGTTTGGAACTCAGACTACATGGCTGTCCCATTAGAGTTGTACTCTAGTACAATGGTACTGGATCCTATAGTTTTAGCATGGCCTCACTTTGGATTACATTATATCCTCTTACTTGCCTTACTTAGCAAACTCTCTACTAAAATTATCATAAGCTTTTTCAGTCCTATTTATAATCAATGAAATATATATAAACATCTGTAGAATATGTTAATTATTTAAGTAATACACTTTTCTCCTCATTTAGATTCTAGTCTTCGCAAACCTCTTAAGTAACAGTACTCCTTGGAAAGTCTTTTAGTTTCTCTATATGCAATTCCCCCATATGTAAAATGTAAATAATTCCTCACATTAAATATTCTTTCATGATTTTTAAAAATTTAAAAATTTATCATTTTTCAACTAAAATGATTTATTTTTCAGTTGAAATTATTTTGTTCCTCCCAATAGTTTCCATCACCATTGAGAAAATTTTGAAAGGAAGGAAGGAGTGAAGGAAGGGAGACAGGGAAGTAGGGGAAAAAAAAAGAGAGAGGGAAGATGGGAAGGAGGGAAGAAGGAAGGAAAAAAAAGAAAAACAAAGCCCTCAGGACATAGCTACATAGTCCAGCAGTACAACCACATGAGCAATATCCAAAAATGTCAGTTTCTTTCTGCATCTTAAATTCATCATCTCTCTGTCACAAAGTTAGTGCCATGTCTTATCTTCATTCCTTTGGACTTGTGGTTTATCATTAGAATTGAGCAGAGTTCTAAATTCTTTTAAAGTTGTTTTTCTGCATAGCTATGTCTTATTAGTTCAAATAATAAATCCCAGGAAGTGGTCACACATTCTAATTCATACAGTTCAAATGTGGTATTTGGTTCTAGCCCAGTGGAATTATGTAGTGTAATTTTTAACTATGTGCATGTTTTATAAGATTTATTATTTCTAATAATTGGGACCTATTTGTGTCATTATTGTTGAATAAATTGTTCTCATAGTTCTGCTCACTTCACTCTTCATTGGTTCCTACAGGTCTTGCCAGTTTTCTCTAAAATTGTTCATTTCATCGTTTCCACATACAGTAGTATTGCTGTATATAATAGAGTATTTTTTCATTACATCCATATACTACAATTTGTTTAGCTATTCCCCAGTAGGAGGACACCCTTGTAATTTCCAGTTTAGGTGTACCATAAAAAAAAATGCTAAAATGTTTCTACTTGTAAATTCATAAGCCTAGGAGTAGTGTGGCTGGAACAAAAGGTGTGCATAGTCTGTAATTTTTTGAGCATGGTTCCAAATTGCTTTCTAAAATGTCTTCACCAATTCACATTTCTACTGACAGTATAGTAGTATACCTGTTTTCCCACAGCCCCTCCAAAATTTGTCGTATTCGTTTGTCATCTTTACCAGTCTTTGAGGTGCGAGATAGAACCTCAAAACTGCTTTTATTGGCATTTATCTAAATACTAGTGATTTAGAGCATTTTTTCATATGATTGTTGGTAGCTTTGATTTGTTCCTTTGAGAATTGCCTGCTCATGTCCTTTGAGGATTTATCTATTGGTTATAGATTCTTAGTCTTATAAATTAGAGTCATTTTATTTTTCTTAGAAATGAGTCTTTTATAAGAGAAGCATATTATAAAAAATTTTCTCCAGATACCTGTTTCCCTTCATATTTACTATATTAGATTTGTTTGTATAAAAACTTTTAAATTTTGTATAATCAAAATTGTCCATTTTATCTTGTATGTTCCTATCACTTGTTTAGTCATGAACTATACCCATTTCCATATATCCAAAAGGTAATTACTTCCTTACTACTCTAGTTTTTTTATGATGTGACCTATTCTGTCAGTCATGAATCTATTAGGAGCTTATTTTAGTACATAATAGTGTTGAATTAAGGCATATATTTTGCTTTAAAATCCTCTTAATGGAAATGTTAAATTATTTCATAGTATCTCCACAGAAAATGGAGAAATAGAAATGTTATAAAGTAGTGAGATGCAAAGAAAAATCTAATAATTTCTTTAGCCAGTTGGTGTAGCTGTCACCTCTCCCAAAACTTATTAAAGCTACCAAAGAAGAAAATTGATGGGTTTTAGTTGTAGTTCCTTTCATTTTTCACTGATGGGAAATACAAAAGAACTATAGAATATCCAAAATATAACTAGGAATCACAAAATGTTTGAAGATAACCATGGAATTTTTCCAACATATCAATCACTTTAACCTCCAAAAACAACAGCACTGCCATGCACATGGTGGACAATTGTTTATCAAAATTGAGCTTAAAAAATCTTACAAAAAGATGTAGAACACATATCATTAACATATTAACAAAATTAACATCTGCTGGTGTTCAGTATTTGAAGAAATAGGTTTCAACATCAGTGCTAAAATGTTCACTATTATAACTAGCAACATTTCCTTAGGATTTTGTGACATTTATGTATGCTTCATTAATATTCTGGCAAATTCTATGAATTGATATCATCTGATGTTTTTAAAAGGGATTAGCCATTTAATTTCTAAAAAATCTGATTCTATGCTCATTGCAGTTTAGAAAAATTTGTCTCCACCAGCCCTACTCAGCAATTTGTGCTGATTATTTTAAAGAGTAAATAAAAGTAGAAAAGGATTTGACACTTAGGATGGAAACCCACACTGCATTGTGCCTCTGTAACTTCTGTTCAGTTTTATCTTAGCTTCTCCCATAAGTGATTTTTCAACTTAAATTTCTTGTGCAACTTTCCAGAATTTCAAAAGAGAAGAGCAGAACTTTGTCGTTCAGAATGAAATCAACAACATGTCTTTTCTTATTACTGATACCAAGTCAAAGATGTCAAAGGTACTGTAATCTATTTCATGATATTAGGAGATATCTCACCTTATTTTCTTTTGCAGGTTAAATATGAAAAGAGCACAAGAATAGTTTTAAATGTTAACTACTTAATGAGCACATCTATAAGAGTTTTATTAGCATTTTAAGTTATCTCTGGTACTGTATGCTGATGATGATTTGGCTCAGAGGTTGAAATACTTTTTATTCCAAAATGTGAGTTGTATGATATAACTTAAGATGGTGTACTATACACTACACAATGATTGTGGTGAGCGGTGATGAGAGTCTTAGCTAAAGCAGTGGTTTTTTAATAGACAGTGTTGTGGAAGTATAAATGACAAGATTTGGGAATTGATTAGATGTATGAATGAGAGTATGGAATTGATAATGATGGCAAGGTTACAAACCTTTGGGGAAAAAAATGTTGAAATAGTTAAGTTTTTTAGGGGGAAGGGGAAGATAATGAGTTCTCTTTTATGTAGGTTGAGTATGAGATGCTTTTAGCATATATAATTTGAAATGTCCACTAAGCAGCCAGTGGCACAAGACTGAAGCTCAATAGAGAGAGACTTAGCATTTATATCAATTTATTAGTTATCTTAATAGAAATGGTAATTAGACCCACTGTAGGTATTGAGCTCACCCAGTGAGAGTATATAAACAAGAGAAGAGAGCTCCGGACAATTTTGAGAGGTACCTACAAGATAATGTTGTTGAGTCATTTTAGTATTGTCCTACTCTTAGTGCCCCCTTTTGGGGTTTTCTTGGTAAGCTTAGTGAAGTAGTTTACCATTTCCTTCTCCAGCTCATTTTACAGAGGTAGACAGGGTTAAATGACTTACCCAGGGTCACATAGCTGGTAAGTGTCTAAGGCTGGATTTGAACTTGTAAAGATGAGTTTTTCTGATTTCTAGCTTAGTATTCTATTCACTGTGCCACCTAACTACCCATGATAGGAATGAGGATCCAGTAAAAGAGAGAAGGAGCAGTCACAATATCTGAAGAGAGTAGTGTCACAAAAACTGAGAGAGCGGGAAGTTTCTAGGAGGAGAGAGTGGTCAGTAGTGTTGAATGCTGCAGAAAGGTCTGGAAGTGTAAAGACTGAGAAGAGACCATTAAATTTAGCAATTAAGATATTTTCAGTAACTTTGGAGATAATAGTTTCAATTGAGTAATAATCTTGGAAGCCATATTGCGAAAGGGTTAGATGAAAGTGAGAAGAGGAGAAGTTTATGCAAGTGTGGATAACATTTTACTTGGAAAGATACCATCCTTTTCTCTTAATAGAAAAAAAAATCTATAGAAGAAGGGGCTTAATTAAAATTAAATTATAAAAATAAAAACTAAAATTTTGGATTGATAGAATTCCTGAGGGAAAGAGTGAAACTTTCAAAACTAAAGAAAAAAATAAGTAAGAATTACTCCAAAAAATAGTTGATTCCTCAGAAGCATTGTATACTCTGTAATTAAGGACACATGAGGAAGGGGAAAAAAATAACCTAATACCAATTTTCATGAAGATCTAAAGACTAAGGAGCAATTTTGTGGAAGAAAAACTGACGCTGACTATATCTCCCATGTTTGTCCTACAGGCAGCAGTCACAGATCAGGAAAGAAAGAAAATGAAACGTAAAGGAGACAGATATTCTATGCAGACCTCTCTTATTGTAGCAGCCCTGAAGAGATTACTGCCTATTGGATTGAATATTTGTGCTCCAGGAGACCAAGAATTAATTGCCCTAGCCAAGAACCGTTTTAGCATGGTAAGTGCTTGTCTTTTTTCTAGCTTTAATTAGCAAGTTACCCAACAAAAGCTTCAAGCTGTTTATTCACCTCTCTCTTTGTCAGTCCTCTATATTTATGTTTCACCAACATTGTATGTTTCTTAAGCATCCACTTTATATAAGGTAGAGAAATATATGCTTGGCTAAAAAGGTTATTTTTTTTTCTTAATGATGACTTCTTTTTTTGTATAGTTTGGTGTCCTTTTAAAACTATACTTTTTGTGTAGTTTGTATAGTTACCTTTTTTATTTTAAGTCATAAATACTACCTCACTGTAATTTTCAGGACCAAGCCAATAGATTGAGAGCTGGAAGGTACATCAGACGTCATCTGTTCTAACTCCTCATTTTACAAAGGAAATCAAAAGCCCAAAGGGGTTAGGGAACTTTCCCAAAGTTACACATAAATAAATGTCAGAGCTGAGATTCAGACCTTATTCCTTTAATGCCAAATTCAGTGTTCTTTCCACTATACCAGACTGTTTCCTGCTGGCTCAAATTCGGTTATAGGTAGTGCTAAAATCCAAAATAATTTATCATGTAAGATCTTATGATAAAGATTCATTATTGGTACAGATTTATAGAGGGTAATTCCTTATATGAAAAACAAGGTACTAAAGTCATGTAATAACTAATTTTCAAGTCTTAAGGTTTTTTGCACCAATAGGGAACCCAATTCTGACCTCCTTTTATTCCTACTTTCTCCTCTTCCTGGTGATGAGAAAGATGAGAAAAAAAGCTTATGCAAATATGATAAGGATAATAATAGCAAATATTTATATAATGCTTTAAGGTTTACAAGGCATTTTCCTCACAGTAGTCCTACGGCTAGATAGTGTGAATATTCTTATCCTTATTTTACAGATAAGGAAACTATATGTCACTTAGATTAAGAAACTTGTTTGTGGTCACACAACTAGCATTTGGCAAAACTAGGACTAAAACCTAGGTCTTACAATTTCCTATCTCATATTCTAGTACATTATGCTGCCTTTCAGTAAATATACGTTGGGGTTGAAGGGAAAACTTCATCCCCTGACTCTTAACTTCCATTCTCATGCAGGAGCTAAAAAATGTTTTCTTTAGCATTCCTATGTAAATTTGAATATGGCACTGAAAAGCAGGCATAGCCCGTGGTAGGTGTAGAGTAGAGGGGGACCACTGTGACTGTTATCTGGATTATGCTTGCAAAGTCTCCATAACCCCGAAAGGTTTTTTTGCTGTAGCTATAATAAGGGTATATTGCTACTGTTCTGTTGTGCAACTAAGAGAAAATCATCAAAAGCATAATTAAGTATAAAATGAGCTTTTTCAGTTAGTTGGTAGGGGAAACAAGCAAGAAAGCATCTTGTTGCCACCTTTTTTTGCTGTAAATGAAAAAATCAACCCTTTTAGATACCAGAACATTTAATCTAATAACAAAATAGGTTGTTTTGCTTGAAGTTGCTAAGCTGTATAGAACAATTTTTAAAAGAATACCCAAGTCTTAGGTTTTTTTGTGGGTTTTTTTTTTAATCCTATAAACAGTTTAGGGTGACTGTCCATGCATTATGCTTATTTAAAAGAACCTTGTAGTTTGTCCACGGACAAGTGGTTCCCAACCCATTTCAAAATTTCCCTTTGATGTTTATTTCTTGACAGAAAGACACAGAAGATGAAGTGCGCGATATTATTCGTAGTAATCTTCATCTACAGGGCAAGGTAAGCCAGGACATTTTCCAAAGCACATTCAGTGTTTTTCAAACATTTCTTTTTTCAAAAGGATCACCTCACAAATGATGTTAGCTCAGTACTTCAGTATAGCAAAATGTTTTGGCCAGTCATTTTTTCTATATTATAAAAACCCTTTGTTTTAAGAACATCAAAAAAACAAAATCTGTTTTTGTGGAAGTTCTACACCCATCACCCGCAAATAAAACTAATTTTATAATCTGACTTTTCTCCAGAATTTTTGTAATGATTACCTCCAGTTTAAGTAAGTGAATATTATTAATTCTTTTTGCTCTTTTTTAGTAGAAGTGGGTCAAATATAAGAAATCCTATAGAATAGAAAATCTAAAAATAATTATCTATATTTTTGTTTCCTTGAAAGTAGTACATCTTGGAAAACAGTCACCTTTTTAGTTCTGAGTGCTATCTGTTGTGCTAAGTATTTCATAAGGATAATACTCTATAATTAAGGGCAGATAAGGTAGAAAAGTAAGGATAATCCACTAACCATACCTTAAGCATAGGGAATGAAATGTTTCAACAAATATTTGTCCACATCATAGAAAATTATTATTGCATTTGTAGATAACATTAATATAGTACTTGCCATGTGCCAGGCACTGTGCTGAGAGCTTTCCAATTATTATCTCATTTGATTCTCACAATAGCCCTGAGAGGTAGGTACTGTCATCCCATTTTAGAGATGATAAAACTGAGGCAAACAGAGTTTAAGTGACTTGCCCTGGGTAGCAAAGCTAGGAATTGTCTGAGATTTGAATTCAGATCTTTCTGACTTTAAGCCCAGCTCTCCACCTTCTGTGCCACCTACCTGCCTTTTCTTGTTCGGTTTTTGTTAAGAGGCAGAATGGGTTTGATAGGTGATTTGTTCTGTTTCACACACTTCTCAGTTAGGATTGAGATATGACATTTAACGTTGTACTATATGAGGGGAAATAGCAGCTTGAAATCCCTAAGTGTCCCAAGACTGAGAATATTAGTAGCACGTGCCTTATTGTCTGCCCTGTTAAGAAGGAGGAGGTAACTAAAGGGAAAAATAATTATGCAAGTTTTCAGTAAAGGATAATTGCATTTTAAAATGCTTGCTTCAAACTTTTAATTTGGTTTTTACATATCCTTCAATGCATAATGTGTTATTTTTTTCTCAAGATTAAGTTCTTTTTGACGTTTCCATTTATTCTTTTTCATGACAATAGTTATGAAGTTTAAAGTCTTATCCATTCACTCAACTCCTGTTTTAAATTGTTTCTGTTTATTAAATTTCCAGTTTACTTCTTTGCGTTGTATTCTCTCTTCACCCATTAAGAAACTTAAAATGATCACTGCTTCACTGACTTAGAATAATGATTCTCTAAAAATGATTTTACTTTAGCTTTGGCTCTTATTTAGGAAACTGCTAAAATTTAATATATCTGCCATTTGGGATACTATATCTTCCATTTAAAGTTCTTAAACATTAAATAAATTTAATAATATAAAAATGCTTGGTGTGCTTTACTTCACAAGAAAAATCTTATTCTCAGTGTGATGTAGATATGACTAACATCATTTTGTAATAATGTCCTTTATATGTCATGGCCAAGTTCTATTTTAAGGTGGGAAACCCTGTTTATATCATAGTTTGGCCCAAACTATTTACAATTTTTGAAGTGAAAAAAATAGAAATTTTGACAGTTTTGAAAGAGTTAATTTTAAATTAGCCAAGGAAAATGAAAAAAAAATATATTGTTTTAAGTGTTGGTTGATTGCTCCATACTTTTAAAACATTAAAATGAACCGAACTTCAAACATATACATTATATAATTGAATTTTTACAAGCTAGTAATTGACAGCTGGAAAAAGTGTAGGGAAACATTTTTAACAGTTAGGAGAATGCCGTGAATATGTTTAGGGATAGGTTGCCCCTTGTTTCAGCTAGATTTTAACCTCACAGCCAAAACCTGAAGATATGCAACTTTGGATAAGTTTACTGGTACTCATCAATGTTGCTCGCACTTATATAATACAAAAGGTTTACAAAACCCTTTCTAAACAATAACTTGGCAAAATATCCCCTATATTATTATACCTGTCTTACAAATGAGAAAACTGAGGTTCAGAGAGGAAACTGATTTGCCCATAGTCATAGAGCTCGTTTGTTTGAACTGGACTGTGAGCCCAGGTTTCCTGACTATACTAATAACATCTGCCAGAGCAAGAATTCTTGATCTTTTCAAGATAACTTAAGAAATCTGCTACAGTACAGCGATTACAAAATCACTGTTCTATTAAGCATTTATGGAAATAACTCTTGTCAGGATGGTACCTTCAACAAATGATGCAGTGTGAGATAGTGAACAGAGCACTGGACATTCAGTCAGGAAGATCTGACTTTTAAATCCTTCTTCTTAAATTACTGTCTTACTCTTTGATCATGGACAAATTACTGAACCTGTCTTTGTTCCCTTTTCTATAAAGGATGATGAAAATAACTGTGTACCTATTTCACAAGTCTTTTGTGAGGCTCAAAAAAAAATAACGTATTAAAGTAGTTCATAAACCATAAAATTCAAATTCTTAGTTCCCTGTTACCCGTATTTAATCCAGCTTCTGAAAATTTAAAATCACTATATCATTGGTTGTCCTAATTTTGCTTTTATAGTCTCGATTTTACATATCCATGGACATATTTCCTATTTTTTACTGTGAAATCAGTTTCTTATTGCAGCATGTTTTTACCAAAAGTCACGTTTTTGTGGAACTAGTTAATAAAAGCATGATATACAAGAAAAGGTACCAGATTTGGAGTCAGAAGACTTGGATTTAAATACTGACTGTGCTGCTTACCACTTGGGTGATTTTTCTGGACTCTCTAGCCCTCCATTTCTTCATTTATATAATGATTTAGATGTGGACAATGATGAGCTAGTCCAGTTCCTTCCAACGCAAATATATTTTCTTTTAACATTAACTATGATATTTTTGTATAGAGACCCATCACTAATGTTCTAGTATTCAGGAAAACAATATACATTCTGCTTTCTGTTTTTAAACCAAAGCATGCCTACCATTTCCATAGGGAGAAGGAATTCCTCATAGTTACTGTCAAAATACAAAATAAATGCATTCCTGAAAAACTCTCCATATATATGTACATATACTCATATTCTTTTTTTCTTTTTACTTACATTACTTTTTTTACATTACATTATTATGTTTTTATATTACATTATCACATTTATTTACATTTCCTTTTACTTACATTACTCTACATGTAAGATGATGGATTGGAACTAGTCAAGTAGCCAATCCAAAACGCTAGTCATTAATCACTTGATGTCAGATTTGAAAGAGATTTCCAATTTAGGGTCCCAGGAATCTGTGGCCCCATGCCATTTAGCGATTTATAATTGACTTGGATAAAAGCATAAATGTGTGCTTATAAAATTTAAGGAAACCACAAATAGCGAATGCAGATAACAGAAATGTAATTCAAAGGGGCTACAAATATTGGACCAAGTTTAATGAGGTGACATTTAATAGAGATGATGTTAAGTTTTATACTTAGGTTTCAAAAATCAAACTTCACAGGTACAAGAAAGAGAATGTATGGCTAGGTAGCAGTTTGTTTGAATAAGATATTGTTGGCTTAGTGAACTTCAGTATGAGTCAGTACCATGATGTGTTAGTCTTAGACTTTATTACAAGAGCTTCCAATATTAAAGAGTGTTTTATTTTGTCAATCCACATCTGGAATATTATGTTCACTTCTATACACCTGGATGAGGGCAACCACAAAGGGCCTCAAGATCATACCATGTGAGGATTGTTGGAAGGACAGGAAAAGAAAAGTCTTTGTAGGTAAAAGACCAAGGATCTTTATCTTGTGGAAAAGGGATTAGACTTGTTCTGCTTTTTTTCCAGAGGCAGGAGCAATGGATTTATGTTACAATGAATGAAATTTAGGACCATTGTAAGAAAAAATAATTACTAGCAATTAGAACCATCCCAAAGTGGAATGGGCTTCCTCAAGAGATATTAGATTACCACCACTGGAAGTCTTCAAGCAAAGGCTTGACAACATGCTCAGTATATATGTTTTAGATAGGATTTTCTTTAAGTTGAATTTCATGGCTTCTGGGGTCTTTTCCAAATCTATAATTCTCTGATATATAGTAATGTAAGAAGTGCTTTTGGAAGCTTCCTATCACTTTTATTACCAAAATAAAAAAATGAAAACCTCAGCAATTCACAGAAAACTCATGAATTCTTAAGTTTACTTGTTAATTTTTTCATATGTATTTTAGTTGCTTTCTGTCTCCGTATATCTTTCATTGCTTCTTTTTAACTTGTCATGTGCTTATATTATCTTATGGTGTCAGGTCTTTTCATTTTAGCAACTAGTGAAAAAACTACCTTTCATTTGAAATAGATGAGGATCCAGGCACCAAAGTCTGCTGTAGAAAATCAAAATACTCAAATGTCAAGCATTCATGTAATTGGAAACCATTTCGTTTTTTTTTCACTACTCTGTTATGGACATTGTAACTTCTTCTATTCTAAACCACAAGTTTCTAAGTTTAAAAGAAGTTTCATTTGTGAATTATGCATTTACAAGGTGGTATTCAGAATATGCAATCCAACCTATTCATATGACAGCTGGGGAAAAAAAAGACTTCCTCAAGGTGGAAAATATTTTGGTTCCATAGGGCTGGTGGGTAGGGGTGCAAAAAAACTATTGAATAGGTAACTAGGTTATTAAGCTATTCCAATTGCCTATACTAACATTAGTAGCATTTGTTCTAATGTTCATGCTCTTTATAAAAACAAAAACAAAACGGGTCCAAGCTATAGTACTAGGTAATATGTTAGTTGTAGAATTACAGAAGCATCTATAATTTTGTCAGCATAAGGAGCTTCTATCAAGTATATTACAACTTATCAGTGATTTATAAATATATCCTGAGACACATAGAGGTTGAGTGACTAGTTTTCTCTAGGTCTTTTTAAATTTCTTTGGTACCACTGCAGAAAATTGGCCAAGGCCTTTAAAAAAAAAATAGTACTTACTAGAAACAAATCACCATAAGGAATTGTTATAATATTGTAGTTAAGGTAGAATGTATTAAGCATCTTGAGGTGACTTGTTGGCTAATGGGCTTTGTGTAGGTTGCTTAAAACAAGTAAGTCTTTGTCCACTATATGATTGATTTCCATTTGATACCTTATTCTAATGATACCTTTTTCTATCTAATTTTTAGTCTCTTGACAATTCACTGTCCCAAATACTGCACCACTGTCAGCATTAGTGAAGTTTTATATGAATAAATACATGTACTTCCCTTTCCAAATTTATGAAAAAAGGGCAGCCTTGGAAACATCAGTATCTGAAAATGTATTCTGTGATTCTAAATTGTTAAGCAAGGTCCTCTTAGGAGTGTAGCAGTTTTTAAGGCTCCTGGGAAATTTTCCATTTATAAATTTGTGCATTTTTTTTCCTTTCTTTTTGTAGTTAGAGGATCCGGCTATTAGGTGGCAAATGGCACTTTACAAAGACTTACCAAACAGAACGGAAGAAACCTCAGACCCTGAGAAAACAGTAGAAAGAGTATTGGACATAGCTAATGTGCTTTTTCACCTTGAACAGGTTAGATATTTTCTTGACTCTAGAACAATAAGTTAATTACAGAGTAGAAACCTATTTTAAAAAGATGGCTGACTGTATGTACATTTTTTATGGATTAAGATGGCATTCTACATATATATAATTTAAAGAATACCTATGAATAAAATGTTTTTGATAAGACTATAATTGTTATACTTTGTGGATTCAGAAGAATCTGTGATGTTATTAATGTGAGTACTTCCTTCACTGACAGAAATTATAATTTCTCCATTGACTTCTTTTCTCCTGCAATTCATCTCCATATTTTCTCATAAATTCTCCATAGAAGAAATATCAAATGTATATTCCTTTGTGTTTTGATTTTTAGGGTTTTTTAGTGTTTTTTTTCCCCAAGGTAATTATATAACATTTAAGTTACCAATCTATTGTCCCTATTTCTTGCTATATGATTAGCCTGATTAATGTTAGTTGTGAAAATCATTAATTATATTCTTTATGCCATTTTTACACAAAAGTCATTATAAGCAAAACACCTACCTTCTCCCACCAGATAAAATCTTTCCATTGAGTTTTGCATTATTTGTAATTTTAATTCTCCTAAGATTGTTATATTATGGTTTTCATAATTATAAAATATCAATGACTGAATATTGATTTTAAAGAAACAAGCATTCTTAGTAGTGAGCAAAAATCACCTTTGCCCAAATGCACTGCAGCCTACCATTCTGCTAAAATGTGAGTCCATTGCCAAGCATAGTAGCATATGCCTGTAATCCCTTTTACTAGGTAGGCTAGCAAAGCATTTGAGCTTGGGAATTCTGAGCTGTAGTTGACTAAGTTGATCAATTGTCTACACTAAGTTCTGCATTAATATGATAAGTGGAGGGAGATGGGTGGGGGCAGGCTTTGGAGGGGGGAGTGGGTAAGGGAGGTGGAAGGGACAAGGTTACCTAAGGAGAAACAAACCAGCCTACTTAGAATCAAAGCAGGTCAGAACTCCTGTGCCTAAGTAGCACTGGGACTGTGAGCAGTCTCTGCACTTTCAGCTTGGGCAAGATAAGGATCCCCTGAAATGTATTCAAATACTTCTTGGGGATCTGTGGATCCAAGGTTAATAATCCCCAGACTAAATGGTCCCTAAGGTCCTTTTTAGTTCTGAATCAGTGATACCATGATTTTAGAAGAATTTGAAGCATCTTGTTGTCAATATGAATTTTTTTGGACTTTATCCAGGATATTTTCCATAGCATTGGCAAAACACTGTTGTGATTACCTTTCTAACACCTAGATTGGTATCAGCATTCCGTGAATTGTTGAATGACGTTCTCTGTAGCTTCATTTCTCGTGAACTTATGTGTAAGTTTGACCTATGTATATTAGAAGTACTTTTTTCCAGGAGAACCTTCAAGCCTGGAAGCTGTGCTGTTTGTTGTATCAAATGCTTTCTTGAAATAAATAAATTATATAAACTGAAATCATATATCCTATACATCTCTCAATCACGTGTTAACAGAAAGATTTCTACTTAAGAAAATTACCTACAAAATACCAACTAATTCCTTCTGTTGTTTTCATCAAGGATGACAATATATGTACTTATATCATTCTTCTAAGTATTTTATATAGATAACAAAGCAGACACAAATGGGTAGTAACCAATTTTTCTTGGTTGCCTTTCTTTTAATAAATGTACCATAAATGGTTTTTCCCATCCTTTGGAGTTTCTGATCTGTGAAACAATAGCTACTTACTTGCAGTAATAACTAATAGAAAACAGACATTTCCACAAAGGCATTTTCTAGGTAGTCAGTTGGTGTATAAATTTGCAAAAGTCTAAAAATTGGGAAATGAATTTTTAAAAAATTAATCCTTTTTTCTCACCAGCACTTGAAATTATTGAAGATAACTTTTAATGGTGTATTTTAAAATCTAGCCCAAAGTATAAAACTATACTTATAAAACAAATTACATAATAATCATTTAATTGTAAAATAATTAAGCTTATTGCAAGGAAATTGATGATATATACCAGAATCTTTTAAAATAATGATCATAATAATGAAATTTTCCTTACCATTTCCAGATATTGTAAAATCAATTATATTCTCATGATATCCTTTGAAGATGTGTGAGGAATTCATTACTTTAAATTCCTCCTCAATGTACATTTGAAATTGTTGTTTATAGCATTTTGCAAAGGAAATTTTATATGGAAGCTTAGAATAGTAATGAGAGCATACAAGGTACTCAAAAATAGACTTGATTTCAGTAGGAACAACAATTTTATGTGTTTTCTGTATCCTACACTTGCCACTCAAGTCATTTGCCTTTTCTGAGCCCTATTCTTTTTATCTGTAAAAGAAAGGGGCTAAAATATATGCCTTCTAACAGCCCACTCAAGTCTAAATATATCATCCCATGATCATAATTACATACATGATTACTTTGCCAGGGCCTACCATTGTCCATTGGAGGTGCAACTTTCCCTTCAAACTCTAACTGAATTAAAATAAAAGCACATTCAAATGATATGCAAAATCCATATTTTTATGCTTTCCCTTGAATCCTCTAGAACAGATCATTCAAATACTTAAATAGAATCTAGATAGCTGTTTTCAGACTCAGTAAGACTCGTTTTTAAAAATTAAAATGCCTTCTTAAATAAGAACACCTGTACTCCATTGTGACTTAATTGGTTTAATTACAAATTTTCATCTGTAAGGACACTATGCTTTCTTTATACTTTTATGTGTTGACATTTATCATACACAAAAGATCAAAAATTTATTTTACCCTCACTAGATCTGTCCATTCCCACTAGATTTTGTCTTGTCTCACTTTCCTTTCATGACTAAAGTCTTTGGGAAAGGTGTCTACAGTCAGTTCCTCCACTTCCTTTGATCTCACTCTTTTTACAACTCTCTGAAATCTGACTTCTGATTTCATCATTCAACTGAAACTTCTTTCTCCAAAGTTACCAATAATCTCTAAATTGATAAATCTAATGGCCTTTTCTCAGTCCTCATCTTTCTTGACTGCTCTGCAGCCTTTGACTTTTTCAGCCACTTTCTTCTTGATACTTTCTTCTCTCTAGGGTTTCGTGACACTGCTCTCTTCTGATTCTCCTCCTACCCATCTGACTGATGTTTTCCATTCTTCTTTACTGGTTCTTCATCCAGGTCACCTCTGCTAACTGTGGGTGTCCCCCAATTGCTGTCCTGGGTAATCTTCTTTCATCATATATTTTGCTTGGTGGTCTCATCAACTTACAAAGATTCAGTTATCATCTCTATGCAGAAAATTCTCAGATCTCTTTGTACAACACAAAACTCTCTCTGGACCTTTAGTCTTGCATCTCTAGTTGCATATTGTGAAATCTCAAACTGGTGTTTATCTCTTAAACTCAACATGTTCAAAATTGAACTCGTCTTTCCCCCCAAACCTTCCTTCTTCCAAACAGCTGCCCTATGCCTGAAACTCTCTCCCTCCTTATCTCTTCCTCCTGACTTGTCTGGTTTCCTTCGAGGTCGAGATCAGGTCCTACCTTATGCAAGAAGCCTTTCAGAGTCCTCTTTAATCTTAGTGTCTTCCCTCTGATATTATCTTCAATTTATCCTTTATATACCTTTTGGACATGTCGTCTTCCTCATTGGACTATGAAATCCTTAAGAGCAAGGATTGTTTTGTGCCTTTCTTTATATCCCCAGAATTTAGCACAGTGCCTGGCACATAATAAGTACTTAATAAATATTTGTTGACTTGTCAACTTGACTTCTACCTGACATAGCCATTTTTATTTTTTCCAGAAACGTACAAATACAGACCGGCGCTTTTACAGTATGGGAAGTATAGTGTTGAACTGCACGGGGATTACTAATTAATTTTAGAACCATATTGGAATTGTTTCTGTGTTATCTAATACTTATAATAAGTCTGTTTTGTCTCTTATGGTAGCATAACCACTAGCTAAACAGTAACTTGCTTGTCTTTTCTACGGTATCCTAAAAATGTTATTGTCACTTGCGTAGATGATGTCTTTCAGACTTTAACACGGTAGTAGAAATTTTAACATTTTTGCTAAACCAGTAGACTTCTTGACTTGTTTCTGGTCTGTGATCCAGAATCCTTATTGTTCTCTGTTCTCTCCTTTAACTTAAAGAATGCTAGCTTTTTCATTTAAAAAAAATAATTTTACTTATACTTAGCATATCCTTCTAATTTATTATGAGAGATTATTGAGGAATGTCTCAACTCTGTGATGGATATGCTCTCAATTTTTTAAAAGATGGGTTCTTCAAAGAGAAATGAATGATTGTGTGCAGATTTTTTTTAGTCTTCTAGAAAACATCAAAGGGGGAGGATTTAATAGAACTTTTATGTGGATTAATTTTAGACACTGGTATCGATTAAAGATGACAGCTTTTGAAGCACACAGCACTGAAGAAAAAAACAGTTTTTATTCAAATAAAGTCTATTGTTCCAAAAGCCAGCTGAAATTAATATTAATTATTTCAAAGACGCTGATTTTCCCATAAGAATTTCAAGGACTATCTAAAACCAAGATTATATTCTTTCCTGAGCTTCATTTTTCAGTACTATTCCTCACTTTTGTTAAAGATGAATTAATGTGGGGGTAGAATATTTATTGTACAATTTGATTATATTCCAGGTAGAGCATCCACAAAGGTCTAAAAAGGCAGTATGGCACAAACTGCTTTCTAAGCAGAGAAAACGAGCAGTAGTAGCCTGTTTCCGGATGGCTCCATTATATAATCTGCCAAGGTAAAATAATTCTATAAAACAGCAGTAGAAGTCATTTTACTCACTAAGGAATGGCAATAGATTTCTACCATGTAACAAAAAATAAACAACATATAAAAATAGATGAGGATGAGAGGATACAGAATGAAAATAATTTTTTGGTGCTTTTATTAAGCACCTGGCTTTGTTTTCCTGCTGTTATACATTCTCAGTGATCTATGGTCTGTAAATCCTGTTGTTGGTAGTTAAGTGCCCCTTTAGAGCAGTTGAGTAAAGATAGCCAAGTAGAGAAGCACTCAGCCAAGCTCTTTCATCATTCCTGTCCAAACAACTTTAAAATCATGCTTCAAATGGAATTCTGGAATGGCAGAGCCAACAAAAGGTCAGAATGAGATATTCTTCCAGCTCAGGACAACAAAGGAAATCAGAGAAATCTGTAACATGGAGGAAGAGACTGCTGTGGAGCCCATGTGGATGAAACACCAGTAGTGGGACTGTGTGAGACAAAAGCAGCAGCGGCTTTGGGAGCTCCCAAGCCAGAGACAGTAAGGGGACCTGGCAACTGGTTAAAAAGAAATTACAGGATACCTTTGTGCTAGCATGTAGGATCAGATGCTGTTTGGCAAATCCATTTCCTGTATCTCCCTTTGTGTCATAGTTCAAGGAGAAAGAGGAGCACTTTTAGCTAAGAGGAAGTGGAAGCACTGAGGAACAGTATTGTTTCTGGGAAGCAGAGGTCCAAAGGAGCAGTATTGATTGCAATCCCAAGGGATCAGGGGCCCTTCCTGGGTATAAAGCAGAGTGAGGACCAAGAGAGCAGTAACCACTCCTCTCCTTAGATTACACCACCTTGGAAGCACTGAAAACTTCCAAACCCCAAAACTGGATCTTAAAACAGCAGTACAAAAAGCCTAAAGTTTAAGACAGTGCCCCTCCCCCCCCACCCAGGATGGGGACAGAACCCAATGTTAACATAAAGCTCTAAATCAAGCAATACAGTGGTGAAAGAATGAATAAGCAAGAACGACAAAAAAGAACTTAACCATGAAGAACTACTGTGGTGACAAGGAAGAAGAAGGCAATGAAGTCAAAATAGCTACAAGCAAAATCTTGGAGAAAAAAAAAAATTGAATTAGACACAAGGCCAACAAGAATTCTGGGAAAGCTAAAAAATTGTTTTCAAAATCAAAAAAGAGTAGTTGAGGAAAAATTAGGCAAAGAAATGGAAGCAAAAGAAGAAAATTATGAAAAGACAATTAACATCTGGGTAAGAGAGGCACAAAAAAACACTGAAGTAAATAACTACTTAAAAAAACAGAGTTGGTTGAGGCAGCTAGGTGGCTCAGTGGATAGAGCACCGGCCATGAAGTCAGGAGGACCTGAGTTCAAATCTGGTCTCAGACCAAACACTTGACTGTAGCTGTGTGACCCTGGGCAAGTCACTTAACCCCAATTGCTTAAAAAAACAAACAAAAAAAAACTGGAGTTGAACAAATGGAAAAAGAGGTACAAAAATTACTGATGAAAACAACTCATTAAAAAGCAGAATAGGCCAAATGAAAAAGAGGTATAAAATCTCACTGACAAAAATAATACCTTAAAAAGTAGATGGGCAGGTAGAAGCTAGTGACTCCATTAGACATCAAGAAACAATAAAAGGAAGTTAAAAGACTGGAAAAATTGAAGAAAATAGGAAATATTTCATTGAAAAAAATAGTTGATGTGAAAAATAGATCGAGGGAAGATAATTTAAGAATTTAAGAATTATTGGTTTACCTGAAAGCTATGATCAAAGAAAGAGCCTAGATATCCTATTTTAAGAAATTATCAAGGAAAATTGCCCTGATATTTTAGAAGCAGAGGATAAAATAGAAAATTGAAAAAAATCCACTGTTTGATAACTGAAAGAGATCTCAAAACAAAAATTCCCAGGAATTTTATAACCAAATTCCAGAGCTCCCAGGTCAAAAAGATAATACACCAAAGATCAAGAAAGAAATCATTTAAATACCATGGAACCACTGTTAGAATCACAAAAGATTTGGCAGCTGCTACATTAAAGGAAAGGAGTGCTTCGAACATGATATGCCAGAAGGCCAAAGAGCTGGGATTAAAACCAAGAATAACCTACACAGCAAAACTGAGCATAATCCTTCAAGGAATAAAATGGATATTTAATCAAATAGAGGATTTTTAACCAGTCTTGATAAAAAAAAAAAAACCAGAGGTGAATAGAAAACATGATTTTCAGTATAGACTCAAGAGAAGCATAAAAAGGTAAACAAGAAAGAGAAATAGTAAGAAACTGAGTAAGATTAGACTGTGTAACTTTCTATATGGGAAGATGATATGTCTACTTCTAAGACCTTTATTATTATTAGGGTAGTTAGAAGGATTCTATATTGAGAGAGGATGCAGGGGTGAGTTACATTGGGATAATATAAAAAATGGATAGATGAGAAAAAGGGATGGGCTGGAAAAGAAGAATGGGAAAAAATACTCATATAAAAGAGGGGCACAATGAAGACCTTTTACAGTGGAGAGAAGTATGTGGGGGTGGGGTCAGGTGACACTTGAACCTCACTCACATCTAAATTGGTTCAAAAAGGAAAAAAAATACACATACACTCATTGGTAATAAAAATCTATCTTATGCAACAGAAAAATAGGAGGGGAAGGGAATAAAAGCATGAGAAGATGATAGAAAAAAGGGCAGATTAAAAAAAGTCAATGGTCAGGAGCAAAATAGACTTGAGAGGATGAACAGGATGAAAAGAGAGAAGAATGAGCAGAAGAAAATAGGGTAGAGGGAAATGCACAGTTAACAATCAGAACTGTGAAAGTGAATGTGATGAACTCACACATAAAATGGAAGCAGATGGCAGAATGGATTAGAAACCAGAATCCAACAATATGTTTATCATGTTTCAACTGGAGTGAAAAGACAGTGGTCTTTTTTACAGTCATGACCTCAGACAAAGCAAAAGCAAAAATCGAGCTATTTAAAAGGGTAAGTAGGGAGACTACATCTCACTAAAAGGAACCATAGACAGTGAAATAATATCAATACTAAATCCATATGCTCCAAATTGCGTAGCATCCGAATTACAGGTGGAAATAGACAGTAAAACTATATTATTGAGGGAGTTCAGCTTTTTCCTCTCTGAACTAGATAAATCTAACCACAAAATAAACAAAAAAGAAGTCAAGGAAATGAGTAGAATCTTAGAAAAGTTAGATATGACAGACCTTTGGAGAAAACTGAATGAACATAGAAAGGAGTATACCTTTTTCTCAATTGTACATGGCAACTTCACAAAAAAATGACCATATATTAGGGCATTAAAAACCTCACAACCAAATTCAGAAAAGCTGACATATTAAATGCACCCTTTCAGACCATAATGCAATAAAAATTACATTAAAAAAAAGCTATGAAAGCGTAGATTAAAAGCTAATTGGAAACTAATCTAATCCTAAAGAATGAGTGAGTCAAGGAACAGATTATAGAAGCAATCATTTATGTCATTAAAGAGAGTAACAACGAGACAGCATTCCAAAATTTGTGAGATGTAGCCAAAGCAGTGCTTGGGGGAAATTTCACATCTTCAAATATGTAAATTTTACAACTTTAAACAATAAATTGGGGATGCAACTAAAAAAAAAAAGCCAAACAAGAAAAAGAACTCATTAAAAATCCCCAGTTAAACACCAAAATGGAAATCCTGATACTCAGTGGAGAGATTTAAAAAAATTGCAAGTTAAAAAACAATTGAACTACTCAAACTTGGAGATGGTTTTATGGAAAAATTTATAAAAGAAATAGAGCATTGGTTAATTTGATTTAAGAAAAGAAATAAGAAATCCAGATTACCAGTATCAAAAATTAAAATGGTTAATGCATCACCAATGAAGATGAAATTAAAGCAATTGTTAGTTCTTTTGCCCAATTATATACCAATAAAACTGTCAATCTAAGTGAACTGAATATTTATAAAAATATAAACTTCCTAGATTAACAGAAAAGTAATGAGAATACCTAAATAATTCTACATTAGAAAAATAAATTAAACAGGCTATCAATGATCTTCCCAAGAAAAAAATCTCCAGGACCAGATGGATTCACAAGTGAATTCTACCAAACATTTAAGGAACAATTAATCCCAATCCTATATAAACTATTTGAAAAAAAAATAGTAAAGGAGTCCTACCAATTCCCTTTTTAACACAAATAAGATTTTGATACCTGAATCAGGGAGAGCAAAAACGGAGAAAGAAAACTATAGATCAATTTTCCTAATGAATGTTAATGCAAAAAAAAATTTTAAATAAAGTACTAGCAAGGAGATTGTAGCAGCATATCACAGAGATCATACATTATGACCAGGTGGAATTTATTAGGAAAACTATCAGTATAGTTGACCATATCAGTAACAATAAGAACAAAAATCATATGATTATATCAACAGATGTAGAAAAAGCCTTTGACAAAAACAAAATTCAGTCCTGTTAAAAATACTGGAAAGCATGGAAATCAATGGAACCTTTCTCAGAATGATGAGTAGTATCTCTCTAAAACCAAGAGTTTATCTGGAAGGGGAATAAATTTTAAGACTTCACAGCAAGATTGGGAGGATGTCCATTATCATCACTGTTATTCAATATTTTATTAGAAATGCTAGCTATCTCAATAAGGCAAGCAAAATAAATTGAAGGAATAAAAACAGTCAGTGAGAAAAGAAAACTGTCAGTCTTTGCAGAGGATATGATGAGATACTTAAAGAATCAACTAAAACACTAGTTGAAATAATTAGCAACTTCAGCAAAGTTACAGGATATAAAATAAACCCACAGAAGTTGTCAACGTTTCTATATACTACCAACAAAACCCAACAGGAAGAGAAAGAGAGAAATTCCACTTAAAATAACTGCAAACAACATAAAATAAAAAAAAATACTTAGGAGCCTACCTGCCCAGACAAACCCAGGGATTATATGAATACAGTTACAAAACAAAGGATTTTGAGGAGCAGGGTACAAAATAAGGTTCATATTAGGAAAGGACTCATATTCAGAGGTGGCACCTGAACTATGTACTTTGAAGGGTAAAATGGATTCTGAGTGGCAGAGGTCTCAAGAGAATACATTCCATCAATAGTTGATAGCTTATGAGAAGTCATGTACAGTGTCATGTATGAGAATAACTAGTACACTATTTTGACTGGACACAGAGTGTGTGAAAGGGAGCAATGTGAAATAAGGCTAGAAACATAGAATGCCAAGAAAAAGAAAAAGAAAGCAGGAAATGGTTCAGAGTTTATGTTTGTGCTGAAGTTGGTGGGACGGAGAAGGAAGGAAAGTTCAAATTTGTTGTTAAAAATGACCAGCAACCTGAAAATGTTATATGTTTACTGTTTGTATCTCAGTGAGCAAAAGTTGTAAAGAACACCCCTTGTTCAATCAACAGTTATTTGATTTCCCCATAGACATTTATTTATACCTCTCCTATATACTTGCTATGCATCATTCTGTAGTAGTGCTGTTTGTGTATGTGCTATGCCAGATGCAAGTATAGTCTACTATACTGTTAAATTATAAGGTTTATGAGGATGTCATTTATTCTTTGTATCTTCCCAGGTACCTGCTCTGAACATAATAATTATTTATTGAAAGATCTGAAGAGACAGAATTATCCCCCCAGGATTAGGAAAATTTGTTTTTCTTAGTGGGAACAAAATTCAGTGTGAAATACTATACAATGTAACTGATAATGTTTTATTTTCACGTAATTTATTGTTTGAAATTTTTTCTCTCTTTAGACATCGTGCTGTCAATCTCTTTCTTCAAGGATATGAAAAGTCTTGGATTGAAACAGAAGAACATTACTTTGAGGATAAACTGATAGAAGATTTAGCAGTATGTGTTTATTGGGGTGATTCCATTCCCAAGGAGTCAAGAGGAGGAATTTATTGTCAGCAATTGTCATAATATTCAAGGAAAAAAATTAGAAACTTGTTGGTCTTTGAAACCTTCTATATTTATGGAAAAGTATCCTCCATTTTTTAGAGGGGAAAAAATGCATCCATTTAATATCAACACATTTGGACATTTTTGCCCTCACTAAAGCAGCCATTGAAAAATTAAAACTTCAGTCTTCAGAACAAAGGTATTTGTGGAGTTGGAAATTTAGTCTTGATGAAACAGAATAAGACATTGATTCAATAAATGAATCAAATTCAGTAGATCCTAGAAGTTCTAGCAAAGTGTAAGGATTAATTTAGCTGCAAGCAAAAATATATAGCAAGGTTGAAGCCTTTCCATTATCGATAAAGTTTAGCCACATAGTTAAAGAGGAATATAAGGACAAAAGGTTGTTTCTTTTTTCCAAAAGTTATTTCCATGGACAATACCAGACTATCTTTTTTAATCATATTCAGTACTGGTGTTTCAAGCTTTGAATTTATCTGAAATTAAATCATATTATATACTTTTTAACTGTTATTGGGAGGGGGGCAATGAAAATAATGTTTGATATGAGAATCAGCATTATTTGCATTCAAATGCCTTTTAATTTAAAAAAAAATGATGGCAACTTATTGCAAATGTCTCCTAAATGATTCCTAGTTAAATCTTTCAAAACCAAGCAGACAGGGTATCTACAAGTTGTTGGCCATTTTTCTGCTTCATTAAAATATTATTCAGAAGTTTTAAACAATTGTAAAACTCATTCAACTCTCATATAGTTTGGTGAAATTATTAAATAACTCAATGTGAATCTGCTTTGTTCTCCCTTCCATTCTTGGACATACATGCCTCTTCATCAGGGAAGGAAAAGAAATTTCTTTCACCATGTTAATCATTTCTTGAGCTGTCATTACAGTTCTAATATTACCTAAGAAATTTATTTTCTTCATTTTGTTCTTCTCACAGAAACCTGGAATAGAACCACCAGAAGAAGATGAAGGCATAAAGAAAGTTGATCCTCTGCATCAGCTGATTCTCCTGTTTAGTAGAACAGCCTTAACAGAGAAATGGTAGGGTTGAGAAGGTCTATATGATATATGATACAAGGTGTTAACCTTGTATGATATAGGTGGAGTAGAGTCATGCACATAACGTGAATGATATCATCTCACTTCAGTTCGTGTTATAATTTCTCAACAGGGATGATGTTATTTTGGAGTAATACCAGATGGATGCTGAGTTCCACTTTCCTTTTTCATTTTTGTGATTATGGTTGTTCCATTTATTCTGATCCTTCTTCTAAAACAGCTTTCCTTTTACCTAAAGTGGCCGTATCAATGAAATAGAATTTCAAAATGAGCTACCCTTCTGAGAAGCAAGAAGACCAAACGTGTCTTAAAAACTTAAGTGGAGGATATTTTTGTAGTGACAGTATGTATGGTCAAAAGGAAAAAATAGAACCTGAAAGGTGTTGGGTGAAATTCTTCCTCTGATATTTATTAGCTGGGGATGGACTATGGGCTTAACATCTCTAATTCTTGATGGAAACCTTTTTAAAATTTCCTTTTTTAACAAGTTTTATATCCTTCATTTATTTATTAAATAGAAAATATAAGCCTAATCTAGTCTTAATAAATCAGGGTCATTATAACAACTACTAATTATTATAATGTAGCTTCTTTCCTGTGGTTACTGTCCCTAATTTCTATTTGGATTTCCAGGATAGGACCCCAGACAATGGCTAACTATTCCTTTCAAGGTCCTAGGGGTATCCCTGTGGGGTTTGGGGTAGTTTTCTAATCTTATACCTAATGAGCTTGCACCATTGGGCTCCCTGTTGATTATCAATTGGTATCAGTTATCTTAATTAACTTTTAGGAACTAGTATTTACTATGCCACTAAAGTGGCATAGTAAAAAGAGTTAATACAAAAACAAAGTTTAGAACAGGAGTGGGGAGCTTGTGGCCTTCTAGGTCCTGGATGCAGCTTTTTGACTAAATCCAAGCTTCACAGAACAAATCCCTTTTATTAAAGGGATTTGTTCTGTTAAGTTTGGATTCAGTTAAAGGGCCACACTTGAGGACCTAGAGGGCCACATGTGGCTTCAGGTCATAGGTTCCCCACCCGTGGTCTAGCACATACTCTGTCTACCACAAGTACGTAGCATCCAAGGCAATATATTTATGGAGCACATGTGGCAGTGTAACAACTTAAAGCACTTGGTTGAATGACATTTTTATCTCCCTTCCTTGAGTCTTCATGAAGATCCCTTGAGGTATAGTTCTCATGGGCCCTCAAATTGCCTTTGCTCCATGTCTCTAGTTTGTCCTTGGCTCCTGTTGTAGACGCTGCTGTCAGCCACTGCTATTCCGCAGACACTATTGCTGAGGAAAAGTCCAAATCTTTTTAATTATACAAGTTTGAAAGTTCATCCTCTGGTCAAAGGGATGAGAGCATGAGTCAGAAACTTCTTCCTTCTCCCTTTGAGTGATTCCTTCTCGAGGACTTAGCTAGAACTGCTGGACCACTTGCTGGCCAGCTATTAGAATTCTGAATTCTTTATTGGCTTATATTTTTATTCAGGCCAATAGAGCATGACTGTTTTCAGTCCTTCTTAGTACACTTCCTGTTTGTTTGTTTGTTCAGTTGTTTTTCAGTTGTGTCCAACTCTTTATGTGACCCCCTTTGGGGTATTCTTAGCAAAGATCCTGGAGTGGTTTGCTGATTCTTTCTCCAGTTCATTTTACAGATGAGCAAACTGAAGCAAACAAGGTTAAGTGATTGACCCAGGGTCACACAGCTAGTAGTAGCTGTGGTCAAATTTGAACTCAGGAAGATGAGTCTTCCTGACTCCAGGCCCAGCACTCCAATCCACTGAGCCACCTAACGGCCCTGCTTCCTGTGTTTCATCTCATTTCATCCAATGCTCAAAGCATTTCACTCATTAAAAATTAACTAAGGGCTTTTTTTCACACCTAGCTTATTTCTTTGATTGATTAAATAGCAGTATCTGTAAATTCATCACCCATCTTAACAGTTGGTTGATTGCTTAGTTCTATAACTCAATCAAAAAATCATTCTCATCTGATAAAAGTAGCAAAGCATATTGTTACCTTGATTGGTGTTGGGTATAGGGTATGCCCTTTATACACTGAAATAGCTAATTTTAGAGTGTTTCATTCCTTGCTGTCAGCTATCACTTCATGTGAAAGTGTAGAGTCTGTTGTCTGGTACCTCATAATCTTCTGATGTGTACCTCCTGTAATGTGCTGCTTCTCATAGGTTGTAGTCTAAGAAATCAAATAATAAGGATTGTTGGAGTTGTGTATAAATGGTGTTAATAGGCCTTCGATGATGTCCTGGGCCATTTTTTTTTTTTTTACAGAATAAAGGGGATATACTACAATGTATTTTGTGATGGCTATTATTTTTAGTGATTCTAAGGCCTTTTTTTTGGTTTTATTCAAGAATTCTTCTCCAGGTAAGCAGGTGTATCTAAAGTTAAATGTATCTGTTGAATATAAAATCACTTGTTACAAGAAGCAGTGAGGACATTTTAAAATATTATTCTACTTAAAGGCATTGGTTTTTTTTTCTCCTCTTTTTTCCAGTAAATTGGAAGAAGATTTCCTATATATGGCTTATGCAGATATTATGGCCAAGGTAATTAGGTTTCTTTTACTGGTTTTTGATCTTTTTTTTAAACAATGGAAAATCAATATTATTCTTAAATAGCAAAACAATTTAAAAGTCATTCTCAACAGTTAGAAACATGAAGCCATAGAATCTTACAGTTGAAAAGAACCTTAAAAAATCACCTTATCATTTGCCACAAGTGGTCATATAGTCTGTGATCACTTCTAGTGATTGGGAACTGTTTAGTATATGTCAGGTCAGTCCATCTTTAATTGTTAAAATATTCTTTGTACTGAACCAAAATCTTGCTACCTTTAACTCTTACCCACTGGCACTAGTTCTGCCTTCCATAGCTATACAAGAGTAAATTTCATCTTTTTTTTTTTTATGATAGCCTTTCTGATATTTGTAAAAAGTTATCAGTCCTCTTCTTCAAGCTAATCACTTCATGTCATTCAACCATTATTCTGAAATATGTTTTCCAAACCTTTTCACCATTCTGCTCTGTGTTCCCCAGTTGTTCTATATTTTGTTAATATTCCTCTTAAAGTATGACACCCTGGACTGAGACCAGCACACCAACTGGGGAACCTGCAGCCTCAAGGCCACATGTAGCCCTCTAGGACCTCAAGTGCAGACTGAATCCAAACTTTACAGAACAAATCCCCTCAATAAGAGTTTTGTTCTGCAAAACTTGGATTCCGTTAAAAGGCCGAACCCAAGGACCTGGAAGGCTAGCCTCAAGACCGAAGGTTCCTCACCCCTGGGATAGACTGTAGTAAGACTATTACCTTAACTTTTTGTTGGCCATTTCACACTGTAGATTAATAATAAGCTTCTAATCAAATTTTAAAACCTTGCAACATGTTGTTTTTTCTTCATTTGTACTATTGTTAATTCAAATTGTCTCTCCTATACCTATACATTTGATCTTTTTGCATTTAAATATAGGATTTTATCTGTATTTCTGTTTTGTTAATTTTACTTGCCATTCTGGCCAGTAAATCTTTTTAGTCCAGAGATTATTCTTTTATCCAAACCAAAACTCCCCTTCCTTGTGTGTCATTTTGCCTGTTTGATTAGTGTGCCTTTAACATCTTTATCTAAGATATAAAAGTGTTGCCCAAGAGAGATTCCCAGGCCTCCTGCCAGAAAATTCCCTTTAAGCTGAGTCAATATACTCATCAGCACACCCTGATATTGTTGTTTAAAATACTACAAGTCTTCCGCTTTCTGCTATTGCATAACCCTCATTTCTCTGTCATATCCTCAAAGTTATCATAAGAAGTTGTCAAATCTCTTGAAATCTAGGTGCATTATATGTATAGTATTTTCCTGATGTATCTACTTAGGAATACTTTTTTTTCTTCTGTAAGTTTTTATAAGATAGCATAGCATAGTGCAAAAAGAACCTGATTTTGAGTCAGGAATATATTGAGTTAAAGTCCTGCCTCAGACACGTTACCTGTATGTGACCATGAGCAAGTTATCTAACCTTAGAGTGCCCCTATGGATCTCTACAAATGGATATAATTGTTTACATGTCAACAGTGAAAGGAATTTCTATACTAGGATTTCCCCATACCATTGTAATCATGAGTCCAGACCCTTTATCCCCTTTAAAAATAAAGTTCTTGTAACTCATCTGTTTTAGAATTTTGCAGGGAAGTGATATCAAACTAACCATTCCATTTTTTTTTCTTTTATTGGATGCAGATGTTTTCTTATCTCCAGCCTTCTAGTACCTTTCTCATCTTCTTAAAACTTAGATACAGCATTTCTGTTATCACGTTAGCATGGGTGCATCAGAGCTTAGCCCAGTGCTTTTCTCATAGTAGGTACTTAATAAATGTTCACTGAATTGAATGTTTAATTTGTTTTAGAATTCTGGGAATTCATCCATGGCTGAAGACTTGAAGTTACATCCTTGTTGTTTCCTCATTTATCTTGTTATTAATTTCCCTTCAACCATTTTTCTACTTTGAAGATCATTTACTTTTCATAGATAAACAGAAGAAAAGTTATGTTTTCTGTTTCCCTTTATAACATTACGTGGTCTCCTCTAAGCAGTCACTCTTGTCAGTCTTCCTTGTCCATCTTACTCAAAATGTTCCTTCAAGTTACCCAGGTTCTTAACATTGGAATCCTCTTTAATGATTCACTTTAACTGTCATATCCAATCAGTGACCTGTCCTGTCAGTTCTGCCTTCATACATATCTTTAATCTATCCCCTTCTCTCTACTCACACCCTGTTTTACCATTTCTGCATGTACTATTTCAAAAGACCAAACTCCCTGCCACAAGTCTTTCCCCTATAATATATCCCCAACATAGCTGCTAAATTGTTATTTCTAAAGCTCAAGTCTGACAGTCAGTCCCTTGTTCAAGAAGCTTTAGCAAAAAAAAAAACAAAAAAGAGGAAGCTTTAGCATTTGCCTGTTGCCTTTAAGCTAAAATACAAATTGTTGTAGCTCTAATTAGGAGCATATAACTTATTAAATTTCATTTTTGTGAGTCATCTAAAATCTGTCTTCTTTCCTACCTCCTCCTACTGAGAAAGAAAGAAAAATAAAACCCTTGTTATAAACATATGTAATTTGTAATTAAATAAAACAAATTCCTGCATTGGCAATGTCCAAAACAAATTCTCAGTCTTCACTATGAGTCTATCACCTCTCTTTCAGGAGACGGGTATCATTTTCCATCATGAGTCTTCTAGAACTGTGGTTGTTAGGAGCCTATAATTTGAAAGATCCAGTTACTTCTTCTTGAAAATTGTGGAGAATCTCCAATCCCACAGAATTTCTCCTATTTGTGACTCTTCAGAGATCATTGATAGGTTCAGCAATTATGCAAATTCTTTACCACTATAGGGTATAATGCATATGGCTTAGGTAACTTGAACTGATTAAGGAGGGCATAGCTGCCACTTAAGTGTAGGGGGTGGCAGGCAAATATTTTGGGGAGTCCTATCTAAATAAACAATTGGATTTAAAATGTATTACAAAATTAATGGGTCCACATGCAGTATACTAATTTATCAGTGAAGATTTGGGATACTGGATAGAGGGAAAGGTACTTCTCTATTTGTTTATTGCCCTGGGTAGAGGGAAAGGTACTTCTCTATTTGTTTATTGCCCAGTCAGTGCTCATGAAGATTCTTTGTATTGTCCAGGCAGGGTGGGCAAGGCTTCAATCTGCTCTTGGGGAGAGCAGGGCAGTCCCAACAGGGTGGTAGCTGATACAATTGTCTGCTATGTAATATCTTAAAACCATGTTTGGTGTTGGTGTCAGCAAGGGGCTGGGTCTCCTAATAGCTCAGCCAAGATAGAAAGGGTCTGTGACAACTGATCATCAGTGCTTTGACAAGATATATCCCCTCACATCCCCACAAAACACAGTGTGGAATGGGCTGGATACAAATGAGAGCTTCCCTAGCACCCAAGAAAGGTGATGTAAGCCAGTAAGAACAATGGTGGCTGCTATTCAGACCCATTAGCCAGCGTCCAAATCCAGAGCCCTAGGGAGGCCGGGGTATCTAGGTTCCTCTTCTCTTAGCCACCTGACAAACAAGGTGCTGGTTTTCAAGTTACAATTAAGGGCATGGACAATTCTAAAATCTGGAGCTGATGGTGATGTCTTAGATTGTGGGTTTTGGGGAGAAGAGAGGGTGACTGACCTTCAGATCAGGGTCATTAGGGCTTGGAAAAGCTGCTGCTGAGGATCCTGATGTCCTAGAGCCTGGGAGTTGGATGTAGGGGTTTCTGTTGATAGCTGGGCAGTTTTATAAGTGGTCATGGGAGGAGATAGGAGTTTAGAGGGCCCTCCCCCTCCCCCACAGCACATGTACCCCACTGGGAGCTTCTCTGGGGCTTAGCAACAGTTTTAGAAGCCATTGATAACAAACCCTGGAGGCAGCTACTTCAGCCATCTCCCCAGGGTCCATGCCAAAAACCCCAACGTAGCCAGGATAGCTCAGCAACCTGATAGGCACTGGAGGCACTAGGTTCTAGGCTAACGTCAAGAACACAGTCAGTTTTAAAATTTAGGACTGTTAGTAAGGTGCTTGTCTCCAGGTAGGCCAGTCCTTGGGGCTTTGGGGAGTTGCTACTGCTGTTGTCCAAAGGAGGCATGGCCAACTTACCTAGAATTAAGAGCAGGACAGCTAGATGCCTCTTGTTTCTCTTCACTAATCTTGGATTTCTATTTCTAGTTACTTTTTTCTAGCTTTCTCAGTCTGAAGATTATTTGCTTTGGTGTGTATCTTTGCATATATGCTTTGTTATGTATCTTTGTGTCCCTAGAAATGCCCATGCATACTGTGTGCTTAGTAAATGCTTGGTGAATTAAGAAAATGCCATTTCTCTGATGTCCATTATCTCATAATCCCCTATGGATCAGTTCTAGTGTCTCTCGTTCCTTTTACTGCCTTCAGTGTGACTAAAAAATACCCTTTTATTGCCTTTATTACAAGTATTAAATTTATTCTTGATTTTCCATTGCTAATGTAATTATCACTGGACTATGCCACTCTTTTCTAATTTTTTCTCAATTCCCAGACCTCTGGTGGCCATACATCTTTTTTTTTAAATAAATAGAATATTTTCTTTTCTGTACTTTTGAAATATCAGCTTGTTGATGAATTTCCTACCCCTATCCTGTCATGTCACTGTAATAATAGTTCAACTTTATGCTTGCCCTACCTTGTAAAATATTGAATAATCATAACATATCAAGAATTTCTCAGATGCTCTGCTTTTAACAGAGAGAGACCTCTAGCACAGGAGTTTTTACTTACCCAGCAGATGTTCTTATAGTTGAAGTTGAAATACCCTGTCACAACTATATTCTACCTCTGTATCCATTTTACTATATACATTTGGAACTCTTGGTCCCCTTCTTCCCTCTGATCAGGTGATCCTTAATACACTTTTACTTTGCTATTGCTTCCATTTCTTTCTCTTATCTTTACTCATGAACTCTCCCTTGAAATCCTTTCTAAAGTTCATGAATTTATTTATATCGTCGTTATACAATACTATACTATCTCTCTCCTATACTATCTCCTTTTGAATCAGACATACTTTTCTATTAGCATATTCCTGTATAATAAGGTTTTCATGATAGTGTTAGGTCATAAATTCCTTTTCATTTAAATTGATAGTTCACTTTGCTTGTTGTATTGTATTCATTTACTTATAGATATAGGCTAATATCATCATAGACCTAGAGATGGAAGAGTCTATGGAATTAATCCAGTTCAACTCCTTTATTTTACAAATATGAGGAAACTGAGACTCAAGGAGATTATGTAAGTTGGCCAAGGTCCCACAAATAGTGTGGCATAGCTATTAGAACTATAACATAGTTCTAATCTGGATTAGAATCCAGATTCTTTGGCTTCAAAAGCAGTAATTTTCTTTTTAACCTGAGTCATGAGTATTATTTCTGCCCCTCTTACCTCTGGTTCTTGGGCTGCTTGACTGCTCACAAGATGAATGAGATAAATGCACCAGTTCTTTTCCTTCCAGTGAGATGGAGAACCACCAGGCCTTACCATATCCTGATTCTATGCCCTCCAGACCCTAGTACTGTTATTTGAACTACTAATAAACACTAAGAACTCCTCAGCCTACCATCTACTCTGCTGCTTCACTCTCGGGAGTTTGAAATCTTTCATGGGTCCTGTTGCTGACTCTCTTTTTTGGGTTGTCTTCTCCAGTTAGACTAGTACAAATTCCTTGAGAACAAAGACTATCTTGATTTTTCTATTTAAATCCCTAGTCCATAGCACAGTACTTGGCTCATAGCAAGTGCTTAATAAATGCTTTTTCACTCAATCATTCTTGTTTCCTGTGACTTACTGAATCTTTTCACTGCTATTTTTTTCCTTTTTACTACCTATTTCTTGTTGTAGTATCTGATTTTGAAAGTGTCTTACTTCAGTCTTTGTTTTCAGTTTAAGCCCCAGCCCCCTTCTCTCAGATCGGATTAGCAGATTTCCCGGCAAACATGATCTCCTTGGCCTGAATCTGATGCGCTTAGTCCTTGGAGAGAAAGTCCATCATTTCTTTATCTTAAACCATTTTTTAGAATGCTAAATCCCATTCGTCATTTTAGTGAACTATTCCTTTCCCATATCATTCTTTCTCTTCAGAAGGTCCTAACCTTAAATTGGCAGCAGTGCTAGAAAATAATCACTTGTGTCACCTGTGTCATTAAGTTTCCTAGTTGGAATTTAGTAACACCTAAAGATTCTTCCCAGGTTTCTTTTTATAACTCCCATACTTTACCAGAAGTTATCAAGTTTAAGTCTTAAGAGGCTATCACACTACTGATAAAGTTCCTAGGAAAAATCTTCCTTATAGTAATGTTATTAACTAGACATATAACTATTTCCATATCTCTCAGTAAAGAGCTACATAGCACATGATCCAGCTCTTCTTCCTGTGACAACTGAAGCATCTCTTAAATATTAATAACAACTGTATATCCTTCTTAATCTTTCTGTGAAATGTGAAATTTGTGTCTTCTTCAGAATGTCTAGATCTTGCTTCTAGAAGAAGATCCTTGAGCTTATTATATAGCTTCTTTGGTTCAAAGATCCTTTTTCTCCTCTTCCTTCTATATGTCACATTCTTCCATCTTCTAATATGTTGACACCGATTTAAAAAATACTTGCATTGTAGTGTGAAGACAAGAAAAAAGAGGGCATGGTCTTTGCTCTTAAGTAATTGCAGCCAACTTTGAACAAAACAATGATATTAAGTTAAATATGTGCAATATAATATATGCCAGCTTTTTTTGTTGTTGTTATTCATTTATTTCAGCCATGTCCAACTCTTCATGATGTCATTTGAGGTTTTCTTGGCAAAGATACTGGAGTGTTTTGCCATTTTCTCTCCAGCTCTTTTTACAGATGAGGAAACTGAAGCAAATAGGGTTAAGTGACTTGCCCAAGCTCATACAGCTAATAAATGTCTGAGGCTGGATTTGAACTCAGGTCTTCCTGTCTCTAGGCCCAGTCCTGTATCCACTATGCCACCTACCTGCCCTCTATGCTAGTTACAAATTGCATAAACCAAAATGTTACACCTAATTTTTGTAAAATACCTGTTAAATGTTTTCTGCATTTTAAATAATAAATTTACATTCAATATAATATTTGCAGAAATATATCACCAAACAAATTCCTGTTGTTATTATTACTTAATTTGAAATCATAGTTAATTTGGTACTATCATAATTTCAATGTAGGAGTATTATTAACAATAATAATTATATAATAATATCTAAACACACAATACATTGTATCATATGTGATAGCATATAAAACTTTACTCATCCTAAACCATCCTGCTGCACAATAATTTTGTCTTTTTTTAAATATCAGAGCTGTCATGATGAGGAAGATGACGATGGCGAAGAAGAAGTTAAGAGTTTTGAAGTAAGAGTGGCATTTTTTGTTTTCTTTTTCTACCTGGAAACATTATTTCATAGCTTATAACTGATATTTATGTTTCTTGCTTCATGCTTCCTGCAGCTTATTGTGTCAATGAACTGCATGTCAGAAGCTGAATTGACAAATTTGAGTCCTAGCATTTACAGAAGGGGGCAAAGGATGAGGGGTGGCGGGAGAAGACAGAATAGTAGAGCAAAATAAAACCCATATGTTCAGAATGAGTGTTTCCCAGGAGCCTCAGAGATACTAGTGCTTCTATTGAACTTTCAAATGTTTTGTTACTTGGGAAATATTTCCCCTTGAAATCCTAACAGAAATTTAATAAGGGAAGGTTTCACTGAATCAGTAACATTGCTGGGCTTTTTTGTTATACCTTTAATTATTCATGCTTATTATTTTGGCTTAAGCTTTAATGCAAAACCTATGGACATTTTTAATAATGATTTTTTCCTGAATTTTCAAAAGTCACAAGATTGAAGATTTTGGCCAGTTTTGATTGCTGCCAATCAGACCACTCATTCCTTGTACATATGTAGATAATCGCACATGGTGCAGTTTGCATGCATGAGGCAGGGGTGCCTATTTTCTTAGGCCTTCATTTTTCTAATATTTATCATACCAGTTCTTGTATTTACATATCCTGTCTACAAATACATATTTTTGAAACTCTATGATTATTAATCAGTTGCTTTACCTTAGAAAGGCAGATAATTATCCACCCTACATTTATAGAACCTTGTTTCTTTTCAAATGAGAAGAATTACTCTTTGCTAACTATCATTCTTCTCAACTATTGGTTCTATTTCCATTCAGAAATTTTGTTTTAAGAAACCAGTGCAAAGAAACAAGATCAAATTAATTTACTTCTCTATCACTTCATTTGTATGTCTAAGTTTTGAAATAGTAGTTTGAAAATATATCAGCAACCAGAAATAATTATTAGAATACAGTGGACTCGTTAAAAATATTTTTTAACACTGAATACCTTTTCTGGTACTGAGCCTTCTTATAATAACTGTATATATACATCTCTGCAGTGCTGAAACAAATGATTAAAAAATGTGAAAATAAGTAAAGTTACTGACCCCAAAACCCCACACATAAAATTAATATCTTGCCTTTTCATCCAATAAATATGCTAACTTTGAGTCCATCTTTACTGATTGGAGAATAAAGTAAATTTTATTTTTAAAAATTCAAGCAGCAAATGATATTGTCTGAAGTACACATCATGTATGGTCTATCAGTTGTCTTCAGAGCAATTTTGTGGACACTTGTTTATTGCTATTTTGCTTCTTATCCTCACCCTTCCTTAAGGTCACAGGATCCCAACGCAGCAAGGTAAAAAATATATATATCTATGTGTATTTGTCTGGGTCTGAGTTTCAGTTTCTTGTGACATTTACCTTTGTTAGACCCAACATCTTGGATGCATTTATAGAAAAAGTTCTTGAAAATCTTTCTCCAAGTTTGTGGCAGCAACACAACTTGTCTTATCATTATCTCTCATCTGGTTTAGAATAGTGTGTTCTTCTTGTTATTTGGAGAATTCATGATTCAAAGTTTTGATGGGCATGGTAATGCCTAAGGACTTTATTTACCAAGAAAAATTATTCCAACTATCTTTTGATATCATCAGATTCATGCTTCATCTGGCTTCGTCTTTCTTGATGTTATTTGACACAATTCTAGCTATGAGGAAAAAAAAAGTAGGTAGTTGATAATGTTGCAGAAAGTAGATAGGAGTTCACTTTTTCAATGAAATGTCTTCTTAATGATATCCTAACATGTAAATTTTAAAAAGTACTAATAGTAAATGACTGTTTCAAAAAGAGCATTACAGGCCTCCATAATCCAAAGTGATATTTGTGCAAAACTTTTACAGTATCACTTTTTTGTAAGTTCTATCAAGAGTCAAGTTCTCAGTCCAGAATTGCAGATTTAGGCAACTGTGATTTTGGTTTTTTTTAAGTGTCCATAGGAGCTAGGATAGGCAAGTGTATCCAAAAAGCAGCATAATGAAAATTTTATTCTTGATTTCAAGGGAGGGTTATCTTCCCTCTAACTAACTTTTGAGCACCTTTCCTGGTGGTGTTAGCAAATAAGGTTTAGCAGATATGAGACTCTCCACAAAAGTATAGGTTCCAATAATATGACAAAGAGCTAGCACCACTAAGGAATCCTTCCAGTTTTAAGACAGTGAGACAGATAGGAGATAGAGATATTTTCTGGATTTGATATTGGTCCTTGTCTAATCTGAGACAAATTATACCACTTAAGCATAATCTCTAAATAACTATATTCTTAAACAAGAACATATTTTATGTGTGTGATGTGTAAGAAAATGTTTTCATGTTCTCACAAGATATATAAGTATGTTAGACAACATATTGTATGAATCTCAACTACACATACAATGTTTTTGTTATTCTCTGGGGCATTGTGGCCTAATGGATAGAGAGCTTACGTCACAGTAAAGATGATCTGGGTTCTGTGGCTTTGAGCAAGTTAGATAACCTCTCAGTGCTCTGGTTGTTGTTCAGTCATTTCAGTGGTGTCCAACTCTTTGTGATATTATTTGGTAAAGGTACTGGAATGGTTTGCCATTTCCTTCTCCAGCTTGTTTTACAAATGAGGAAACTGAGGCAAACAGGATTAAGTTACTTTCTCAGGGTTGCACAGCTAGTAAGTATTTAAGGTCAGATTTGAACTCAGGAAAAAGAGTCTTCCTGACTCCAGGCCAGCACCCTGTCTGCTGAGCCATCCTGCTGCCCCTACACAAGTGCTTCATTACACAGAACATTTGCACTTGCCAGATGATTATAACAACAAAATCACAAGGCCAGATTAAAAAACACAAAACTGTTCTTTTAGGCTACATAACACTAATATAATTGGTTGAAAAGCAAAAAAAAATTAGATAGGTTTCTATTTTATCAAGCTGATACCTACTAACTACTTTTACCAGTTGTTTTCTTCAAAATGAATGGATATTGTTATATCATGTAGCTACTCTTATTGTGAAATTCTTTGCTACTCTTATGTTATATTCTGTTAGTGAGTTCTGGAAAGAACTATATCTTTTATAATATAGTTATTTATTATAAATGGAATGTAATTAATAGTTGCTGTTATTTGGTTATGTACTACTGATAATCTTTGTCTTTTCACTTCCAAAAACCAGTGAACCTAAGCCTGTCTCATAAACCTTCAGTCAGTCAGTAAACACTTATTAAGCATCTACTATGTGTCAGGCACTGCGCTAAGTGCTGGCAATACAGAAAAGAAGCAAACAGACAATACCTACTCACAGTCTAATGGGAGAAGCAACAAGTAAACAATATGTACAAACATACTGGATAAATAGGAAGTAATTTAAAGAGGAAAGGCACTTGAATTAACAGTGGTTGGTAAGTGTATCTTAATTAAAAGTAAAAGGTGGAATTTTAATTAAGACTTAAAGGAAGCCAGGGAAACTAGTAGGGATCATGAGGAAAGGGAGCATGCTAGGCATATGAGACTCGGAGAAAATGCCCAGGGCCAAGAGCTGGAGTATCTTTTTCGTGGGACAGCCAGGAGGCCCATGTCACTAGATCAAGGAGTCTGTGTCTGATAGGAAGGCATAAGAAGACTGGAAAGGTTAGGAGGGAGCTAGATGATGAAGGGCTTTGAATACTGCAAAAAGGATTTTGTATTTGATCCTGGAAGTAATAGGTAGCCACTGGAGTTTATTGAGTAGGGGGCACATGGTTGGACTTATGCTTTAAGGGAAACGTTTTTGGTAGCTGAATGAAAGATATATTGGAGTTGAGAGAGAACACCCACCAGTAGCCTTTTGTAGTAATCCAGGCGTGAGGTGATGAGGGCCTACACCAGAGTGGTAATAGTGTCAAAGGAGAGAAGGTGGGGTATTTAAAAGATGTTGCAAGCATGATGTCCACAGGCTTTGGCAGCAGATTGGATATGGGTGGCAAAAAATAATTAGGTCTCAAGGATCATAACTTGTTTGTGAGCCTGAGGGGTTGGGAGGATGGTTACCCTCTACAGTAAAAAGCAAGGTTGTGAGGGGAGAGTTTAGGGGTAAAAATTAGTTCTGTTATAGACATATTGAGTTTAAGATGTCTATAGGACACCCAGTTTGAGATGTCTGAAAGGCAATTGGAGATGTGCGATTGAAAGTCATCAGAGAGGCTAGGGCAGGATAGGTAGATTTAAGAGTCGACAGCATAAAGATGGTAATTAAATCCATGGGAATTGATGAGATCACCAAATGAAGCCTTACAGAGGGAGAAGAGAAGAGGGCCCAGGACAGAATCTTAAGGGACATCTAGGGTTAGAGAGCATGATCTGAAAAGGATCCTGCAAAGGAGACTGAGAAGGAGTGGTCAGATGGGTAAGAGGAGAACCGGGATAGAGTAGTGTCCTGAAAATGTAGAAAGAAAAGAATATCAAGGAGGGTGATCAGCAGTATCAAAGGCTTCAGAGAGGTTGAGGAGAATGAGGATTGACCAGCATTTATAGTACAACAGTTGTCATTAACCAAGATACAGGGAAATTTTAAAAAGAGGTGACCTAAAAAGGAATTACTCTTGGGCAGTTGTTTTAATAGTAAATATGAATGAGAAATGTTGGAGAAGGTCACAGAAGCTAAACCAAAAGCATTGGAGGCTACGCTCCAATGTATATTCAGCAAATGACAATTTATAGGTGTACAGAAATAATTTGATGGCTATTGTCTTATTCCATTCTCTGTCTTTCACAGTGATGCCTTAGTGTTTGGAACCAATAAGGCTCTTCCACAATGTGTGCGTGTAAATAACATCTTATCATTTGGCATTTACTTAAGATACACTTTTCACATGCATCCCATTAAACAGTAACCTTCATTCATTGATGACTTGTTAACTACTATGTTAGGTGTTCTGTACATGAACAATACCTACTTTGAAACTGTAATAGCTGGATAGGCAACCTATATACTTCTTCCATCAGTACAGATATCTTGGACAGACAGTACAAAAAGAAAATGACTTGGGCCAAGAACCAAACAGGAGCTGAAGAGCAGTTTGGATTGCATTTGGGAAAATTCCCAGTACTTTCAAGAATACCAAGCTACTTCTTAAAACAAAGGTCCATCTTTTTAACACCACTATTATTCTGGATGATGCTGTATAGCTGTGTTACAGAATGTTTCCAGCTCCAAACAAATGAAACTGATGATCATCTAAAGTACAATATAGATGTGTCAGGTATAAGCAGATTACAACATATTACATATGTCACATGAAAGTGTAGCAGATATCATTGGAGAAATTTATTATTACCAGAGGTGGGAAGTCAGGAAAGATGGGCTGATCACGTACCAAGAATGAGAGATAGCCAATGGACAGTATTTGTGCTATATTTTTATCTAAACAACGTCAAGAGAATTCAAGAAAGGCTGTAGTGCAGGGGTGCACGTGGCCTTCTAGGTCCTTGGGTGCAGCCTTTTGACTGACTCCAAGTTTTATAGAACAGATCCTTTTATTAAGGGCATTTGTTCTGTGAAGTTTGGACCCAGTCAAAGGGCTGCACTTAAGGACCTAGAGGGCCACATGTGGCCACAAGGCCACAGGTTCCCCACCCCTGTTCTAGTACATTGGGTAGACCTTGGTGACATTTATGGAGGATCAGTGGACAAGAGTCCTACAGGATATGCAGGAGTGGGTGGGTTGCAATCTGAATCTTCAGAAGCAGACCCACGAACACATGGCACAGAGCAAGATAATAATGAGTATAATGCCTCATGGTTTACAAAGTGCTTGACATACATGATCACATTTGATCCTCACAACAACTGTGTGATATAGGTGCTATTATCATTTTATGAGTAAACTGAATCTGACAGAAGTTAATGGACTTTTCTAGGGACATAGCTAGTAAGTGCTAGATTCATTATTTGAACACAGGTCTTCCTGATTTTGAGTTCAAGATACTATCCACTGGGTCCCTTGGCTGATAAAACCCTAAAACCCTGGACTTGGAGTCAGGAAGACCTACATTCAAATCCTGCCTCAGACATTCAGTAGCTCTGTTACCCTTAGCTTGTAACTTAACCTCACTCAGACTCTATTTCCTCATCTATAAAATTTTAATGATAGTAATAATACCATCCTTATTCAGTTGCTCTGAAGCTCAAATGAAATCAAGCACTTTGCACACATTAAAATGCTATATAAAGTCTACCTATTATCATTACACCAGTGAGATCAAACAAATATTGGAATACCAAAGTGCTAACTATTATCTTAGAACAGGAAGCTGCAGAAGAAACAGAAGACTCAAACTCTGTAGATAGATAACCATAACTTATAATTCACTTTTGATGGTTTCTACTTCTCATTGCTGTTTAGTAAATTTCCCTCCTTTTGAAGTTCTCACTGTTCTTCAAGTCCTACTTCAGTTGCCTCCTTCTACATGAAGTCTTCCCTGGTTCTCTTAGACCTTCTGAGTCCTACAATCATGCATGAGTCATTTTAGAACTCTCATAATACTTTTAAAAAATTATTATTATATACTAAGAATGTATCTTGTGTCAGTGTTATTTTGTATGTGACGTCTCTCTCCTACCAGACTTTAAGCTCCTTGAGATGATGGGCTGTACTTTATTTGTTTATATATGCCCTTATATTGCCTAGAAAAATGCTTTCTACGTAGTTGGTGCTCAATGGATATTTTTTGAATAGTGAACAAATTTTTAAACAATAGATAGTATGAATATGTGAAAAATGCCCTGTGTTTGTGTTTTGGGTAGCCAGCTTTCCAGTTATAGGTTGTTTTTTTGTGTAAAAATTTAATATTAACGTCTGCTATTTGATTTCATTTTATATCCTAATATATTTGGAAGCTTCATAAAGTTCTCAGAATATTACTGATGGGTAATAATCATGAACTTAGAAACAGGGCCCACATTTGGTAGGAAGCCTGTCTACTTTCAAAAACTTTGGATTTTGAGTCAGACACTTGGGTTTGAATCCTATCTAATTTATGATTATTACCTTTGGGATGTTAAGCAAATCACTAAACATCTCTTGGCCCTTATAAGTGTCCTCATCTGTTAAATGAGGGAGATAAATTAGATAATTTCTAAGACCTCTTCTAGCTCTTTATTCTATGATCATAAAAATATATAAACTACACAGTAGTATCCTAATCAGGGCTTTTCTTCCTCTTTAAGGGAAAGGCACATATTTAAAGGTAGAATTATTTTCATTTATGATAGAATTCATTCTTATGGTGAGATTCACTCATTAATTGGTGTCTGATTGACTATAAGCAGGCATGGTGTGACATAAAAGGTATCAGTGAATCTCAGAATTTAAAAAAACAACCCTCAAACCAATACCTAGTAAACTAGAGCTCCCTCTACAACATGCCTGCCAAGTGGTTGGTCACCTAGCATCTTCTCAAAAACCTTTAGTAAAGAGGAACCTACCACCTCCCCAAAATTAATTACACTTTGGAAGAATTTTAATTGTTAGAAAGTTTTCACTTAGAAAATTATATTTGCCTGTCATCACCTTTTGCCCATTGCTCCTAGTTCTATCTTCTGCAGCCAAGCAATACAAATCTTTCCATATAATCCTCTTTCAGATACTTAGAAACAGCTGCATTGGTCCCTTGAACCTTCTCTCCTCCAGTTTAAATATCAACCATTTCTATAATTTATGCTCATATGACATGATCTCCAGGCTCATCACTGTCCTGGTTGCATTCTATACATCCTATAGCATCTCTCAGTTTCTTCTTCTTTTCAAATGTTGCCCAAAACTGAATAAAATTCTCCAGATGTGGTCAGACAGGACAAAGTACAGTGTGACTATGACTTCCCTTGGCCCAAACTCTATGTGTAAGTATCAAACATATGGCTGTGGGGCACTCAGAATGGAAGGATTATGATGTTCTCCTTCACTTCCCAACCCCCAATCTGTAACCCAAACTCCCATCTTTAGGTTTATCTCATATTAAAATCACAGAGAATTGATGTGTCAATATTTTTGGATGTGTAGAGCACATTTTGAGATTGTAAGCACAAGGAAATATAGATATAGATATTAAACCACATAGCAATATAATGTATTTAAATTTAGTTGTGTTTATTTTGTGTGGTATAATAACCCTAGTTGAAGCATATAGTCATATTAACTACATTTAATTAAGCTCCGCTTTCCTTTTCAAAAGTAAGAATATATTACATGCAGAGATAGCCTTTTCATAATGATATAGTTAAAAGAGCATGGTATGAGTCAGGAAACCTAAATTTTAGTCCAAGCTCTTCTATTTATTCTCTTTTTGACCTTGGCCGAATTGGCTAATCTCTCTGGGGCTCAACTTCTTCATTTTTAAAATGAGGGATTTGGACTGGGTAATGTCTAATGTATTTTTTAATTCAAAAATATATTTGTGATCAGTTGCACTCAAGAATAGTTTTCTTCTTCAAATAAATTCTCAAATGGCACTTATGACTGTGAAAAAGTTGGTAAAACAAAAGCTTTTTCTATCCTTCCATTCACTTTTACAGATCATTTATAGATAAGTCATAATTAAGAGGAAAAAATAGCTCCTTTCCACTACATAAACAGTGATGGAGATTTTCCCTGCAAAAGTATGATAAAATTCCCTTAATTATACCTACCTGATACCCAAGATGCCAATTTTTCCAGCCTATTTCTTGACCAAAATTATTCAAAATTGTTGTTGAATATGTACACATTTTTTTTTCTTTTTTCTTTAAGGTCTGTTTTCTTTACCATATCCTGTCTGTCACTCTGGTTAGCCATCTTATTTTCTGTTCTCTATTTTGCCTACATTTATACATGTACATATATACACATTATATATATTATGTATATGTATGTGTGTGTGTGTGTGTATATATATATATACGTACATATATATATACACATATATATTATATATTTCTTAGGGAGGGAAATGTAAAGTAGAAGTTTTCTTTATTATATTACATAATACTTGTTATATATTTCCTTTCATAAAATAAGTTTTATTTGTATATCTTATTTTTACGTCACAAAATTTCCCCCCAGTATCACTTTCCCATACCAATTAGGTGTCACATATAACAATGAATATTTTTAAAGAAAGGGGAGAGGGGGAGGAGAATCACCAAAGTGATTGAGAAAGTCTGAATATACGTGCAGGGTACAATATATCACACTGTTGGATATTGTTGGCTATCCTCAAGAATGTGACTTAGCAGTTTTTATCATTTTATGTTATTCAGTTGTTTTAGTCATGTCCAACTCTTCATCACCTTATTTAGGATTTTCTTGGCAAAAATACTGTACTGGTTTGCCATTTCCTTCTTCAGCTCATTTTACAGATGAGAAAACTGAGGCAAACAAGGTTAAGTGATTTGCCAAGGGTTTACACAGCTAGTAAGTATCTGAGGCTGGTTTTGAACTCAGGAAGATGAGTCATCTTGACTTTAGGCTCCACACTCTTATCCACTGCTCCACCTTGAACCATTCTTTTGGTAGTTTAGTGTTGTAGAATCTGTCAGCAAGACCTTCAGTTATAAAAGCTATTTCATCTTAGCTGTATGTCCTCTTTTTAATGTACTTTTTAAGTAATTGAAAATAAGCAGAATGTTCCACAAACATTCCTGCAGAAATGTAGTTGTTCGTAATATCTGATCACATTTCTATATTCTAAATAATGTAGAAAGATATAATATAGAAAATCCATTCCACCCTTTGTTGATTTAATCTTCTGAATCTTCAAAAATCAAATCAAAAAAGATAGTGCTTATCAACTGCTTTGCACTGTGTCTGGTATATAATAGGTACTTCATAAATGAACACTTGTTCCCTTTACCTCCCTTCCCTCTTTCCTTTAATAAGTTTATTTCTTCTCATAATTTTATTGTTCATGACAGCTTATTAGTAATTACTTGCTGCCAGATTTTAACACAGAAAATTTGGATAAAGATATTGCATTGTGATAGCAAGTGAGATGTCATGTGAAGTGAACATCTAAGATTCCAGTTATTATAATTGTTAAATGCTTAAGAAATCTCCATGCTAGATTTGAACAATTTCAACTTGATCATTTATAAGGATGTCTTTTTGAATATTGAGAAATGAAAGTGTAGAAAAATTTTAGTAGTATTGAGTAGAGCACAAGGAGAAATTGTTTTGATGGAATGTGAAAATAAAATTTGTTGAACACCAAACTAAAAATATTTTAATCAAAAATTTTAATTAACTTGTAATTGTATGTATTTTCTTCTAAAGAGCTCATTGACTAAAAATTGAATCTATACAAAAAGAATGTTGATGTTGTGTTTGCTTTTGTATCTTCTTGTATGACAAAACTGCCAAATACTGTATCATCTGTAATTTGGTTTTCTTTAGATTACTTCTACAAAAGCTATTAACATTGTAAGATACTTCCATGCAATCAATTCACCATTAATTTATAAATTACTTACTATGTATATTCAGAATATTGAATAAATAAGACAGTGTAATTGTTTTCTCCATGATGTAAAGTAGACATAATTTCATTTACTACATAGAAGTAACATATTAGAAAAGCCTAGATTTTTAGTATCTACAGCACTATAGAGTATCCAGATCTCTTGGTTTTTTATACATTAATGATCTGAATCAGTATCATTAGCAAGTTCTTGCCACTTTATTTCCTTCCATCTTTCTTGCACGTGCTTATCAACTTCAGTTTTCTGTCAGTATCTTTTTTATTATTCTATTTAGTGAGTAAAAAATTTGTTCTGTATAAATCTTCTCTATATCTCTAATACATTGTGAGTCCTTTAAAAACATGTCAAATAAAATAACATTTTTATTTTAAAACATTATTTCCCCTTGGATTTAAAAATATATAATTCATTTCATGAAAGTGGATTCACAGCTTGCTTTCTTAAAACATGTAGAAGAGATCTTAAAGTAAATAAGATGGTATTTTTCTCAGCAAATGTGGAAGACTTGAAAATAACTATACTGAAGATTATTGGACCCTATAGGAACCTTAACTGGTCAAATTCAAATCATCAGCCTTTAGCTGCAATTGCCACTTGTAAATTCTAGAAAGTACTGAAGATTGTCCTTTCAGAAAGAAGAAATCTACTGTATTGGTCAAAAAAACTCTAGTACTTTGGAAAATAGGATTAGAAAAAACTCTTTGACCATCAAGAAATAAAGGACCATTGTTATTTATGCTTCTTGTTTTGTTTTCTCTTCTTGGTCTTAACTTTAGGCAAACTATTAAAGATGCAAAAGGACTATGCTCTTTGTTGAGAAATGTCTTATTTTGTTTCACTCTTTTAATGCCAGTAGCTTGAGATACACTCACAAAATATGAGCTAGAGATTTGGTTTCAGAGTTGTTACTCTGAAAAGAAGCTGTTGTTTGATTAGTATTTCAAATTCATATATTCAGATCACATCTCTTGTCTCACTGATGGACGCATCTGCTCTTGAGAGCTTCATCGCAACCTATTTGTGATAACATCTAATGATTCTTAATTCTCTCACTTTCTAAAATGATATTCTTTGGGGATAAATTTAAATTAACTTTATTTTTTTCAAACTGCTTCCTTTCTTCTGTAACCCTGGCAAAATTCCACAAGTGTAGAATAACCAAATGGTCATTTTAATTAGAGATCATGTTGAAATTCAGATAACCTGAATCTCTAAATAAAAGCACTGTGGTGTGCTTTTTCTGTTTTTAACCAAATCTATGATTTAATTGATAAAGGGAATTCTCAGTGAAGAATTCCTACTACCGATAAAGTTTGGTACCTGCCTTGCGAGTTGTAATTTTAGAAAATTGCTTGTGGTAGTGAGAAGTTAAGTTTTTTGTCCACACAATATATGTAAGAGGCAGGACTTGAGCCAAAATCTTTCTGACTCCAAGGTCATCTTTCCACTATGCCATGCTGCCTTTCACAAATCAAGAGCTACCCTAAATAAAAATAAATAAATAAAAACTACCTCCATGGAATGATTTCTGGAAACATCAATTATCTGTTTCCATTTGACAATTATTCTACAGTATCCTGGATTTTATTCTGATTATAGCAACTCTTTTAAAAAATTAAATCATTCACCTAAGATACCAAAATTATAGCACTTTCCTAAAATTTGCTAGGAAAAAACATGAACTAGAAAGAAAAATGGAAATACTTCTGCAGTAAATTGTATTTTTCCCCTGGCTTTTAAATCCTAATGTACAAGGAATCTTATTCTCTTCACCTTAGTTCCCATTTATTATCCTAAACCTTTTTTTTTAATAAGGTGTCAAGACTTTAAAGTTATGACATACTTTTCAATAATAAGGGATTCTATGAAATAGACTAGGTAATTCTTAGAGAAAATGATGCACTCGAGAAGAATTACTAATTGCCACTCAATCTAAAAATGTAACCATTAATAGTGTACTATAGAGATAAGATTGACCTGACATTTCTCACTCCGTATACCTTTTGCCTGGATGCTTACTCAAGTGAGTCTTTTTGTCTTCCAGAAAAATATACATAAATTACCCCAATGCTAGGTGCAATATACAAAGCAATAAATAGAATCTACAGATGATGTTTACAGTCAATGTACTTCGTCACATTCAGCTAATGTGGAGGAGACCAGGAATCTGAGTTGTTCTGTCTTTGAGCATTTCTACTCAACTATGCTCATATTTGGTGGTTATTTGTCAAGTCAACCTGAAGGCTGTCTTCATTTGTTCTCTTCTATCAACACAGGAACTGGCCCTTTCTCTACCTCCATCTCTTCTCATCCCTTGATTCTTTTGCTGGTAGTAATAATATGGTGTTTGTGTTAATGTATTTTCTTACCACTCTTTTATTGAGAAGCTCTTCTTTAACAAAATATAAGTCATTTAAGCTGGAAGCAAACACCGTAAGCAGCTCTAGCAGTGGAAGGAAAGTAAAAGATTGTTGGGTCTAAAAAGAAGAATCAAATGTTGCTCATCAGTTTTAAGCAGCACCTGAAGAGCAGACAAAAGGGTTTTCTTTCAGTTTTCCTGAAACTGTGTTGTAACAACAATATAGTTTTGTGTATGTGTGTGTGGTTTTGTTTTCGTTTTGTTTTTTGACTTCACAGGAAGAGGTTTAAACATGAAGGCAAACCTTTTAGATGTTAGCATGGCTACATATAAAGCAAAGCTGCCTTTTTTTTCTTTTCTGTGCTTCCATTTAGGCCTATCACATAACTTAAGAAAAAAATAAAAATTAACCACAGGAGCGCTAACTGTAGTGTGAAAAAAAAAAACCTGATCAATTTTGTTTTCGCAGCACGATATTATCAAAGATTTAAGAAACAAATTTGCCAGCCTCGGCGAGAACTCTCTGGTAACAGCATAAATGTCTGTGTTGGTTGCTTTTGATTTAAAGGTTTCTTTTTTCATTTGTTTGAGCCCATTTATTTCCCCCCTCCTTTTAGTTTACTTTATTTTTCATATTATGTAACTAGCAAGCCTTCATTTTTTAAACCTCTTCCATCTTCCAGTGTCTATTTTCCGTACTTTGGATGGAAAGTTTATGGCAGCAAAGCTGTCACTCTGGCTACTTCTGCTGCAGCTGTTCCTGCTCTTAGGTCATATATGTTTTGGCCGTTGTGTTTTTGGACATGATACTAATTGGTTGTTTCATGTCCCATTGACTAAGCTTTTCTACCACGCCATTCTGATGGACTCGCTGTCAAAGGGCTCTATGCAACTTTCATTTTTCAACTTATACTGCTTAGTCCCGTCTCAATTCTCCAGCGAACTGGATTGCTCAAGTGAATGATCATACTAGTCTTGAACTTGCTGTGCCTTTATATTTTATTTTTATTTTCTTCTTTATGTTTTCAGTGGTAGTTTAAACGGAAAAGAACAAACTTCAATCATTGCTCCAGCAGCGCCATGCAGTATCGTTTATTACCACCAGAGAATGCAAAATATAAAGGCACATTGCATTCTTTATTCTTTGGGGATCAATGTGATTGGGGTGATGAGTATGATAAGTACACTTAGTTGAAATCTACCTCTTTTTTATATTAGCTTTCAATTTTGGTTAAACTCCAAGATGTCTCAGATCAAGCTTTTCTATGATTCAGTGACAACTTGCAACTCAAGTCATTTGCTGAGCAGTATCAAGTTATGGTCATGTCATGGGAGATTACTAAAAATGTAAAAAATAAATGCACAAAAATACAATTCAAAAAGTGCAAGTTTAATGAAGTACTACAAAACTGTGATATATGCTTTGGACTAATCGAACAATTCACAATTGAGAAAATCCATCCTAATAAACCAGCACTAAAAGTATATTGAGAAAAGTAAAAAAGGGGGGAAAATGAGTTGAATATGTTGGTATCTGTTCAGTAACATTGTTTGTGTTGAAATGGTTAATAATGTTGTCATAGAGCCCATACATGAAGAGATGACTTTAAAAATTATGGTCTTTAGACTTCTTTTATGTTCACTGATGACCACAACATAAATGATTGGGATTTGTGTTCAGGAAAAAGAAATGGAAAAGCAAAAACTCCTATACCAGCAAGCGCGATTACATGACAGAGGGGCTGCCGAAATGGTGCTACAGACAATCAGTGCCAGCAAAGGTAAGGATTTGCAAAATGCTGCACTTTAATAGCCTTTTTCCCCTCATTGTGATCTCTTTATGTAAATTACTTATTTATGTCCACAAAATCATTCTTTTAATGGGCATTGTAGGCTCCTGTTTATCAAATTTCAACTTTCATCACTTAGTTCATTTTCCCTTTTCCCTCATTTGTAAAGATCTTCCCTCAGAACTCTTACTGAAAAAACCTGACCTCAACATTTTGAAATCTGTCCATTATGTCAGTTAACAAATATTTTTTAAAAGTCTACTGTGTGCCAGTCATGGGGATAGAAATTAAAAAGTACGTTCATACTTGCCTTCAAGAAGCTCACTTTATGCCAGTGGAATACAGTACATTCACAGAAAATTAAATATAGGCTATAAACAAAATAAATAAACTAATTTAGGGGAAGACATTTAAGGGGAAATCAGAAAGGGCCCTTTGAAGATGATCCTTGAACTGGGCTTTGAAGGGAACTAAGGATTCCAAGAAGTATAAGGGAGGAGGTAGGGCATCCCCAGTAAGAAGAATAGCTGAGGCAAAAGGTCCAGAGGCCGGTGTTGGAATGTACTCTTTATATAGGACAGGACAGTTGGGATGGAGCACGTAGTGTTTAAAAAGGAGGAATGTGTCATCAATTTGGAAAGATAGGCCAGAGCCAGATTATGAAGGGCTTTAAATTCCAGATATGTTCCAAGTAGAATCCATATGTTGCTATGTCCTAGAGGTAATGGAAATCTTGTGATATGGTCAAACTTAAGCTTTAGGAATATCAGTTTGGCAGCAATGTGGAGGCTGGATTGGAGAGGAAAGAAGCTGTATATAGGAAGCCCAATTAAGAAGCTATTGAAGTTGCCCAGGCGAGAAGTGATGAGAACTTAAACTAAGACTGTTGTGGTATAAGTAGAGAGAAGGAAACAGTTTTGAGAGATGTTCAGGAGATGTAATCAACAAGGCTTGGCAATGGATTGGATATACAAAATGGGAGAGAATAAAAAGTCAAGGATGACTCCTGGGTTGTAAACCTAGTAGAGGAATCAAAGGTGGTGCCTTTGATACATAGAAACAGAAATTAGGAGGAAGAGTAGGTTTCGGGGTGAAAAGTTGTTTTGGATATGTTCAGAGTTATAGAGTTAAAAACTGAACATAGAAATAAAAGTTCTTGATACTAGTATTTTTCATTAATCATTACCCAAAGTTTGGGACAGCGAGGTGGCATGGTGGATAGAGTACCGGACTCTAGAGTCAGGAGGACCTGAGTTCAAATCCGGCCTCAGACACATAGTACTTATTAGCTGTGTGACTTTGGGCAAGTCACTTAACCCCAATTGCCTCACCCAAAAAAAAATCCTTACCCAAAGTTCTCTTACAGATCTGTGTGGTCAAATCTTTAAACATACATTGATATGTGTAGAGTTCTTGCATTATTAATGTTAGTAACCATCATGTTAGTTTAATGAGGAAACTAGTGTGCACTGAAGTGGGAAGGAAAGTGGCTCGTCTATTAAGTATGCCTAGAAACAAATAGAAACAAATTTACCAAGTCTCCATGTGAATTAGTACAAGGTGGATCATATGCTCTGTCAACATGCTTTAAGAACTCATCCCCCAATGCCATTTTTTTGCATTATACTCATGATGCAAATTATATTAAAAATAATTGTCAATGAAAAAATAATTATATAGTTATAGAGATAAGTAATTATATAGTTATGGAGTAAATATATAGTTATATAGTTATGGATATATATATATATAATTATATAATATAATTTAAAAGTAATTATATAGTTATATCAGTTATTTCTGATATGAGTATGAATAAAGTTCAAATATTAATATACTATATGGTTCAGTTAACTTAATTATTAAGATCTGTCAGTTTAAGTGGATCTTCATAATAATAATCTTTTAAAAATATTTATAACAAATTCTTATTCCACACATATTACTTTAAAAATTATTTCATCAAATATGTTCAGTTTTGTAACCCAAGGCTTTAGGCTACTATTATTTTAAAAATAAGTCAGTCCTTTAAGCCAAATCAACCGTATTTTAAAAAATCTTTCCTAGATAGTTTTTTTTCCCCCTTAGATGGGATACCATGTGGAGTTTATTTTGCAAACAGAGAAGCTGACATCAAAGTTCCACAATAGATATTTTTTCTTTTATTAAAGAAATTAGGCCACTTCTATTCTGTAAACAAACATGTAAGGCAATGATAGTGTTATTTTGTTGAATATTACTATGGTATTATTACTGTCATTTCTGGTCAATAAGGTAACATAAAAAAACAATAATAATTATATAAATAAACTCTAGTTGGTAGTGCATGTGTGTAAGTCAGGATAAATTAGTACAGTAGACTCAAAGTGATCTAGAAAATAATGCCTTTATATTTTTAAGGTGAAACTGGACCAATGGTAGCTGCTACCCTGAAGCTTGGAATTGCCATCTTAAATGGCGGAAATTCTACGGTACAACAGGTAATTTCTTAAAATCTTTCTAATTTTACCATGGTCTAGTTAATGTACCATTAATAACTATGTATGTAGTGTTCTAAATGAATAGAAAAATAATCAGAAATTGGGTAAAGAGGACAATCAGGAAGACCTGATTCAAAAAATATCTCTGATACTATGACCATGACCAATTTATTTAACTCTTCTGAGTCTCAGTTCTCATTTATAAAATACTTGTACCTACTTTGCAAGGATATAAGAATCTAATGAGATAATTAATGTGTTTAGGATACTTCATAAATTTTGAAGTGATATATGCCTTGTTACTACATGATACATTAATATTATGAAGTCAGATTCTCCCACTTTTCATCTTCCTTGCTAATAGTGAGAGTTAGGTGCTTTTAAGTAAATAGTAGAGTTAAAATCACCTGAATAAGGGTTAACTCACCTGAATATGTATGTTATACACTGAATTTTTAAAATGTCTAGTCCCAAGCCACTTTTAGTGACTTTTAGTTAGTGACATCAATTTAAACACTACATTTCTTTTCATTTTATTTGCATTAATGTCATTTGCTTTTACATTTTCATTATCTGATATCTCTCTCTCCCCTATTCAGTGAGTCTTCTCTTTAAACAGATTTTTTAAAAAAGCAATAAATAAATAACATGAATGATCACATTAACTGAATTTGACAGTATATGAAATGTTCCACACTAGGAATTCCTAACTTCTATAAAGGAGGGAGAGAGCATTTCCTCATCAGTTACACATATTCTTTTTGTTGTTCTTTCCATTTCCATTGTTGTAGTCATGGTATAGATTATTTTCCTGGTTCTGCTCACTTCACACTGATTCATCATATAGCTTCTCATGTTCCTCTGAATTCTTCATATTCATCATTTTTATGGCACAGTAATTTTCCATCCTATTCATGTAACATCATTTATTTAGCTATTTCCCAATCAATAGGCATCTGCTTTTTTCTAGTTCTTTGTTCCCATAAATAGTAGTTCTATGAATCTTTTAGTCTACATGGAATTTCTTTTTCCACCTTTGGCCATTTTGGAGTATACAGTGGGACCTCTGGGCCATACACAGGGCATGGGTATTTTAATCATTTTTAAAGCAAAAATTCCAAATTACTTTACAGAATGGATGAAGCAGTTCATGACTCCAGAAGTAGTACATTCATGGAGCTGTCTTTCCATAGCCCCACCACTGTTCACTCTTCTCATCTTTTGTCACCTTTGCCACTTTTCTAGGCATGAGGGAGAACCTCAAGAGTTCTTTAAATTTGTATTTCTTTTTAATTTGTATTTCTTTTGTTAGTTATTTGAAGCATCTTTTCATATTGTTGTTAATAATTTACCATTCTTTTGAGAACTGCTTTTTTTTCCCATGTTATTTGATCACTTGTCCATTGGAGAATGGCTCTTGATGTTGTCTGTTTTTTTAGTTGCTCATATTTCTGGATGATCTCTTGTCAGAGAAATTTTAAAATTAAAAAATATTTCTTTTTCACAGTTGAGAGCTTCCTTTCTTATCGTGCATTTCATATCATATATTTCAACCTAAGAATATGATTGCAGATTAACTACTTTGGTTGTAAAGATGTCATTGCATTTTCATATCCATATGGCTAATTTGTTTCAATTAAGTTTTTTTTCTTATTATGTCTTACATTTATATAACTCTGCTAATGCCTGTGTTGTGTACCTGAACTAGGGCTAATATGAAAACAGGGAACTAACTCTTTAAGAACTCTGCTTGCTTATGGAATATGAGGAAGTTATTTTATAGCTGTCCAGAATATGCTATGATCCACAAAAATCATCAGTATATTTGGTCAATACTAACAAAGGAAAAAAAAAAGGAAAGAAAGAAAAGGTAACGAGAAATTGCATTCAAAGTAACCACAAAATGCATTACATATCTGGGAAGTAACTAGCAACACCCAAAAGATTTATTTAATACAAATACTAAATATGCATGACAAAAATAAAGGCAGATTTAAAATACTGTTGAGAGTAACTATTCTTAGTATGGTCATATCAATGTAATAAAAATGACAATACTATCTAGATTAAATTACAGATGTAGTGCCATTCCAGTGAAATTATCAAGAGGCTACTTTTTAGAATTTGGCAAAATAATAAAAGAATTTACTTGAAGGAGAAAAGATCCAAAATCTAAAAGGAAATTAAGATGAAAAAGTACGAATGAAGGGGATGTAGCCATACTTTATTATAAATGGTTATCATCAAATCTTTTTGATAGTGCCAAAACCCAAGTTGAATACACATACACACACACACACACACACACACACACACACACACACACCCCAAACAAAAAATAGAAGCAATCAAAAATAGTGATTTTGATAAACCTAATAACAAATTCCTCAGCCCAATGGGTAAGTGGTGAAATGATAGGGATAAATAATTCTCCAAAAAAAAGGATTCACTTTTTAAAATGGACTTATGAAAAGGCACTTCTCTGGAGGCAGGTACTCTTTTAGCTACTCATTATATCCTCAGTGTTTAGCATAGTACCTGCCAAATAGTAAACTCTTAATAAATGCTTGCTGACTGATCAAAGTCAACTTGCAAAGTTTCAGAGAGCCTGCAGAAATTAATAATGAAGCCATTTATATGCCATTCTCTAAAAACTAGGGGATTTAAGAGTTCTTTAGTGGCTGACTTTCAGGAAAATCTTCTCCTCCTTGCAAAAGAATCACCATGGAAATTTTCACTGTGAATAGATTTCATAGATGATGGCATTCTTCATTTCCTTTCTTATAGACCCCTCACAGTGTCGCCAGCTATTTCTTTTTGCTTCTGAAGCTCCTTCCACCTATAGGTCTATGCTTCCTTGATGCTGTGGTCCTTATGCTCAGAATAAACCATCCTGTTTCTCTCCCTGATTGTAATAAGGACAATGCCTCGTGTTTCCTATAGTATATATTTAGTCATATGGATTTAACTGCCAGCCTTCTGTTCTGTTATTTGAAGACTGTCCTACTGAGTCTATAGAATCACAAAAACGTAGTTTATGAGGCACCCTGAGAGACCCATCTAATCTAGTCTGTTCTTTTACTCCAGAGATTAAGATTCTACAACCGTATTATATTAATAAGTAGTTAAGGCACATTTCTTTGTCCTCTAGGCCTAGTTAGTGGTCTTATACCCACAAGGGACTTTTTCTAAAACATTAATTGCTAGAGGTAGATTTCTACTTAATCACCAATTAACAAACATTTATTAAGTACCTACTATCTGCTGGGTACTGGGAATACAAATGCAAAAAAGGATACTATCCCTGCTTTCAAGGGGCTTATGTTCTTCTGGAGGAGACATGTACATATTTTTTTTATATACAAATGAGTACAGAGAGAATATGCATGCACTTATATATACATGGACAATAAATATAATACAATTAATATATGCATATGTACAGAATATATATGTATATAAAGAATAATTATGTAATACATATGTGCATGTAGAATATATTATATATACCTATGTATTTAAAGTTATCAGTTAGGAAGAATGAGCACTAGTGGTTGGGAGGATCAGAAAAATTTCCTGTAGATGGCCATACTTAAGTCCACTAAGATAGTTTAGGTGTTTGACCTAACATTGTTTAGGAGATTTATTATTTTCTTATTTATTGTCATGAGATCATAGATTTAGAATTTGAAGGATGCTTAAAGGTCATCTAGTCCAGCCCCTTCATTTTATGACTAAAGATGCTGTAGATAATAGAGATGAAGTGACATGCACTTAGGGTTACACAGGTACTACATTGCAAAGCTAGAATTCAAATTCAGGTGCTTTGATTGCAAATCTAGTGCTCTTTCCAATGCACTATATTTCTCCCAAGAAGTTGAGAGGTGTGATGGATCTTTACCCCCATAGAAGAGTTGGTCATAATTTTTTTATGAATTTGTTTTCAATATACTGTGATCTTTTAAAATTTTAGTAACTGAAATATTTTATTTATAGTTTCCCTATGCCGTGTGATAGTAAACTGAGATAAAAATGTAACACATACATTGCTTAAGTATTAATACAATTGATGTTTTGGTTTCCTCATTCAGAACATCATTCTAAGAATGCATTAAAACAATTTCCATAGTTGAATGATGTGATACTTTATGAGGGTGACAATAGAGGGAACTGAATTTCTAAGTATGGTGCTAATGAGAAGTATTTACAATTTTCAAATTATAGTACTGTTTTTGGAAACTATTTTTATTTTACTAATCTTTTTTGGAGTCATCTCCAAACAGACCCCTCTGCGATTTATTTGTTCTAGAATCTCCAAAACTTTATTCCAGACTGCTCTGAGGGTAGGGGGAAATATCTCATTTCACTGATGTTTATGGTATTCGTGGAAAAACAACTTCACTGTTTCATGGTGCATTCATTCACTCATGTGCATATGAATTTATTTCTATCTTGCTTTAACTTATCTGACAGTACTCCATTGCAAAGATATTATTAATATTTTTCATATGCAAGGTATATTCATCTACATTGATCAAAATGATCAAAAATTTTGTTTTATATTCAGTGAGTATGTGGTTTATGTATTTGTCATAGAAAATGCTTGACTACCTCAAGGAGAAAAAGGATGTGGGTTTCTTTCAGAGCCTTGCTGGCCTGATGCAGTCATGTAGGTAAGAAAATACCTTCTTTCAATCAATCAGCATTTTTCTTTAAACATTTAAAAAGTATAACATATATGATATAGCAAGATGAAGAAACTTAATTTATTTCATGTAGTTAGGCTTCTGAAAAAAAGAAATGTTGAAATTAAAAGTGGCTTCCACTTCAATTCAATAAACATTCATGAAGGTCCTGTTATGTGCAGGTCACCGTGTTCGTTACTAAGCATATAAAGACTAAAAGGGAAACAATTCCTACCTTCAAAGAATTACATTTTAATTAGTGCATAGTACATATTTACATAAGTAAATGCAGAGTAATTTCAGGTAGGGTAGAACTTTAACCAAGGATAGAATCAGGATAGGCTTTTTGTAGGATGTGGTGCCTAGGTATTCCAAAAGGTCGAGTTGAAGTGGCAGAACATTTCAGACCTGTAGGATTGCCTGTACAAAGCCATCAGGTAGAATATGAATTGTTTTGCATAAAGAAGAGTAAGTAAGTCTATTTGACCAGAATATAGAGTAAGGTGGGAAGGAGAAAGGTGATGTGAAATAAGGCTAGAAAAATAAGCTAGTGTTGATGAGATCACTAAAAGAGAGGGTATAGAGAAAAGAAAGAAAATCAAGAACGAGTCTTGAAAAAGACTCCCAGTTAGGCAGCAGGATGTGGTTGATGATCAATCAAAGGCTACCAAAAGGGAATTGTCAGACAGGTAGGAGTAGAACTAGGAAGAACAGTATCACAAAACCCCAAAAAAGAACATATCCAGGAGGAAATGAGGTGATCTAAAAAACTGCAAAGAGGCCAAGAAGAATGAGGAAAAAGTGATTGCATTTAGCCTTAAGAGATCATTTATTAAGCACTTACTATATTTGAAGCTGTATGTTAGATAAATATACATATGACATAGACCCTGATTTCTAAGGGATAGAAGTGTGGAGACATAATGATATGAGAGGTAGTGTCATAAATACATAGAAAATTACTATGAGAAATTTCAAGGGGAAACTGATAAATTCAGATTGAGGAGGGGCTTGAGAGTGGGAAGCCTCGATGGAGGAGGTGATATCCGAGTTTTTCCTTGAAGAAAGCAATGGGACTAGGTTGAGCAATGGAGCCTAAGCAAAAGAACAGATATAAAAAGGGAGGGTGAAAGTGGGAGAGGCAGAATAATCTGGTTTGGCTAAAACAGTGTTCCTGAAAGGAAGTAGTAAACAATAAAGTGTAATTAGCAGATTGTAGGCACACTTGGGGGCTAGAGGTAGGACTTTAGTCCTTGAATTAGGAGTTTATACTTTTTTAAAAAAAAATTATTTTTGTTGTACTTAGCAAATATGAATATTTTACTATACCAGGAAGAGTAGAAAAATAATTATATATAAAATTATGAACTGTTTTATATAGTTTGGGTTCTTTAAAATGTGTTTTGGACTTAACATCAAATTAATGAAATTATCCTGCTTATCTGTGTTACCCTTTCTGAAATTTGCTCTCATATGTGTAATTTTTAGTGTTGATTGACTCTCTTTGTTGTCTTCTTTTTGTGTATTACTCTCAATACTCAGCGACTCTCATCAGTCAAATAAAGTCTCCCTAGTAATAAATAAATATAGTCAAGCAAAACAGATCATGATCTGTGAGTTAGAGTGAGTCAGTGAACATTTAGTAAGCTCCTACTATGTGCTAGGCACTGTGCTAAGCCCAAGGAAAACAAAAATTGATATAAGATAGTTCTTACCCTCAAGGAACTCATAATCTAATGGGAGAAGGCAACACATATGGTACCTAGTCGTGGAACTATGGTAAAGTCCTGTAGACAGGGTGAGAAATGATCTGAGGAGGTATGAATTAGAGTTGAATTCACTTTACAGAATGATGAATTTCTGAAGATCATGAAATCCAAGACATCAGTAGGATGGGAAATGATAAGGTGTAAATTCTCTGGGTGGCCTCCTCAAACAGATGTTCTAAGAGAAACTCCCAGATACCCACTGCCTTCCCTCACTCTCTCCAAGCAGAGGGCAACCCCAGGAGCAAAGAGTGCTGATTTCATTTGAGTTTCAGAATTGATCTCATCTTGCAGAATGATGAGTTTCTGGAGATCATGAAATCAAGGGCATCAGCAAGGTGGGAAATGAAGTGAATAAAAA